>NC_048299.1:49226833-49535114 GCF_013100865.1 Trachemys scripta elegans
CTTCCCGCCGCCCCCATTGGCCTGGAGCGGCAAACCACGGCCAGTGGGAGCTGTGATCTTCTGAACCTGTGGACGCAGCAGGTAAACAAACTGGCCCAGTCCGCCAGGGGGCTTACTCTGGTGGGCCGCATGCCAAAGGTTTCTGATCCCTGCTGTAGAATATTCTGAAGTTAGAGAGGCACGTTTAGGGCTTATGTTGTCCCCCATAACATGACATTTGTAAACAGAGAACAAACGAGTGTTAATTGTAATGCTGAACCTGAAAATATAAGCCGTCAAACTTGCAGACACATATGTGCATGCCTAACATCACATACATCAGTTATCCCATTGTCAGATTTCTGCAATGATGGCCCTTCCCCTCCCCATGCCTCTCTGTGCCAGTACATATTGGGAAATCTCCATGACCTGGACTCCACAGCATGGAAGAGATGAGGCCCTCCATAATTCTGATCTGTTATGTAGCAAAACTACTTACTCTGCTGCATCTGGGGACTTATGCAGCCACAGCGGATTTACTTCGTACAGTAAGTTATGGGAATTTTACTGAAAAGGAAACACCAAAAAGAAAAAATAGAACCCATTTAATTACATCAATTCAAAAGAAACATTTACCCTAACAGAAGGAAATTAAAATATGCCACAGATTTACAATCAACTGCTATTCTCTACGTGCTATGAATGCAGAGAAACTTCAGTAGTAGGGGCTCATAGATAAAGTAGCCTTAAGTAAAAATGGATGGTTATGTAAATACTTCATACTGTAATCAGAACTGGATTAAGGCATAGGCATTGTAGCCTTGTGCCCAGGGCCACCGATCCTGGTGTTCGATGATTACATCAGAATCTCTTTCCTGCAACAAAAAATACATATGATCCAAGTGTACTCAGTGCAGATCCTGAAGTGCAGAGCTTGCAGAGGGCCGAAATAATATCTCTTAGAGGTGTAAACTATCCTGTGTAGTCCAATGGCTGGTGGTAATGGGGGTTAGTCCCAAGACCCATTTCTCTGGGAGAAGCCTTGCCAACACAGCCAATCACAGTACTCTCTGTGTGGCAGGAGGAGAGGAGTTCAGCTGGCCCAACTCACCCATCTACTGCAGCTATCCCCATTTCTGGGGTAAGTAGTGGAGGGCACGCTGTGACTTCCCCTTCTTTTCTGCAGGGGAGATAGGGTTGGTGTCTCTGCCCCTGCTGCTCCTGAGGTGGAGGGAGAGGGGCCTGCTGGCACGCCCATTGGTGTAGCGGTGGACTCCATATCCCTGCTCCTTTGGGAGGGGATCAGCTCCCTTTGCATCCACCATGCCATTTGGGGGCCATGTGAGTGGTGTTATTGAGGGCCCATGAACACACAAAAGTCAGGAGAACGGTGCGTGGTTTATAAAGAAATGACTTTGAGTCATCTAGCAGTGTGAACAGGAGTACTTGTGGCACCTTAGAGACTAACAAATTTATTAGAGCATAAGCTTTTGTGGACTACAGCCCACTTCTTCGGATGCATCCTAAGGTGCCACAAGTACTCCTGTTCTTTTTGCGGATACAGACTAACACGGCTGCCACTCTGAATCTAGCAGTGTATTTCCCAGCTGAGCTGGGAGCTGAGTTCCCCCCCCCCCGTCACGAAAATGAAACCAATTGTGCCCCCTGTAGTCCCACCATCTGTTGCTCTAGGCCAAACCATCTTAATTTATAGCATCTTCAATGCTCTCCTCTATCCCCCCTGGGTATTCCTACACAAACACACACACTTTGGGAAACACTTTTTATCCTCAGGAATAGATACTTAGATTGTGGCACCACCTCTTCTTTTTTTATATGCTTTGAAGAACCGTGAAATATTTAATGATGTTGACATTCTAAGTGCTGTCATTGGCATTTGAGTTAGCCCCCACTGAAATGAATGGAGAAATTCACACCTGTGAGCTACTCTTTTGGGCTCTCTGCAAACTCAGGGACACATTGCTGTAACAATTATGCTTGCTTTACATTTTGAAGGGTTTCTTCACAGCCACAATTGCTAAAGACTTACTCGGGGGCATAAGTGGTCTTTCTTTAACATTCCTTCTTGCATACATAGCTAGTCCAGGGGAGCATCTCATACTTTGAGAAATAGTTGTCTGGAGGTTTTCACCAACTCCACATTGTTTCAGTATTCCAGTTGGTTTAAGCTGTGCAGCAGCCTTTCAGTGAATATAAGCGTCTCAAGTGGTTTCTTGGTCTGCCAGTACTTCTAATAGATTCCAATGCTTGTAAATTACAGTTGTAGCTTTATCTTGGATTTTGATGATATTCTGACTACTACAAGATTGCTTTCATTGTTCATACTGTTATTAACCCCCTCAACAGAGTTACTGAATTAGTATATACATTGAGGGGTGAAAGTATTCCTTACATCATTACGGGTTACTTAAGTGACAATAAAAATCAAAATTTCATTTTAATTTGTATACTTATTTTCAATTGCTTGGTACTTGCAGGCTCCAGGTCCAAAGGTACAGCTCTGGAATCCAACCCCCAGGAGAAAAGAAAGGCAGATAATAATGAAAACCCTTGGTGGCAAGAAAATTCCTCATCCTCCAAAAAATACTTATTTCCTCACAAAACTCTAAGCAGAACAAGGGACTGAACTATAATGTGCTTATAATATACTGCACTGTGGCATAGAATCATAGAAGATTAGGGTTGGAGGAGACCTCAAAGCAGGACCAACTCCAACTAAATCGTCCCAGCCAGGGCTTTGTCAAGCTGGGTCTTAAAAACCTCTAAGGATGGAGATTCCACCACCTCCCTAGGTAACCCATTCCAGTGCTTCACCACCTTCTTGGTGAAATAGTTTTTCCTAATATCCAACCTAGACCTCGCCCACTGCAACTTGAGACCATTGCTCCTTGTTCTGTCATCTGCCACCACTGAGAACAGCCTAGCTCCATCCTCTTTGGCATGGGGGAAGAAACACATGTTGCATTGTAGAATTTCCTAGTCCCAATCCAGGCAGAACTCCTGGTACCAGTTTAATCCCTTGTAGTGTTCTAATTAAATCTTACTGAGATCTGACAGGTACTGACCAAGGTCAGGTAATGGGTTATAATGACTACATTAGATTAACGAGATAATTCATATGAACTAGGTAGGGAAAAAGGTGGCAAAAGTTCCTGATGAGACATTGTGACATGTTATGTTGAGATCAGCATTTATGTGGCTCCCATTAATGTAGTATCTAAAAACATCACAAACATTAATGAATTCATTCTAACAACATCTCTGGAAGGTAAGGAAATATTATCTCCAGCTTATAGATGAGGAACTGAAGCACAGAGAAATTAAGTTACTTGTCCACGATCTGCATCAACACCAGGAACTGACTTCTGCTCTCCCAAGTCCTAGCCCAGTATAGAGCCACGAGGTCCTTCTTCCTTTCTTTTTGGCAAAGCATCAATCTACAGTGTCACCCAACATGCTGAGTATTGCCCTTTCAGCTATCCCTACAGAATTGACGTGCATTGTCTGCATGGAGAGATAACTAGTGGAGCTGCATTACCAGGGGAAAATGTCTCAAACACGGCATTAAAAGGTAAGATCCTCTGATAATCAATTAATTCCACTATATTGGGAATAAATTACCAATATGCACTCTAAATGTTTAGATCATTCACTTCTCTACATATTTGTGTTTGTTTGCAATGTTTTACAATTGGTAATATTATTTATGATTATCTGGTATTTTACAATTTGGAGTGCATGACATGTTTGAGAGTAATGGGTTCCAGCTTTAAAGAAAGTCCAATTTATCATTTCTTAATTGCCTGCTTGGAACAAAGTCAAGGCAATTTCCCTTCCCATCTGACCAAAACAGTGCTCCTATTGGCCTTGAACATTTGATCCTCAGTATCTCATATTTGGAGAGAATATATTATCAAAGACACCAATAGCTGCTCTTTGTACAATGTATGAAAAAATGCAATATTAAAATCAATAGCTCTGAAATTCACAGAAAAGAAGTATGTGCAACAGGGAGTTAGAAATGAAAAATGCAATTTTTATGGGATGCTAATTATATAAAATAGCTATTCCTTTTTGAGGAGAAAAAATAATATGCAAAGCTCTTAGTCCCAGATCCAGAAAGGCATTAAGGCCCCTAACTTCAGCACATCCCTCAGCTCACGCTGCTTCCCGCAGCCCCCATTGGCCTGGAACAGCAAGCCAGTGGGAGCTGCGATCGGCCGAACCTGTGGACGCTGCAGGTAAACAAACCGTCCCGGCCCGCCAGCAGATTTCCCTGACAGGCCGTGTGCCAAATGTTGCCAATTCCTGCCTTAGAGGGTTCTCAAGACAAACAAACTTTGGGATTCAAAGCGCCAGAGCCAAAGTCAGAGCAAAGGAACCAGCACCAAATATGCGTCAAGGAGGACTAAAAAGACCACAGGGTCAGCAATTTTTATGAGGAAAGAAAAATAACAGCAGCAGTTTGGGCAAATAAGAACCTTCAAAAGTGGATGGCTGTACGAAGGGAGACATGAAGAACAGCAAAATCTGTTAAGAACGGTTAACTACAAAAGACATGCCATAGTGATCCCCACTTCAATGGAATTTCTCAAGGCTCAAAATTAAGCACATGCTTAAGTAATTTTCTGGAGTCAGGATCATGTGTGGAAGCAGCATGGCAGTTGCTTTTGTGCAAAAGATTAAGTTTTACAGTGCAATGGTGTTTTCCAGCCTATGCTATAGTTATGAGAAAAGGATTTGCTCACATTGTTATGTCATTGTGTTAGTAGGCAGCTTCCAGATGAGACTTTTATGGGTGAAAAGTGGCAAGATAATAACCAACAGCATTATGGGGGAAATGTTGGTCTCCTCAGCATGCATGCAATGTTTATCAAGATTAATCTTAAATGGTCTGTTCAAGTACCACAAATGGATGAAAAAGTACATCCAGCTGATCTTTGGTGAAGTGGCTGATGGAAAATATACATGAGATGCTCTATGTAATCACTGAAAATATGCAGTCTAAAAGAAGTTAACATTGTGCAATATTGACAAAGAGCATTTGGAAACTATGGCTACCAAACTAACTGGAGATAAACAGCAAAAGATGAAGTGAAGCTGTTTGAAACTACATCTATGTGGCTGCAAAATAAAGTGCCAACAACACCTGCAACAGTCACAGTCACTGCATAAGCCTAACCAGCAAAACCAATGTGTGTGCCTGGACTGTGGCAGAACATGTAAGACCCAAATTTGACATTAAAGCCATAAATCCATACAATTTTCTGTTACAAAGTGAGAATAATCTTCTCTTTTTCTGTATTCTTCTTATAATTCATCCTAGTGTTCAGCTTGTTTTCTCAACTGTAGGTGATATTTGGGCTGAAGTTTGCAAGGAATTCATTTTAGGGGAGAAAACTCTTGTAACTTATGATCCTTTTATTTTTGTTTTGTTTTTGTGTAGGAGCTTGCAAAATAGGTGTTCTCTTCTTTTATTTATTTATTTTCCCTCCCAGACTCATTATTCTGCATTAAACTACATTCAACTGCATTTGTCATCTATTAGTCCGGTTATTGACTGCATTGTTCCTCATTATTTACTGTTCCTCCTAATTTAGAATCACCTAGAAATCTTGCTTTCTATAGCATTATCCAATTCATTTATATGAATAAAATAATAGAGGACACAGCAGTAATGTCTGCAGTACTAGCACTTCACTAATAACTTCTGCCCAGTTTATAAAACAAAGCAAAGAAACTACCTACTTTTGTTTCTTGTTCACTTGCAAATATTTACTCTACTGAGGAAAATTGTGTCATGTGATTTTGCACTTTAGAGGTTAGTCTGTGCTAAAAAACTTTGTTTCTAATAACTAGGTTTAGAAGGATTAGATTTGTATTAGTAAAGGCCAATAAAGGTTGGTTTCACTTTACAGACACAAACCTCCACAAAAATATTTGCGTTGCTAACAATCAAAATGTATAGATAGGCAAAGTAAGAAAAATGCTGCTTGAGAACTTATTAGAGTTTGATTTAAGGATGTTTACTTTGTATATTTTGACATGTGGTGTTGACAATTTGTGTTTTAATGGTTATAATGCTTTAACTTTTCTAAATCGACATCTAGTGTCCATAAATAATTGTCTGACATTCCCGCCCCCCTAAATTTTCTTCAACTGTGAAAATATAAATAGATAAAAATTAACTCAGAAATAAACATTGATATTATCCACTGAAATTATACAAAATTTAAAATTGAATTCCACCAAGCCTACTGATAACAGTGTTTGTATATTTTATATATAATACCATTAGACAAATATACACATGCTTACATGCACTCTGATGTCTATGTTCATATAGAAAGAGTAGCTAAACTAGGTATTTGAAACAGAAGGAAAATTTTCAGTTTATGGGATTATATTGTCTAGTCATAACAACTTATACTGTGCTCACCATTAAAAGGCAGCACTTCCCATTCATTACCATATATTGGTGTCTGAGAAGCACTGGTTTTCCCTATATTTAGAATATGAAATAACTGTTATCTGTTGGTAAATGTTGACTTTTTCATAACAGTCAAAGAGTATATTGGACAGCACGGTACCTGAGGTGCTTTAGGGAGTTGTTGATTATATACATACCGTCTAATCCTGCAAACCCTCCACATATTAAATTTTCCGAGCTAGAAGGCTCAGACTCAAAATATAATGCTTTGGTTCATAATATATTGTTGTGTATGTCTTATCTTCAGTGCTGTGTAGTTCTTTATATCTAAACCTTTAAACTCCTTCTTTCAAACCTCCTTTAGCTTGGTTACTGAATTTTCAATTTCTTTCTCTCCCTTAGGATAGATTAGATATATGGTTGTTTGCTTGTTTTTGTAAAGCTTGAGTATTTTAACCAACTCTATTCTTCTAGAATCTAAAGCATTAGAAGTATATGATCAGATGTGACTATGTTACAAGAAGATATATGCATTTGTTTTTTTTTTACCATTGTGAAATTACATTGGGATCTGATCCAGACTCTGTTAATGCATCCAGATGTATGGTAAGAAATTTAATTTTTAAATGTTCTAGATTAATGTTCTAAACTGACTGGCAATTTTCAAAGTTATAATGCTCAGCAGTTCTTTGTTTAGCTTTTGCAGAGTTAAGCAAAAAAAGTCTCAAAGATTAAAAATCATTTTGCGTTGCTTTCTAACAATTTTCTAATTTGATATTTTTTAAAAGCAGATTTTAAAGTAAAAACATCCTATACTGTGTCTGTTTATGCTAAGATATAGCCCAATGGAATTCTGTTTATGTGACTGCTGTCAATGATGCAAAGTCCATGTTTTGTGATTTTGGATGATTTTCTTTCTTAATATATGATACTTTACCACAAACACTTAGGAGCCCTTTGTTTGCTTAGTTTTTGAAATGTAAATTTACTTATTTTAAGAAACAAAACAATAATCTAAAGCAGAGACAGTAGGGGGGTCATACATCACAGGGCAATCAAAAAATATGTAACAGAAACACACACACATTCTCAGAGGTATGGATATGCTAAAAGGTTGAGAGGAGAAGAAAAGAGAAGCAAATGGGTAGTGTTCCTATGTGTCAGGCAAGGACTGTTTCATAATAAAATAAAATGGTTAAACATATCTAGTCTCCAGGTCACTTTTTAAAATGAATTTTGGTCAACTTCTAAGAAGGGAAGGCGAACTGTAGATATAACACTAGGACCCACTTTTCTTTATTTCTCTGTGAGCTTTTCTGTGTTAAATGTACTCCAGACCCTTGTAAACCAAGTAGGATTTGATTTGTATAAGAAAATCTCAAGGCAAAGTGTAGTTCCCCAACAAGTCCTCCCACTCTCTCTTTTTAATTAAGCATGTCTCAAAAGGAGCAAATTGTGATATTTATTCCCTTTCATAACCTTTATTTACAAGAACACTGCAACTGGGTAACATAAAACAAAAGAGATTTATTTACACTAGTGTTTATATACAGTTCAAAAAGGAACAGAAAATAAGCAGAGAACAGAATATCAGAGAAACAAAGACAAACACATTTTACCCTCAGTGTACCTAAATATCCAATTAAGGAAATGATACACACATCACCAGTTCCTTCCTTTATTGCTCTCTCTTGGAATTGAAAGTCATACTAAACTAAGCTGAAGGCAAAACATAACCTTGTTGGCAACAGTCAAACTTCAACAGCCTTCAGATAAGTTAACTTCTCCCTGCCTCATCTCCCTGCCTTCTAAAACCTCTCTACCCAAAATTATCCAAGAAAGTATATCTCAGAACTATTTGCAATGCCAACAAGTTACAATAAATCTGGGGGTGTGCTGTGCTGTAGTTCTTTGGGTTAGAATACAAATAAATGAGAAATAAAGGAAAAATGAGAAGCCCTGGCTGGGATGATTTAGTGGGGTTGGTTCTGCTTTGAGCAGGGGGTTGGACTAGATGACCTCCTGAGGTCTCTTCCAACCCTATCTTCTATGATTCTATATACCACTAGGAATGGGAGCAAGTAAAAATAGTAAGGGCCAAATTTTCAGAAGTGGCCTCTAATTTTAGGTGCCAAATTCTGAGGGCTCAGCTCTAGACAATGGTGCAAAATTGAACTCAATGGGAGATTTCAGGTGCTTAGTATCTCTGAAAATCAGAATTCCCATGTGACTTTAGGCAAGTCAATTTCTCTGCGCCTCAGTTCCCTATCTATAAAATGGGGATAATACTCTACCTTTTATAGGTCTTGTAATAGTATTATTTTACAGCTATCAATTTCATTTTAGTGTTTCATTTGTTTTGGGTTCTACACTTGTAGCTCATAAAAAAAAAAAATCCTACATTTCCACAAAAACAGCTAACTTAAGTAGCTTACAATGAAAGAGATTGAAAGGGAGTTTTAAACAACTGTATTTTTGCTTCTGGTTTCTGTTGAACTCAACTCTGAGATACCCACTATATTGCACCATTTTGGTGGTTAATGCTACTTACTTAATACATTTTTCATTTTTTAATATGGCAGGTCAGGAGAGTCACAGTCAGGGTTATCCAGAGTCTACTCTACATAGGCGAGGAAGGAGAAAAAGAGCAGTTTCCTACCACCTCAGGTGTCAAAGGAGATCAAAGCAGAAGTACCCTTTACTCAGGTATTTACTAAATCAACAAAATGATTGTCTTTATAAAGACAAAGTTCAAAGACTACCCAAAGCAGACCCTTCCCCATTAGCTATTCCCAGTGCCAATAGCTGAAACAGCAAAGCACATCCTTTTTATGGTGCAAGGGGAAATTGATTAATTCATTACAGCTGAGGCTAACCTTCCTTCTTTCATGGACAGATCAGTGACAATCCTTATCCTGATGTTATGCAGCTGTGGTCTTTTCTCTCCTCAGATCAATGGGTTAACTTTCTTCCTGCTTATCACTAGTTAAAAGGTCCACAAATCCCATCATAATCATTTATGCATGTTTGGTAAATGTAAATATGTAAACTTGTTTTGAATCCCACTGAACTCTTAGTCACAATGATGACTTCTGGCAGAGTTATATTAGTTAATTATGCACTGTTCAAAACCCTATTAATAGTATTATTAAAAGTATTATCAGTTTTAATTTTGTTGCCTTTCAATTTGATTGAAAGTTCTCTTGTCTTTGTATTATGAGAAAAGATAACTAGGAACATTGATTTATCTTCTCTATGGTGCTAATTATTTTGTGTAGCTCTAATGTCTCCTTTCTTTGTCTCCTCTCTACACTACTACCATCCTAATGTTTTCATTTGCTTCATATAGAAATGCTTTCATGCCTATGATCATTTTGGTTATCCATCTCTGTTCCCTTCTATTCCTACTATATTGTTCTTGAAATAGAGTCACCAGAACTGAAAGTCTAAATAAATAATAATAATAATAATTTAATCACATAAACTGGTTCAACTTTATGAACTACTTTATTGAGATGATCAAAGAATTCTAGTAGATTAAATAAGCATGATTTTTCTTTTTAGAAACTCTACTGGTTTGTTCCTATAGTATGGTGATTATCTGAAATATTAGTTTGATAATTCTGTCTTTAATGATTGTTTCTACTGAATTTCCCAGGACTGGAGTATATCTCACTGGTCTCATATTCCAAGACTCATGACTAGCAGTTTTAAAGATAAGTAAAACCTCTCTTGTTCTCCAGTTCTGCTGTATAATAGTTTACTTAAATAAAATCATGTATTTTTGTTAGCAGCTCAGCCACTTGTCAAATTCCTCCAGAATGAATTCCATTTATTCTGGAATCTCTCCCTTTTACACCTTAATTTCTGACAGTGCCTCATCTTTATTACCCGAGAAAAGCAGGCAAAAAGATAACTGCCTAATATTCTGTGTGGTGAAGACTGTTACAAAGAAATCATTTTGGTTCTCTGAAATATCCTTACCCTTTGTAATAGCTCCCTTTACTCTTTCTTTAATTCAATGCAGTTGTTGATTCTCTCACAAGCCTTTTGCCGCTGGTGTACATAAGATAGTTTGTGCATTCTAGGAATAGGTGAACAGAGCGTTTGCCCTGGGGCACCATACCATGGCTTTTTCTCCACCCTGATTGGCTGAGCTTTTTTTACTTGCCAATTGGTTGCCTGTTTGGGGGGCACTGAAAACATTTTCCAACCTGGCCAGCAAAACAGTTAGGGCTGCTCCTACCTTTAAGGCACCATAAGGGGCATGTCACATACTCCCTGCAACTTTCAGTATTGGGGGTACTGGGAAGAGAGGCCCTGATTCTCAAAGGTATTTAGGTGCTTAACTTCCTTTGATTTCAATAGGAGTTAGGCACCTTAATACTTTTGGGCATCTGGGTGACGGTCCACACATACAGCCTCCTTTTCAGGGTTTAAATGGTGCCAGGTTCTTGCACAGGCCCTCTGCTTTTTGGGTGGATTTCATTCTAACTGCCCCCAATAAATGGAGCACTGTCTCCAATTCCTAATCTAAATCAAACTGCAGAGTAGCTAATAAAAATATGTCATGACTCACAAAGTTAAGTTCCTTTGCATTTATCTTAAACTCTTTAGGAGTTATCAGTGTCTCATATCATTAGAACTAAAGTCAGCGGTGTAGTCTGCTGTAATTATTACATTTATAGCTGGAATACAAGACCCAGATAAAAGAACCATTACGTTATAACAGTACTAAAAACAAAAATATGTAGATGTTGTTTACAATGAATACTTGAGAGAGACAACGGTTTTACAGGAAGACTCTTCGTGCTGCGGAAGATCCATTCTCTGCTTAAATAGCCATTGTTTTTCTGAGTAGCAGCCGTGTTAGTCTGTATCCGCAAAAGGAACAGGAGTACTTGCGGCACCTTAGAGACTAACAAATTTGTTTGAGCATAAGCTTTTGTGGCCTACAGCTCCCTTATAGACAGCTCCCCAACCTGAAGCAAATACTCACCAGCAACCACACACCACACAACAAAAACACTAACTCAGGAACCTATCCTTGCAACAAAGCCCAATGCCAACTCTGTCCACATATTTATTCGAATGACACCATCATAGGACCTAATCACATCAGCCATACCATCAGGGGCTCGTCCACCTGCACATCTACCAATGTGATATTTGCCATCATGTGCCAGCAATGCCCCTCTGCCACGTACATTGGCCAAACCAGACAGTATCTACACAAAAGAGTAAATGGACACAAATCTGACATCAGGAAGCATAACATTCAAAAACCAGTAGGAGAATGCTTCAACCTCTCTGGTCACTCAGTAACAGATTTAAAGGTGGCAATTTTGCAACAGAAAAGCTTCAAAAACAGACTCCAACGAGAAACTGCTGAGCTTGAATTAATATGCAAACTAGCTACCATTAACTTGGGTTTGAATAGAGACTGAGCGTGGCTGAGTCATTACACATATTGAATCTATTTCCCCATGTTAAGTATCCTCACACCTTCTTGTTAACTGTCTAAAATGGGCCATCTTGATTATCACAATTTTTTTTCCTCCTGCTGATGATAGCTCATCTTAATTAGCCTCTTACAGTTGATATGGCTGCTTCCACTTTTTCATGTTCTCTGTGTATATATCTTCTTACTATATGGTCCATTCTATGCATCTGATGAAGCTTATGCTCAAATAAGTTTGTTTAGTCTCTAAGGTGCCACAAGTACTCCCATTGTTTTTCTGTTTTTATAATGTTGACATTTAGTTTTAAATAACACTGAAGACTTTATACAGTACAAGGGATATAAAGAGCTGAAATGAAAACAATTCTACAAAAGGCTGAAATAAAAAACACCTTTCTGTGAACCCTGGCAAAATTTCTCCTCATTTTATTTTCACTTCTTTTCAGTGGTGAATAATACATAGGCTAAGTTAATACCGTATAGGCTATTTAATGGGGTTCCACTAATATTACCTGAATGGAGTGCAATGTGTGAAATCCATCCTGGTCACCTCACCAACTTATGAGGTATATCTTGTTTCTTATGAGTTCACCAGCAACTCAAGAAATCTACCAGACGGAGGAAACAACAGCCAGAGACAGCCAAATATCACCTGACATCTCCCCCAGGGAAGGTTGTTAAGCATAGGTCTATTAGACCTATAAGATCCATACCTAATTATTTTCCTTCTACAGTAACCAGGAAAGAAAATTTTGGGTTGGAAACACTTATTTGGACTGGAAACAAATTCCTCTGTACCTAGCACAAAATTCAAGGGAATTTTATGTGCCATTGGATGGGTCTTCATGCTGGCCCTCATAGATTGCACTAAATGACTCACCCAGGGTGGGATGGAAAATGGTCACATTTTTATGCAAGTCAGCTGGTCTCAATAATCCACACACTAACGTGCAGTGGCTACAGTTGCTACTTTAGCCCATGGAGTGGAATAACAGCTGAAGAAGGGTTTACTGTCTCCATGATTACTATCTCAGGGTTAGGGGATCAACTCCCCAAGCCCCTTTCACTTCTCCCTCATAAAGTCCAGTTACTTAGGCTTTAGTTAGGTAGAATAGATTTCACTCTAGTAGCAAAGGAGTCATAGCATAGCTAACAGCATAACCACTTTCTTCTGTACAAACTTAAGCATCATATTGTAAACCACAGACAATTTATATTTGTATAAGCAACATCTGAAATGAATACCAGAGGTTTGGCAAAATGTTTATCTTAATTGCCTCCATATGTTCCATCTAGGAGATATGCAGTGGAAACAATCTTTTAAAATATATGATTCAATTTTACTGTGCAATCGGGAATAGTTATTCTTTTGTGAGTCTGACATAACTAAATAAAGGAGAATACAAATAAACAAAACCCTTTACAGATCACTTGAAGGAACAGCTTCATTAGAAGAAGTACAAAAACTGCTCTCTTAAAAACAGTCCTGACTTTTATAGCTCACGCATTGGTGAAACAGGCCTAGTAAATCTGATAAAGGTAGCAGTGATCTATTAAGGGCTGCTACACAAAGTGGAACATCATTGATGACGACATTATAGGCAATGTCATGGAAATTCCCTTCTCATTAACTCTCCTCTTTGAGACAAACGAGTTAATATTATTCTGTAGAGTTTGGTTCTCTAAATTATTTACCATATACATCGAAGGGCCACTATTATGATTTTTTTCCTAAAAGACTTTATTGCACTTAGGCCATGTCTGCACTGCATCTGGGAGCTAGTCTCCCAGCCCAGGATCACAGACTCATGCTAGCAGGGCTTGTGCTTGCACTCTAAAAATAGCCGTGTAGATGTTCCTTTGATGTTGCAGCTCAAGCTGAAGATTAGGCTCTCAAGCCAACCCAACCCCTAGTCTTCAGAACCTGAGCTGCAGCCTGAGCTGCAATGTCTACACAGCTATTCTTTTACAGCACTAGTGAAAGAATATGGACCTGGACCAGGAGACATGTCTATATAGGTCTGGAATTCCTTAACTACATCTTTCTATCAGATTAAATAAAAACTAATCTATTTATGTACTAGATGAAATTTTGAGGGTACCCACCATGGTATGCATGCATGCAGTCTGGAGTGGCTCAGGACCATGAGTTCCAACCTCAGGTCAGACTGTCAAAAAGCAGGGCGGAAACCCCAAAACTGGTTGTATGTTCTATAATTAGATTTCACCAACCCAGTAACAAGTGTGAACTCCTAAAGCACTATAACAGTCTTACGATGGAGACACAGACAGTCCCCTTGGGCATTTCAGTCTATCTTGCCACCCAGGGAAGCTGGACTATGTCATAGATGGTAACTTCATACCAAAAGTCACAACAATATTCAGGTTACTCCCAGTTCCAAAGGACCAGTCACTTACCCCAGGTCAATAGTACTCCATTCTCAAACCAAAGACAATGCCTGTAGCTAATCCTGTAATACACTAACTAAAGATTTATTAAATAGGAAAAGAAATTAGTTATTTACAAGGTTAAAACAGAAAACATACACACACACATATGAGTTACAGTCTCAGATTTACAAAGGTAATATAAGCTTCTGTAATAAGCAGCTCTATATGTCCTTTAGGGCTGATCCATGCCAAGCAGCATGGGGATCTCTTGCTTATGTTTAGAAATCTTTTCCCCTAAGAATACAGACAGCATTAATTCCTTCTGGTCAGGCATTTTTATTCCCTTCACCTCAGAATCCAAACTGATGGGATGAGTTCATGCACAGGCCTCCCCTTCCTGGCGGAAGTGAGGAATGCAGTCAACAAGGTGGCTTTTGAGGCCTCCAATGGGCCATCTTGTGTGCAGGATGAGCACTTTGCCTCAATTAATGCTGCTTTTCCTGTTTGGTGAGTTACACAATTACAGAGGTTTACAGTGCAAACACTCAATATCACTTTATACCATGGAATACAAATATTATAAGTAGGATCAATACATGCAGCATCCTACAAGCATAAAGTCTAAACACTAAACACATTCTTAGAACACTAATATTTATTTTAAATATACTAACTCACAGGTAAGCCAGACCGGTTTCCTGTTATGCATTTGTCAGTGTTCAGTGGGGCCTTTGGCATGAGCTGGCACCTGCTCTGCCAGGGTCACAGTATCTAGATTCACTTTTCATGGTTTCAAATTGGGGATATTCACATTTTTCCCAAAAGAAGAAGCAGATAGACCACTTGGCCTAGCAGGCTATAAAGACATAGACTAGAGAGAGACTTGGCCAGTAGAAACTATGTGCAAAACCATGTATTTTATATCTTACTCTTAAAGTAGCCAGGTTCAAGTTTAAACATATTTCTATAATTCATTCTTGTCAACAGAGTTGCTAGTCCCTCTGCAAGAAAACATTGTCTCCAGGATTCCAGATAAAACTAAATTGTATGGTAGGTTAGCGATGAAGAGACCCATTTTACCTAAAATGTCAACTATCTAGAGCTTATTATAGAGTAGCTCAGACCTTGAATTTCAAGGAATCCACATCCTCAAAGGTTTTTATGTGCTCAACTCTTGTTGATTTCAATGGGAGTTAGGTGCCTAAATACCTTTGAGGATCCAGACACTAGTGGCTGCAAATGCAAAGTGTGGAGTATAAGTATTACATTATCTCATCAGTCCACCCACTCAGAAGGTGAGAAGCTGCACTCTGTAGTAGCTGGAGCATCCAAGTGGCTTTCATGTCCCAGGTAGAATCCATTACAATAGTGAAGCCAAGCAGGTGTAAAGGTACGAGTGACAAGGATGAACTCTATATCTAGGAAAAGGGGTGTATAATCTCTAATATCAGCCAGAAAAGTGAGTTCAGAGACTGCCTGGGAGAATCACGTGATTTCAATGTGGCCCATGAGATCAAGTACTATTGTACCATTTATGTCGATGTGAAGGTTGAGGTCCCTGATGGGAAGGAATCAGAGGGATTCTAGTACCATGCTAGGCAGTAGTTTTGTAAGTTCCTCTAGAAGTCCTAGGTTTCCCTTGTCGATGATACAGATGAACATGTATCTGTGTTTTTGTTTCTGGGGTGGAACATCTGCATTTGAGGTTGGAGGGGAACAGAACTGCTGCACTATCTCTTCTTTTTTCTGGTGTATGTCCAAGCTTATAGGGAGCATATCCTGTGGGGACTAGCAGTACTAGGGTAGAGCTGGAGGTGGTATGGAACCATGTCTCAGGAAAGCAAGCAAGGTCAGGTGTTTTATCAAAATGAGATCATGAATGGTGTGAGTTATGAAAGTGCTTTGCTGAATTGCAGCCTCAGCGACCCTTTGGTAATTATGGAATATTTTCATTCACTTAAATGGAAAATTGAATCCAGATTTATACCACTGTAGCTGAGGGAAGAATTTGGCGCAATGTGACAACACCTGTTACAGAATTTTGTGAAGAAACTTAGAATGATTTTCTAATAATTAAGTCAGTGATTTACTTTTATCAGATGTGAAAAGAACCCACACAATTATTTTGAGATAAGCCAGGTATATGTATACGAGTGTGCATGTATACTAACACACACACACTTGCTTAGATTAGATGAAAGATTGGACTTAGACAATTAGGATATGTTCAGTGGGGAGGCTTTTTTTCTTGAGAAGAAATCATGCTACGAGTCATACAAGATATGCAAAATCTGTACCTCTCTCAAGTTATTTTTTAACTTGATTAGAAATTAAAGAAGCTGGGACTGAACAATTAATCAAAACATTAACAGTTTCAATCTATCTGTTAATGAAAATTTGCATTAATAATGATCTGTTTGCTAAAAAAGGAACGTATGACTAAGAAGCTAGAGGGCATTGTAAGGCAAATGCAAAACATGCAGTGTTACATTTTATTGTGCTCAGAGCAACATAAAGATATGGTATGGGTGGAGCAATGACAGCATTTGGCCCGACTCGACAATGACACACAGAGCATCGTAAGCAATACTGTTTATACCACAGAGCATCTGAAATATTCATAGATTCCAACACTAGAATAAATTTATTGTCTGCTATAAGACATATAAGAGGTTGATAAACTGCTTTTTTGACCTTGGAGAACTTTGTTGGTGCATTACGGGACTTTGATACATTAGCACGGTGCAGACACTTTCTGTGATTTGTTAGATGCATTGTGCTGGGGACTGCACTATCGGGTGTATTGAAACCAAAAGACTGCTTTAGAGAGGGAAATGTGAAAAAAAAGCAGCATATTCTCACTCTCTGTCCCTGGTAAGAATCAAAAAACAAATGTTCAGGAGGAAAAGGAGACTTTTTAAAAACTTTTAACTTCTTAAAAAAAGCTATTTTGTGTGTGCAAAATGTCTCTTTGTTTGTTTGTTCATGTCTGTGTTCTTTCTCACTGGTAACAAAGCATCTGACCCATAGTGCTTTGTTTATCAAGTGCTGCCCTATACTACACATTGGGGCTCTAATGAGTGATAGCAATGGCTCAAGGAGACCACATGTGTGAAAAGAGAGACAAGAAGACAAGATCCTCTTCCTACTATCAAAATAAGAATGTCCTTCAAATATAGAGAACTGGAGAAAAACAGATGAGAAAAGGTGGGGCACAATATAATGGTCTACTACAGGATACCTATTATTTCTTATTTCTAGTAGTGTAATTTACAAAAAGATGGACTGGGAGACCCACATTAAATTCTTATGCCGGTACCATGGAGGCCAGTTTCATTTGGATAGGGCTTTATAGCTTTACATTGTTTCAAAGAGTATACACCTCTATATTCCCTCCACCCCCCCCCCCCGCCCCCCCCCCCACCCCCCCCCCACACAGTCTTTTATGTAAAAGAAGCTTTAGGATCAGAATCGTAACATTGTTTTCTGGCTGTGTAAATCAATACCATTTTTATAAATAGCAAAATTAGTAAACCCTTTTGTCCTCTGGAATTGCAATTCACACTCCAAGAGTCTTAAGGGACATCATTTTGGTGGTGTCAGTGCCGATGGCCTCTAGGGATCAGTAGTTCACCTCACAAAACTGCCATCTGTAACTCATCATAATTAAACACAACTGACAATCAATCAGAAGCACATGGTTAACATAACAAAAAATGAACTGTCACTGAAGTCAGGGAAACGGTATTTCACTGAAGATTAAGAAGACTGGGTTTTGGTTACCTGCACAATATACAGCTCTTAAATAAAAAGAGGATTTCAGTGACAAGTGTAAATAGCCTAGTAATCCTACTAAGTGCAACCATCTTTCCTTCAGGAACATTTAACATTGCTTTAATGCTTTCACCATCATTCTTACACTATAGTAAATAAAATATAGTAAAAATAATGTAACATTTATGATAAAACTTACACAGGAGCCACAAGATCATATGTTTTGGCACGTGGTGTGAGGTAGGTAGTTCTTTCCCAGTTCCGTTTCCAATGGGCATAGAGAACTCCCATATCTTGTTATATCCAAATACCTGTTTCTTTTCAACATAGGGTACATCTACGTTAGCGGCTGAACACAAATCCAAGTGTGTGTGTGAGATGGGTTTGTTCACAGAGATCCCCTTGGGACTATCACTTGATGTGCTGAGACTATCTCTAAGCCTGTTTTCCCTGCCAGCTTGAGGCTCCAGAACCCTGCTTTGTTGAGCCAGACACGCTAGTCTGCTGCAACACAGACCAAGGTCTGGTCCACGCCCCCAAAGCTGCAAACTTCAACCAAAAACTGCTCAGCAAGTCACCTAGCTCCAGCACCCAGATACCCAGATCCCATTGGGATCCAAACCCCAAATCAATCAGTTTTACTCTGTATAAAGCTTATACAGGGTAAACTCATAAATTGTCCACCCTCTATAGCAGGACCATACACCTGTATTGGGAAATTTCAAGGAGGCTGGAGCAGGCAGGCATTCAGTGGACTCTGGCCCAGTGCCAGGAATTCATCAAGCACTTGAGGTTTCCTATACAGGAGGGCGAAAGACTCCAACAGTCATTCTGGGAGGGCTTGTTCTACATGCCCCTTCTATGAGGAGCTTGACTGCACTTCTCCCAGTACAGAGCCTGAAGTGGTTCACAACCTCCTCCTCAACCCCACCGGCTTCATTGTCTGATGGGATGCCACTGAGAGCCAGGGTAAGTAGGCATTAGGGACTGCAGAATATGCCCTGGAAGCACTGGAGGATGAGGTTCAAGTGATTCTGCACCTCTACCTGGAGCAATCAGTTGAGGAAGCACCCCTCTACGTCCCAGAGGTAGGTTACAATGGACTCCCACTCTTCCCTCCAATATCCCCTATTGTTCTGGTGCTGCATTCCTTATTTTTAAATCCCCAGGGCATTTAAAGTATTGTGCACTGACTTCCTTTCTGGATCATATCCATTGCTATGTCTCTGTGAATTTAAACTGTAATGCTGAGGACACAGCATTGCCATGCCACATGCCCTTACCAAACTACTCCAACTTTTCCATCTATCCAGCTCCCACTTCACTCCACCCCAGAATGGTCCCTGAGAATGACACTGATATAAATCAATGATTTTATTAATTTCTGCTGAACCCCTATTATGTATTTGTCTAATGCTAGGCCATAAAAACAGATTTTTAACCAAAAGTCATTGTGTCCCTGTGTCTGTACATTTCTTGACAGCAGTCAGGCAGTGATGGTCCAGGGCCCACTCGGACTGGGTGATGAGAGAAGGCGTGTTAGAGAGGTCCAGTTGGGGATGGGACAGTTGTAGAAAAATTATGGTTGGTGGTCTAAAGTTAGTAACAGCTTCGTTTGACCCTCGGAAGATTATGCAATTCCAGTTCTTCTCCCTCCTCCCCAATTTTAACAACCCCTTAATAATAGGAACTGCAGGGAATGGTGAGGAAGGTGAGGTGATGGTGGAGTTTAGGTCTGTGAAGGGGAAGGGGACAATTGTAGAACACATTGGTTGTCTGAGGAAAAGTTAGTCACAGCAATCCTTTCTCCACTGGAAGATTGCAAAATTTGTACCATCCCTGTCCTTGGTGCTGGACTTCTCCCTGCACTGACACAGGCTGCACAATTTTACCCTTCTCTTTGAATTGGCAGGACCTTTGGCTCCCAAGAGGAAACTCTTTCGTCTGCCAGAATTCTTTCCACAGCATCCCCAGCGACAGCAGAGGCAGATGGAGAAGGACCTCATAGGATTGGACATAGGTTTACCATATTTCAGGTTCCCAAAAAGAGGACACTGTCAGAGGAGGGATCTGGGGGGAGGAAATGTTGGAGGTACTGGAGGGGTACCTGAGGTGGGGGTACTCACATGAGGTGGGAGGTATTGTCTCTCCCTGTCACAATGGCAAGGCATCTGGCAAAAGCCCAGGATGCAGGAACAGCCATCAGTCAGTGCCTCCCCGAAGGACCCCCTCCCCAGGGCTGTGGCTTGAAGGGAAATGGACCAATCAACTGTAGATGAAGGGGAGGGACCAATCAGGAAGCAGACCAATCAGGGCTCTTTCTGAGCTACAGCTCGTCTGCTCTGCAAAAACCTAGAACATTTCCTATTATTTTTAAATCCCCCCTGGACACAGAAAGGAAGCTCAAAAAAGAGGCTTTGTCCAGGAAAACACATACATATGGTAACCTTGGTTGGACAGGAGAAACCAGAAGCAGTTTGAGTTCCTCAGGGTATGTGAGGATTGAGCTCTTTAACAGAACAAGACCACAGAACCAGGTCATGGTGCAGGAGGCATGCCATAGGGAACGGGAGCATTCCCTGAAGGAGAGGCTCATTGAACTGGTGGCTAAACTAGTTTGAGGGCTGCCTGCTGCCACTGCCACTCCATCTCCCTTGTGCTTAAATGTCCCCTCCTTCCCTCAGAAACCCTGATCAGTTTCAACCACCGTACAGATTAGTGCTCTATCACAGCCACTAAGTGCAGCTAGCACTGCTGACAATGAAGGGTTAAAAGAAAGAATGGCTGCATGCCCTCCAGCAAGCAAATGTTGATAAGGTCATTAAGAGAGATTGAATTCTCCAGATAACTCAGGTTTGTACAAAAAAAAACCCCACAGTGCGAATAGTGAAGATGAAAACATTGCGCAATGATCACATTATTACTCAGCCACCACCATCCACAGCAAAAACTCAATCCTAAAGTGATAATCCAGTGGAGGCGTCCTGTCATAATTGTCTTTAATGGGTGCCATGTCACAGGAAATAATGGCTAATGACCTTAGGGAACAAAACCCTCAGAAGCTATGTAGCCCCACAACTATATACCAAAGTTCCCTCATGTACATTTCTAGCAGCTGTACAGGGTGTGAAGGCGCCCCTTGGTGGAGACAGAGATCATCCTCAGCTTCCCTGCTGTGCCAAGATGTGTGCACATATGGCATCCCTGGCTCCCTTGCTTGATGGAAACCACAACCTGTGTGCATTTGAGGATGCAGCTGCCTATACAGAGTGTGCAAACCAGACTTTCCCTGAGTCCATTTGAGATGGATGCACTTCTCTTTACCCTCACAAATATTATGGAGAGAGCAGCAGGCAAAGATTATAGGAACGGTGTTTGCTACATTAGCATCCATACGCATACATTGGCATCCGCAACAAGTTTGATATCAGGGTACAGTTTCATGATCCAAGTTAGGAGCAGTTATGCAGGGTCTCCCAAAATAACTATTGTCACTGACACATTGAAGAGAACAACCTCCTGTCTGGAAATTAAAGTTTCTTCTCTTCCGTATGCCTTAAGTACAATCATGATCTCCTCAACACCCTGGTTTCATGAACCTTTTCAGTGTTTCCCATGTTTGTATTCATGAATCTGCCTTTGTGGTCCACCAAGCCTTGCAATATAAGTGAATAGTTTTGGTTCACATTTGCCCCTGGTGGAGGGCAAAGTATTGGGATATGGTTGATGTTGATTGCCCCTGCACAGTTCAGAAACCCATCCTCTCAAATCTAGCTATTATTTCTGGAACTTTTCTACGGCAGCCACCTGTGGTTAGATCAGTGGTAATTGCCTCAGAAATCTCCACAACCATGACCCTTACAGTGGACTTTCCAGGCACAAAGCGGGTTTGGAATGGATCTACAGCTGCCAGGTTTTGCCATCTTCCATGTGTCAGAAAGTTCTGCCCAAATTCCACCTTGCATCTCTCCACTAGGCAACTTCACTACATGAACATTTGCCACACAATAAAGAGCAGGAGCAGAACCAGATCATTATCCCATTGTTCTATGTCTTCCAACCTGTTTGTAGGGAATATCATGAAAGCAAAAGTGATCAGCAACTTGCCTCAGTGAATGTCTCAATGTAGGGTACAGTACTAACAACACACGGGAAACTGGTTCCTGGAGTGTCTCCCTTTCCACACAGAACTCTGGGATATTGTCCCCAAAAGGTAGAACTAATGAGTGGCAGTGCGGATGTGGATATATGTGTGTACCCAGTGTTATACCTGTGTTTAACACAGCATAATGTGAATGCTCGGCACAGGTATGGTGAGAATGCACAACCATGTACATGGTCCAGTACCTGAGTATGTGCACTAGTGTAGACAGTCATAGTGACAGCCAGAAAACTAATAAGGTTAAAGATCCCCTTACTACACAGTAACCATCCAATTGACTTAAATGGTATTACTTGTGTGAGTAACTAATCAACAATGTGAGAGAAGGAGTGTCAGTTGCACTAAGAAAATTTTAGATAAGCAACAAAGTTACTGGCCATAGTGCAAATTAAGAGTCACATAGGGAAAACCCTACACATAACGGTGAGCAATAACTCATATCCATAACCCCATTGACTTGAATTGGATTGTTTGTGCATGTTACTGCTCACCATTGAGATCATGAGGTTTCACTCTATCTGGGTGTGGAAACTAAGTTGCATTGTGGCTCTAGGACACAGCCTTAGTCTTCACCAGCAGCAGCTAATTACAAACACACACCTATTCTGGTTCACCTGTGCTGACTAGCAAGTGGGGTAGGGCCTGGTTCTGCCCATTCGCTGCCCCTCCCTGAAGGATTAGGCAGGCTCACTGCACCAATTTAGTCCTGCATGCTCTGGGCTCATCTTACTGCCTGTTACTCCCCAATGTGGGTCTGTAGCCCATGGATCAAACAAGCTCCAGTGAATCACTTTGGGCCTGGTCCCAGAAACACTTATTAGCTTTGCAAGGGACTAACAAAGGCTAGATTGTGGAACTATTATTCTAATTGTTGAGTATTTTATAGTCTTATTGACATTGCACAATATAGGCCCCCATGAGTGAGGGTATGCAGAATTAGCTACATACGCAACTGACAATGAATAATCAACCACCGAATTATTGTAAAGAAAGGTTATTTTCATTAAGCGCAGACTTTGGGTTCATGTGGACCATTCAGAAGTCTGTTATACTTGGTTAATGAACATGAGTACCACAATAGAAATCATTTGTTTACTGCATTAATTGAAATTAGATTTCTTTGTTACCTTTTCCATTTTTCCTCTTTGTTTAATTCTGCTATTGACTGACCCAGCTTCGTATCTGTTGATTAATCGAATGCTCTGGGAACTATTTCATGTTGACTTTATTGTATTATCAAAAATTCAATAAAATTTCATTAAAAAAAAACCAGGACTGAAGTGGGATAAATTGTAACACCAGTGCTGGTGTTAGTTATATTTTAATTGTCAATGTAAAATTTACTGCTTGACCTTTTGGAAAGCACTATTACAGTGTGTTAGATTTCTTTATTTCAATTTGTCCTTGTATATTTTGGTATTTCTAATAAGACTTAGTAAAGGAAAATATTTATAAATCAAGCTTGTCCATCTCTAGAGTGAGACAGTTATTTCTCATGTCTTATATGAACTGGGAGTATATGACTAGGGAAAACTGTTCAGGTAACTTTTATGGTTTATCAGGGTATATCTAAAAAAAAAAAAAAAAAACAATCATAGAGTTCATGAAATGTTTTTCTAAATCTCTCTCTTTCTCTGATAGTTTTTAGTTCCGCTCTGAATCTAGGTGACTACCAGGCTTCAGTTGGTCTCTGAATTTGCTCATTTATTCATTTTTGGATTGTCTTGAGCCCTGTCTTTGCTTTTGGCTGTAAAGACTGATGGCATGTTAACACTTCTGAGGTTATTTGTTCTTAAGTACATCTTCTAGGTTATATGTCATAATGACAAGCAGCCAGCATAGTAGGTGCCAGAAACATTACAGCCCTGTTTCAGGGTTACAGTTCATAGACTAAATCAGCACAGAAGATGTATGGGTAGTCCAATGACTGCTGAGTGCTCAGTCCAGGAGTTTAAAAGAGAGAATCAATGAGCCACAACTGTGTAAAATAGGGGTCAAATATGTACAGCTGAGGCTCCACATATCAGATAGGCCATGTTTTATTTTCCATTGTGTAACATTCATTACAGAAATGTGGCTCAGACACACTTTATTGACGATAAATTGGCAGTAATTAATTCAGATAACTGTTTGATCCAGAAAGTGGGAGTGTAGCAACCCCATTCTGGACCGCCTTTACTAAGTTGTTACCTATCTCTAAATCTAATTGTCTAATCAAAATTGTTTAACATATATTCAATAGAAACTTCCTCCATTACTGCCTTTTGGTCTCTTATCTACCTACTCCCCTGTAAGCTCTTCCATTCTTGGCTTCCTCTCTTTTCTGTCTTCATGACTTTCTACCCTGCTTTCCTTTATGTTGTTCTATTTATTTATAAAACTCCCTCTGTCTCTAACAAAGTGAATCATTTTCTCTATAGGCCTGATCCAACTTCCTTTGAAGTCAACAGAAAGCCTCTCCTTGGCTTCATTGAGAGTAAGATCAGACCATAAAAGGGCAAAATTCTGCTCTCGGATTTAGTTATAGTTATTATTTTCATAGATATAACAGTGGAAAATCAAGTGAACCCAATGTCTTAAGTGAATCTAATCTTAAAACTAGAGGTAGATCAACAAGTTCAGAGTGTTGGGGACAAGAAGCAGCCCAGTCCTTTAAAGCAAACATCAAACTTTTTACCATACTCCAAACCAATCTTTTACATTCAGATTGGGTAGGATACACATGTCCCTCTTACTATTTATTTTTCCTATTTCTGTTTTCTAGCATCACTCAGGCTCTTTTCCTCCACATAATTCTCTATTCAGCCACCAATCTTGCTCCTTTTGCCACTCTTCAAAGAGTCTCATAATCTGGCATCATTTGCCTTTCAATTTCCATCTTCTGGGATGACACAAAGTGCGATATCATCCTTGATGTTGGGTAATTGTTTCTCTTTCTTGGTGGTGGAAATCACTGCTAAAAAAAGGGTTTTATCTCACTTTAAACTCATAAAAGACATAGCCCATTGATTCAGACACATGAGTAAGATTCCCCCTCAAGCCTATAAGGTCCAGAGGAGCCCTTAGGATTAGAGGGTCATTGTAGTAGGGTAGGGGAGACAGGAACATTCTTTAATATGGGTGTGACATCCCTTGGGGCTCAATCTGGACTGTGGAACCACTATGCCCCCTTTAACTGTTCCGACCAGGAAGTTTCCTACTCTGCTATGCTAGTGACAGGCAGCCCCTCCAGGCTTTGTTTAATCAGCCATCAGCAGGCAGAGTAACACCTAGCTAAGTACCAGGAATACTCTCCGAAGCCACTCATGAACTATATATAGGGAGACACCAGCAGATCCAGGCTTGCACCCCAGAAATGTGCATTTTACATTGCTCAAGACCTTCTTGATCAATGCAAGCTCATTAATTAGTTCACCATTCCATCAAATGGATATACACCACCCCTTTTTAGTGAGAGTAGATTTCCCAAAGCTCTTCAGCCAAAACCACATGTTTAAGATTAAATATAAAACAGATTTAATAACTATAGAAAGATAGATTTTAGGCGATTAAATGGTATTGGCATAGAAGATCAGAATTGGGTACAAAAAGAAATAAGATAAAAATCACAGTCCAATTCCTAAACTTTATCAGGCTAAGTCAAATTCGAAGTAATAAAATTTCTCGTACCCCCAAACCTACAGCAATTTGTGCTATCTGGAATGCTTGAGTCTATAATAATCTGCAATCCACTCTATTGAAAACAGAAACCATGCCCCCCCCTTTGCGAAGGGCAGCAGCTCAGATCAGTGTTAACCCATTCTCTTCTGATCACTGATCTGCAAGCACAGTGACAGACAGCCTCCTGGATTTGGAATGGAGAGTGAACTGATCAAGCCTTTTGCAAAGCGAGCTGCTTCAAGTTGACTGTAATGTGCAGGGTGGGCAGTAAAGTTTCCCACAGTGTATCACAGTCCTAGAACTAGAGCAACCACATTTGGGGAGGGAGGGAGACTGCTCACTGCGGTGTGGACACCAGAGCCCAAGGGTCGAGCACAGTGTAGAAAAGTCTTAACATAGGGTTCACATACAATGTAGATGCTCAAGCCCAGGGTTCCATAGCACAGGTCAGCTGACCTGACTCCCACTAACCCTGGGCTTACATTGCAGGGTAGATATACCCTATGTGACTGCCTCACAAAAATCCTTAATGTATTTATCCTAACAGCACCATCAGTAAGGAAGTGCTATTATACCTATTTTACAAATGGGCAACTGAGGCAAAGGAAGTCTTAGGCTCCAATTTTTGAAGACATTAAGGTGTTGCTCTGCTCAGTGGTGTAATGCCTAACTGACTGAGTTTCATTTTTACAACTGATTTAGGAAGCACAGCTTCATTGAAAGTCAGTGGGGCTTATGGTCATAAGGCCCAGAAGCTCAAAGGTCACATCAGAAAGGTGACATAAGAAGTCTATGGTTGAGCAGGAAATGTAACAAGTTAGAGTCCTAGGCTAGAACTATAACTACTGGACCATCCTTCCTCTATGTCAACAACATTGGGCTGCAAATCTTACAAGCAGGCTCTCTCTGTATATGTGTGGTGCTTTTTGCTCCCAGTCAGAGGATAATTAGAATGACAAGAACATCCTTTGTGATACTTTGACACTTCAGCTTCTGATATTAGCTTAAACTACAAAGTGATGTGGGCTACAAAAGTGAAAGAATGAGAAATATATTTTCTTCCCTTCTAAAAATGGTTGATTCAAGTTATGGGTGGAGACTGAGGATGGTTCTTATTTAGTTCAGTCTGCATTATCTTTTTTCTTTTTAGATCCATGGATCTAATTTATCAGGAAATTCTCTCTTTCAAATCCTACTTTGGATATAAATCTATAGGGAAAATATACATGTAAATTTATAAAATTATATAAAGTATATAAAATTACAAGAGTTTATTAGAAAAAGCCTGTTAGAAAAATCTGGATAACAAATCATGTTCAGCAGTATAGGACTGAGTGAGTGAGTCATTCAGTCTGGTTTCAATGTCCAAACTTCCACTGATTCCAGCAGAAGCAAGGCTGAACCCAAATCCTTAAGTCCTTACATGTTTTTTACTCACATAAACTCCCATTGGAGTGAGTGGTAAAGATCCAATTGTCTTCGCAAAGTCAGAAATGGCTCCATGGTAAAGACAGTTGGAAACTGGTTCTAGAATATTTAGACACAAGGAAGGCGATCTAATCCAGCATGCCAGTCCTTAATCAAAAAAGCCAAACTTGTTTTCATGCCAAAAAACTGATTGACTTGGGTATCTCCTCAGTCAGTGTATGTCTAATAAAATCTATTAGTTATACAATCAATTAATTTATAAAAACCAAGATTTCAGAAGTAATCAGAACCTGTGCACCCATTCATGTCAGTATGGGTTTCCCTTTGATTTCCCAGCATCGCTGAAAATTAGGCTGTTAATGCCGAGGGTAAATATCAAACAATGTTTTACTCTTACAATTTGATCACCACAGTTTTATTTGATGTAAAAAAGACATGAACAGGAAACATGAGCTCCCATACTCTTAAATTCTTTCTATCTTAGCACAATTTAAATAATTCAGATTCAGAATCAATGCATTGGCTAAAAATTAAGTTTCATGGGACAAAGAAACTGTTTTACACATATGAGTGAATAAAGATCACTGAACTCTGCATTCCTTTCTAGAGTGTCCCGCTCCTAAAAATCCATATTTGAGCTATAAACATGCTTTTTAGTTATGCATGTCATTTGCACAGTCAGCTGGAATTCACATCTTCAATTCTCAGAAAGGTCTTCAATTTGAATTATCACCTCACTTATTCCTATATAGAGGAAAGTCTTGGTCCCCCTGCAAAGCCAGAGTCACAGGGTTAAGAACTGGGTAGATATGAAAGGCATGAAGTACAGACAAAATCCTTCCCTCTGGTCATCAAATTTGGTTCCATCTGAATTTTTGTAGCACACCCATTACTGCAGCCTCAGAGATCCACCCCTCTTCAGAAATAAATGGCTGGTGGATCCATATAACTGTAAATCTGAATAAAACAAAGCCAAAAACAAACTAACTTCAGTGTATAGCACTGACATATCACTAGCATTTTGTCTCCAGAGGGACTTGAAGAGGTACCCCTGCTATTCATTTTGAGAAGGTGAAGGGACAAGTTATTCCTAACTTCTCAATTGACTGCTATCTAGCAGTCCTTTGAATGTTGTAGTGCCAACTGTATTATTTTGTGCCTGCGATATTTGCAATCTTCCTCCCCCACCTCCCAAGGATGCCATTTCCTTGTTGTACTTTTAAGAACAAAATTAATAACAAAATTAAAGGGAACCTAGAATATATGAATAGATCCTCCTCCTTCTCCTTTTTAGTGTACGTATAAATTGAAATAGCTAAAATAGAACACACCATGCAGAGTCTAGTCTTAGAGGCACTAACTTTGATCAAATGAGCATGATTTTCACAGGCTTTGAGTAGCTGCAGCATTCACTAACTCCACTTGAAGTCGTGGGTGATGAGAGCTTCTGAAAATCAGGCCCTGTTCTGCGTCAACTTTAATTCAAGTGGTCTTGAAGTTCCATAACACCCACTAACGCAAAAAGATTGTTGTCTACAATTCTAAACTCTTCAACAGAAATGTCCTAACAGACCCTTGTCTGGTTTGAGATTACTTCTGTGCAGTGAGTCATATTGCCAGTGAAACCCAGTTGTTCCCTTAAGTCCATGATGTCAAAAGTCACAGCTCACTGGGCTAGTCTAAGAGCTGCTCCAGCTGCCTTTAACAAGCACTTTCCAGACATCAAAGAGGCTGTACAAAACTGTCAATGTCACTCAATGTTAGAGGAACTCTTAATTTCTCTTCATGTTACGTGCACACACACATATACATACAAACATTTCATACATTTTTTTACTTGATTTTAGAGACCGAGTTCTGCCTTTCTGTTGCGAACTCTGAGCTTTAAGTTAGCAGCAGATGATGGAAGTTATACTTTAAACCTGAAAACTTTAAAAATATCAGAAAAGACTGCTGTATGTATTCTGTGATTCTAAATGCTTTTGATAATGTGCCATTATTTTTATATAAGCCAGCCAGTCTTACAATAGTAAGAGTCTTGTTAGATGTAATTGCCTGACCTCTTATTTTGATTTTTCTGTAAGTGGTACACAGCATTTAATTTTAATTGGTTGTTATATGCAGCTAAGGAGATCTTGGTAAATAACATATTATATCACAATGTTATTCTTGGAGTTCAATTTGTAAATACAATTTTAATGGGAGATTAAAAAAAATGGAAAAAACTAAATGGTATTACTGAAGCAGTGATATTATTAAGGATCTGATTAAAGAAAGCATGTCTCATGCTACTGTACCAGCCTTTGTGGCACAGAAGGCACACATTTTTAACAATCAAATTAGTTCCTAAGGCTCAAATTCTTCATTTCTTGTGAATCTAACACCTTCAAAGGGGGTTTTGGATGTGCAGAAGTACAGAATCAGGCCCTAAATGTACTTTATTTTTTATTGCTAAGTTTTGTTCCAAAGCAAATCATGGTAGGACACATTTTAACTACTTTTAAAGCTGTGTATAATGAGTTTATCTAGAATTAGCATTATATTGCCAAACGCAATTCTGAAAAAAGAAAAAAAAACTTTTCTTTTACTTTATTTTGATTGCTCAGATTTTGTGGAGTCCAAAATGCCATGAGTTTGATTTTCATACCCGTACTCAGGTTTGTTATTCCACGTGTAGCTCTGTTGAAACTCCTTGTGGAGTAAAGTACTACTCAATGTGAGTAAGGGTATCAGAATCTGGTCCAAAGGATATTAACCCTAGTACTTACAGGTTTGCACAAGACCCTATGCACCACCACTTAAGCCCCACTTTAGCACTTAAACATGGATCTTAAGTGGTACAAGGAATATTAGTCTGTGGGTACAGATGGCTGCATATTATATCTAGAAGTTTTTTCTGATGTGAATACATACACCAGCACAATAATAGATTTGCATTTTTTGCAATTGTATCTGAGTAACTGAGGACAGAACTTTTATTAGACACCTTAAAAGTCAACCATTATTTTACTGCAATGTCATGGCCCACAGGCCTTGAACCCAGGACTGCAGGACCAGCCATGCTTCGACAGTCCACTTGGTAGCCTGCTAACAACTGCTGATCCGGGACCCAGAAAACCCAGCCGCAGTTTGAGGTCCACCCCGATGTCCAATTGGCAGAGTCCCAGAGCAGCCAATGGCCTACTAGCCCTACATAAGCCAGCGACAGGAAAAGGAAGTTGTCTGAAAAACTAGGATCTCTCCTGACCTGGACTGTGTGCTTCCTGACCTGGCTTAGCTCTTGAGCTCTGACTTGTGGTTCTGACCTCTGGTTTGTCTCCTGCTTCTGATCTCCTGGTATCCTGACCCAGCTGACTCTTAGCTCCTGACTGGGGACTCCAGTTCTAACCACTAGGTCTGGCTGCCCATGACCCAGCCCTGACATGCAGTCACCACAGAGAGGAAGTATCATCTTGTGGTTAAGATACTGTACCAGAACTCAGGAGACATGCATTCAGTTCCTAGCACTGCTACAAACTTCCTATGTGATCTTGGTAAAGTCACTGAAGTTTCTCTGCTTCAATTTTCCATCTGTAAAACAGAAATAACAATACTCCTTTTCTCCCACCTTTTGCCTGTCTCTTCAAGGTAGGGATTGTCCCCTCCTTGTGACTGTAGAACAGTACTCTGCACAGCACAATGGGCTCATGATCATGGTGGGAACGTCTAGACGCTAGTCCACTACAAATAATTAATATTAAACATTGTCCTAGGGTTTACTTCATTTTTATGAGATGGGCACATCCACTACAATAAACTGTATACTCTAATACACTAACACTCACTAAAATATACTAGATGTACTTTTAGATGCATAGGAAAGTATCACATACAGTGTCTGTTTTCCCTCACATTTGATCAAAGAACAGTTTATTATACAGGGTCCTCCTGAGTCATCCTCCTAATCTTGGGATAATCCATTTTCCTCTTGAATACAAACTTCAATCCTTTCTGGTAATAGTGAACACAGTGCTCATCCTCTGGCAAGGAGGGCAGGCAAGACGTAAACTCCCCCTGGAGGAACTGCTTTCAAGACGCAATGTGTTTTGCTTTTCTGGACCATTTCATTTAAATAAAACTTTAAGTAAGTTATTTAGCTCCTTAAGTGAGTCTCAGAGAGAAATTATTCTGGCAGGTGGTCCTCTTAGCCAGCATGCTTGACTGGTACAGTAAACCTATTCACTTTTTCTTTGATGACTTTCCCAACCCATCCTCTCAAGAGTACTGTTCTTTCAGGCACTACTCTTACACCTTATATAGACTAAACCCAAGCAAGTTAGGATTCTCTTTACAGTCTTGTGTTTAACTTCAACCACACTAGAAAGATGAAAGTGAAAACATACTACCAGTGAAGGTATCTGAGGTTACAATTTTCACACTTGTGCACCTTATGGGTTTTCAGAACCTCTGAAAATAATTACATCAGCCTGGATTTTGGAGCAAAAGGTTATTGCGGCTTTATGGTATTTTACTCTGGAGTGTATGCATATGTCAGGGGATAGGGATGTAAAAAACAAACCTCATGGGTCAGATCATATCTTCTTATGTGCAGGATCTCTCCATATGTGGAATTACTCCATGCCTTGCAGAAAGGGATCTCAGATATCCTTATGGCATTGTCCCTCCTGCCCTTAAATCCTGTGTTCTCATGGAGATTTTCTCCCTTGCTATTAAAACAGAAAGGGACACTTGTCTGCTTTTCATTTGTTGCATGTATTTTTCTACAATCTGCTTCTTGCTCACCTACTGTTCTTACTTTATAGGTTTATTTTAATATTAGATATAATAGGTTAAAGAAAGGAGTTTGGCAAGTTTTTTGAATTTACATATACTCCAGGCCAACAAATGCAAGGGAGAAAAATAGACATTATTTCTATATCAATGAAAAATCTCTCGATGATATATATAATGCAATTAAACATTTTTTCATGTCCCTGGAGATATTCAGCTGCCCTGTTTTTGTTGCCTTATTGTGTTCTATTTTCTTATACAACTATGAACTTCAACAAAGTGAAATGATAAGTAAATGGGAGCAGCACAATAGCTAGATGTACTAGTGCATACTCTGTGTGTGTGTGTATATATCTATATCTATAATGTGACAAAGTTCCTCCTCTACCTTGGTGGGTCCTGCGCTTATTGGCAGATTTGCTTGCTTCACAGATTCACCCTGTGGGTCAGGAAACAGTCCAGAGACCTTCCCCTCTGGTAGAAGCTATAGTCTAGGTCAATTCCTCCTGTGTTTGATCAGGAGGTGAGAGGTATGGGGGGAACCCAGGCCCGCCCTCTACTCCGGGTTCCAGTCCCTGTGGACTGCAGCTGTTTAGAGTGCCTCCTGGTACAGTTGCACGACACCTACGACTCCCCGGGCTACTTCCCCTCCTCACAACACCTTCTTTGTCCTCACCACCAGACCTTACTCCTGATGTCTGATAACACTTGTTCTTCTCAGTCCTCCAGCAGTACGCCTACTCACTCTCAGCTTCTTGCACACCTCTTGCTCCCAGTTCCTCACACACACTTCCTCTCTTCTGGCTCCCTGGCTTGACTGGCGTGAGCCCTTTAATAGCATGAGAGGGGCCTTAATTAGAGTCAGGTGCTTAATTGCCTCACCTAACTCTTAGCAGGTTAAAAGGAGTCAGGTGGTCTATTAGCCTGGAGGAGCCCCTGCTCTGGTCACTCAGGGAACAGAAAACTACTTATCTAGTGGCCAGTATATCTCCCTTCTGCTACTCTGCTGTTCCCAACTGGTCTGGGTCTATCACAATAACTTATGACTGGGATTTTCAAAGAAGCCTAAAGGTGTTAGGTACACAACCCCCATTTATTTGTGAACAATTAGGGTAAAAAAAGTATGGTGGTACATCCTTTTTAAATACAAATCATCATAATCGTTACTATTTCTTTTGGTTTGTTTTCTTTGCTTTTATTTAGTAGAATGGTGTGAGAAGTTTCACACCAAAAATTTGTGTAAAAATAACCACTTTTAGAGTATCCGTTTTGTTCCTGACCTCACAGTTTTTGCTGTCGTTACTGCTATGTATACTGCCACTTTGTCTCATCCTGCATGTGTGCGTGGTTGTTGGGAATGGAAAGTCAAAGGATAATTTCCATATGCTATACCCTTCCCTTGGTAGCTGCCTTTGCCTCTCCGGCCATAAACATATGCCATCTTGACATCCCTGAGCCATCTCATTTCTTACTGGCTTCATGTAACAGGGTGGCAGAATCTATGACTCTGCCTGAATATGCAGGTTTCTTCTGTGGGCCTAGCCTATTAGAAGGAATTAGAACCTCCCACAAATGGTATGATTAAATTCTGATGACATAATTAATCAGGAGGAGGAAGAGAAGAGGTTTATATCAAATCAGGGATATAATCAGAGCTGGTGATAAACTTGGATTTATATCCATAGAAAAGTGACTTTTCATTTAAAAAAAAAGTAAAAACCTCAAAATGTTCTGTAGAAAGGAGACACTTTTTGAAAAAAGTGTTTTGTCAAAGCCTAATTTTCCACTGAAAAATAGTTTTGATGGAAATTTTTCTCTGTGAGAAGTTTCACAAAACAAAAATGGTAAAAAACCATAGCCCTTTTAAATATAGACGTGTTCTGGATTTGTTCCTTTTTGCTCCAAGTTTATTCCCACTCTCGACCTTCAGAGCAAAAGCTCCAGTCATGTTTTGGGTACTGAAACTGATTCCTAAGAAACTTGTCCAAGGTCATGCCAAGAGATCCTGTGCCTGAGCCAGTAATGGAATGCAGATCTCCAGACTCCCAGCCTTCTAACACTCCTTTATCTATTTTCTATTGCATCCATTTTTTTTAACTGACAATTCTCTCTGGGGCCCTGCTATTAACTTCAAATGATAAAAAGTTGTAAAACTGCAACAGTTTTGTATACTCCCACAAATAGGCACATGGTTACTATTTTCATATGCCTGAAAGTGTGTTTATTGCTTAGCTGCAAGATCAACCAGAAGGAAATTCTGTTCCTTGTCCCATCTTAATTCTAGGATAGCAAAATGTTTGAACAGGCTATGTTGCTGACTGGTGATTGATGAGCGATAGAGATAGAGATAGAGAGAGATCCTTCCTTCTGGGGTATAAACACCCTCCCCACTTCCTCTGGTACACATGGTGGGGTCAGAGCCTCTACCCTTTCCAGCCACTTCCTGATCCTCCCTTGACTCCACTCAAATAAGTCCATCCCCCTTTCCACTCCCTCATAACCCAAATGCAACAGGGACCTTTAGAGTCCCATCCTCTTTTTCCTACTGCCCATCCAAAGACTCGCTACATTCAGTTACGGTAAGCACGTTCTCTGGTGGGATGAGCAAGGTGTCCATTGTCTGCATGCACTACTTTTCTTCATCTGATCCCTATGTGGACCTTGTCCATGTGGTCATCTAAGGGAAAGATGTGAGGGCTTTGGACTTTGCTATTTAAGAGACAAATGACACCGAGGCAGAGATGCTACTACAGGAAAGCACAGTTCAAAAAGCCACTTGGAACAAGCCCACCAGAGCAAAACAGCAATGACTAAAGAAAAAGCTTCAGGTCCAGTGTGATCTTCTGTATGCAGTGACCATAGTAGCAGTAATAGCTGTGTCTGTGGGGAGGGGCTGACACTTGCTCACAGCTGCTTCCTCATGCATCATTGTCAAGTCGCCTGGAAAGAGGCAAATCCTCGGTGTGGAATTGTTTCTCAGATTCAAGCAACAGCAGCAATATAGTCTGCTGCTCAGCAAAGGGAACAAAGGTATCCCTGGGAGAACAACAGCTTGCTGAACCCATTTAAACAATAACCACGTGATGTTATGAGAGAAGCCGCACAGCATAAAGCAGGAGTATATTAAGGGAGTGTGGAGGTGAAGAAGCGAGCAAGAGGGAGGATGAATGTGAATTTGGAAGTACTGCAAGAAAAAAGTCCACTTCAGCTGACACCTTAGTAAGTGGCAGAATGTTAAAAATGCCTTACTGATTGCATACACCTTTTGCTGAGGCAGTGTGGTTTCAAGGCAGCACAGTAATCATTACCCAGCATATGTTACAATCTACTCTGAAATAGAGTTTTTGAAAAGGCAAAAATACAGTTGTTGTTATAAAAGTCCTGGTTACACTCCACATACTAAATGACAAACTGAGAAAAATGATGGCCAGCATCAAGGATAAACAGAAAAGGTAGAGTTGCACAAACAGAATTCCCTTTAAGTGGTTTCTGTTAAATATGAACTGCCAGTTTGGGATGCTCTGCATTCCCTTTAGTTGATCTTGCTCGAAGGGGGAAAGTAAGCACCAGTTCTGAGCTCCTCATGAAGAGGGATAATAGGAGAAAGGAATGGGAATGGCAGGTTAGGAGGAGCTAGGAAAAAGGAGTGAATCAACTGAAATACTGCCGGTTGATCTGATGCTGGAAGTGTTGTTGCAGAAATTTTTTTCATCAGCTGATTATAGTTTGAGGAAACATGTCATGTACAGCTTCAAATATGGGAAATATCCAATAGAACCTACTTTCCAAAGAAGGGGACTCAAAACCTCTTCATGAAGTAATAAGCAAGGTATCTCAACCTCTTCAATATGCAGTTAGTGTGTCTCAAGTGAAAAATATCCATTTGATTACTGCCACTATGCATGGATCAAAAGTAGTCATAGTTCTGCTGCTCACTAGTGTCACCCACTATTCACTAGTAAATGATGATCTAAGTCAGTGGTTCTCAGTTTGTGGTCCACCGACCCCCAAGGGTCCACAGACTATGTTTAAGCAGTCTATGAAAGATTTAAACAGAAAACTGATTAAACAGAATTCAACTATATATACAGACAATAAATTTCTAAAGGAGTTCACACCCCCATTTGAAATTTTCAAAGGGGTCCACAAATGAAAAAAAGTTGAGCACCATTAATCTATATGATGTGCAGCTTTGAAAAACATTGCACTATGATGACTGCATTGAAGAAGTGTCACAGGGTATACTCAACACTCGCGGCACCTCCTGCTGGCTGTCCTGGCAATTAACTCTGCCAGCTTGTGCTCTGCCTCTGGTGGTGTCTTCCCCCCATCCTTTCTCAGTCTGCAGCCCCGCTCACTCCCAGAGCTGCAGCCTCTTTGTGGTTTGGCCCTCCAGCCAGGACACTAAGATCCTTCCCTTCTGGGGAATTCACAGTCTTTCCTGGCCTGCTATCTGGCTGGCGTCTCCAACTCCCTGGCCGCTCCCCAGTGGCTGGTAGGGGAACCCAGGCCCACCCTTTACACTGTCTTCCAGTCCAGGAACCCTCAGCTCAGCAGTCATGGGTTTTCCTCCACTAGCCTTCACTGCTTCTTCCCTGAACTGCTTCCTACCACTAGTTCTCCTTCTCTCTCTGGGTCTACCAGTTCCAAAAGCCTCTTCCCAGGGAGTGATTGCACCCAACATGCTCTGTAGTTTCCAAACACTCCACTCCACTCCACTTTCCCCTTCCTGTGGAAGTGTCTGCCTTTTACCAACAGCCCCCCACTACTTCCAATTTCCTGTTTTTATAAGTCCAGTCCCTGCCTGTAGCCAGCTATCTGACTATATACTGGCCCCACCTGTTTCTGCACACCTGAGCCTACTCCTAATTAGTGGCCAACTCCCTGGCTGCTCCTCCAGGTGCATGTGGCAGAGTTAATTGGCCTGCCTGGCTACCTTAACCTTTTTCCAATCCAATGTCTGTAGGGGGGAATGTGCCATCACAAGAAGCTTCAGAATAAGATTGCTAAGGGCACGTCTACATTGGAATAAAAGGCCTGCGGCATGACCACTGCTGGCCAAGGTCAGCTGCCTTGGCTTGAAGGGCAGTGGCTGCAGGACTAAAAATTGCTGTGTAGACATTTGGATTTTGGCTGGAACTACCCCCTCTTACCTCTCCCCCCGCCCCCAGTCCCAGACTTTGGACTCCAGCCCGAGTCTGAATTTCTATAAAGCTGACCCAGGCCAGCTGTGGGTGTTTAATTGCCGTGTGGATGTACCCTAAGTGTCTTTTCTTTGTCTGTCAACTCTAAAGGTGTGGTTTATAGTTGTCTATCTGCTGATATTCCCCTGGTTTCACATGCAAAGCAAATAGATCTTCATGGTTATGTAACCCTCGGGGGGAGGGGGGTGCGAGAGGCACTGTATGAGTATGTGCTCTACTGGTCCCCCTCTGTGCTGATCCACAGAGTATATAAATTATTACCATCTACAGCTAGGAGAGGTTTAGCTCAAGCTTTAGCAACTCGTAGTTTTTTAGCTGTGGAGGTCCCTAGTTTTCTCCCTGGTGTCAGCAAAGGTGACAGCTGCCACAGAAATACAGAGATGTCCAAATCAAACCTCCAAATCCAAACATTTTGAACGTAATAAAATTACACAAACCTAGAAAACTTTAAACATCTGAAACTTTGGAACTGAACTTTGTGGCCCCTTTCCATAATTGTTCCAATGCAAGACCATAAATCCGCCTCGATGTACTCAGAAATGGACTGTGATTCTTTTGACATTGAGCCTAGTTTCAACAAAGATGGGTTGAATTTCAGGTTTGTAACAAAGACCCAAATGAGGTGAGTTTTACATGGTTTGGAGCTTTATGACCAAAGTATCCCAAAGCTCCAGCGATCTCAAATATATTGTATGCCCAAATGCCCTAAAATATGGCTATCTGCATGTCAGGTTGTGCATGCTACCTTAATGTCAGTCTATGACTTATTAGATTGTGGCAATAAAATGGAAAATATGCTGATATTTCTGCAAAGTAGCAAGTGTGTCGGTCAGTTCCTTTATCACCCATACCATGCAAGACCTGCAGAGGAAAAGGAGAGGGCATCAGCTCTAAAAGGAGGCACTGCCTATGTGGAATTCTATCGTGCATGTGCCTGACCGTGGTGCAATTCAAACTGGATGCATGATTTTGCAGTGCTGCACAGAATGATGCAGTGGATCAATCTAAAGTTATCTGTGTGGAAGAATGATTTCCATAAGGTATTTTTGTCATAATGGGGTACTGCATGCCTCATATTTAACTTCAGCCAACTCAGGAAGGGGCAGCCTGAGCTAAACCTTTCTGATCTGAGTATTGTTTATAAAAAGGAAAAAATATATAATTCAGTGTTCTTTTCTCCACGTACCAAGGTGGCTAAAATTCTTTGCAATGGATAAAGCAGACTTTCCAATCTGCCTCAGCACTTTACAGCTATGCTAAAAGATAATTCACTCCATGACATACAGGAGTTAATTTGAATTTATAGCTGATTGTTATTTATCACAGCCACAACTGAAGGAGATACAAATAAAGACAAGCACTAAAACCATCCGCACAAATAGGACTACAAATACTATGCATTTTATACCTCTCTTTATTTAATACCAGCATCCAATAAATAGCTATTGCCAACAATAAATGCAGAATTGCAATTTAAGTAAATGCCATTTCCACTAAAATATAAATTGTTGCATATTTATGCTGGCTATGACACCTCGTGGAGCAAGTTATATGCAGCAGTACAGAATAATAATATAAGATCCAAAGGGGAGAAAAGGGTGAAGCAATGATTGTGGCAAAAGTCCAAATTTAAAACATGGGGCAATACAAGGTACAGCACTAAGCATAGGCATGGTGAAATGCGCTTTCTTAATACTTGTCTTTCCTTTTTGAATTTACCTTTCCTTTCTCAGACCACATTTCTGATCATATTCTTCTTTTTTCTGTTGTGTTAATAAGACTCTAAGAGCTCAATCCAGCAAGGTGCTGAGGCTTCTGGCCACAAGGCAGCAAAATACTTACTGAATAGATTCACAGACATAAAGTTAAGCAAATGCATGTTTAGCTGTGTTGGGGCTGGAGTGCTCAGCACTTATCAGACCTGAGATTTGAAGACATTTAAAGGCAAAACTATGTAAAGCAGACAGGATTTCTTCCAGGTAGTGTATTTAGGAAAACAACACCAAGTAGAAGAATATTCATTTGTGTGGCCCTCCCCTCGTCAAACCGATTTCATATCAAACTCTCCTACCAGAATTTTTGACCAGACACCATCTTTGCAGACATTTTATGAGAGAATTTTCATGACAAAATGTATTTGTGTTTCCAAAGATGTAAACAGGAAATTCTACCATTGATTTTAGTGGGTGTGGCTGCTGATTTGCTGTGCTGGATATCTTCATTCCAGTACGGCTCATTTCATCCCAGATGCTATATATCTGTGAAGTTTGGTTGAATATACTAATTCTGTTGAATAATTGCCAAAACTTGAAACAAAAGGTGTTAGCATTGTTAACACATATATATATACACAGAGTTATAATAAGTAGCGACTACTCTTGTTCTCACACTAATACACTTATTGATTTGCAAATGTGTGTCTTTATATTCAGAACAACAGCATTTCCCCATACTTTAGTGCAGACAAAAAAAACTCTGTTTGTGTTATTGTTCATGAATAGAGAATAACCATGAACATGACTGAACTGAACAGCCATTCTGAATTTGCACAAACATTTGTGAACGTTTGTTTTGCAGTTCTAATAATAGAAGAGGATCATCCATATATAATATATATATATACACAAACTATTTTACTTTGTCATCCATCCATGTATTTGGAGATGAATGGAGTAGAGGATGAAATAGAAATATTTTTTTAAAACATAATAATAATATGCCCCAAAGGCTGAAAATGGTATATTATTACTATGTTTTTTTCTTTCATCCTCCACTGAGAAAAATTTCAGTATTAGAATAATTTATTATGTGTTCATTAATATATTCTACGTTGCCAAAGCAAAACTTTTTTAAAATAGAGAAAGTGTGCCTGGGATTTAAAATATATTTATCTTCAAAAAAATTAAAAATATAGAAGTTCAAAGCACACAAAGATGTGTCTATTTCTTTAATAACATGTACTACAGCTGAAAGACTGCACACGAACCATGTGATAGAATTGCAGTTTCTATGGTAACCTTGATTGTTTTTAATAGCAGGGAACTAAAAGACATAAAACATGCCTTGATTGACAGCTGCCTCAGGGCTGCACCAACTTACATAACTTTATCAAAAAAGCATTTTTATATGTTACTAAAAAGCAAAAAGCCATCTTTTTCTTACAGTCCCTACATCACAATGTCAAAGTACGGTAGATGGTTCCTAATGAATACTGTAAACATGAGCTGACCACTAACATGGAGAAAAGGGGATATCATGAGTTATAATAAGCAGAAATATTACTGCTTTTCCTCTATATTTTTATTTTAGTGGAACTTAAGTCCTGTTACTCTTGCTGCATTGTAATTATACTATTGGTATTCAAGAGTCTTCAGACTTCAACATCTTTTTACTTACAGGTGCTGATTCTTCTGTACATTCCAGCATGACAATTACCTTCTTGTTACTCCCTCTTTACTGTTTGATCCAAGTATGAAACTTTTTTCCTTCTGGTTCCAGTGGAATAGAGTTCCTTCTCTAGGAATATTAATATTGCAGGCTAATCCAGTTGTGAATTTTCTATTACTGCATTGTTTCATGTTATATTTGATAGTTTAGCTGTGAAAGACATATACAGCTCCACTGTTTACACTGGAGTTTATCTCCCTTAATTTTAACAAGACTGAGCTGTGGAGTTTTGTGTTTTGTAAGAGGCTGAGAGTTTTGTTGACTGTTGGAGAGGGGATGTTACAACCTGGTCCAGTCTTGGTCTCTGAACATACACATGTCTATTGTGATAGCATCCAGAGGATGAATCCCATGCATTTCTAACCCCCACTGATGCTGTTTAATTGTCTGATCATTGTTCCTGTCTCTGAGTATCTCAGGTACACTCCCAGGTGCAGACCCCATGACTAACACCCTTCTTGGACAGTGGGACTCTGCACTCTAGCCATCTAGGATAAGTCTTCTCTTGAAAAGACAATGAGTGACAGTGAGCCTCTGAGCTTGGATCTACAGACTCAGGCTTGTCAGGCTCATGTTATGGTGCTAAACACAGCTGTGTAGATGTTGCAGCTGGGGCTGGAGCGCACCCTCCTCCCTAGGATTCAGAACCAGAGCAACAACATCTACATAACTGTTTTTAATGCTGTAGCATGAGCCCTGCGAGCTGTAGACCCAGGCTCTGAGACTCACTGCCACGGGCTGCTGTTTGCAGTCTAGTCATACCCCTGGACCCTGGACCAGTGCCACTGTCCTCCCAAATCCTCCAGAGTCCATCTGGCTATGGAAGCTCTATTTTTCACACCTCAAGAACAACATGGCAGTAACGCAAGGAAACACAGGTTTACACACACACTTTACTCTTAAAAAGCACAGAGAATTACAAGTCTATGGAAAACAACAGAAACCCTGAATGCAATCCCCGTCATGAGCCCTGTGAGTCCTGGGTTAGGTCCACCTTCTTTAGGCCCATTATGTTTCATGATATACAAACTGAGAAGCTTAATAAAAAAACATAAAGTACTCTTTCTGGGAAATTGCAGTGTAACACAACTTTATTTCTTAGAATGCAGAACCCTAACACACAAGACCCAAAACCAGAGAGAGACAAAGCAGGCTGTTCCCTAGGGCACAGAGGCACAGCTCCCTCCACTGTGCTGTAGACAGAGCCCTCTCGATTGCAAGAAGGACCAGGAAATCCCTTAGAGTTTAAAACGATAGCTTGTTCTTTTAACACAATTTTTAATACACCACAATTCCCCCGGCCTTCTTGGTCTTCCCATCTTCGTCTATTAGTGAAATGGCCTACTTGACTTTGACAGAATTTATCTTTTCAAACATCCTCAACACCTTTCTTACCCCTATGCCTCCACTAGGGAATTTCTAATCTCCAATTCATCACTGGCTTTTGGGCAGATGGTTGTTCAAAGTCAATCCCCCTGTTGGTACCAAACCCATTGCTTCATTAAAGTAGAGCCATTCAGTGTTGACAGTCCTTGATAGCGCTGTCACAGCTTCCCAGACACAGCCTGTCTACAGCCTGTAGCTCTTGCTACAGAATGAACTCTCAAAGCCACACTAAAGGGTTATATTCAAAATGGAGGTTGTAATACAACATGGTGTTCATAAAATGAAAATGGAATCCATAAGTTGATGCAGACTTATTCCCCTAAACTGTCACAGGGGGAGCTGCTAGTTTATTTTCTCTTTGTTCTTGTAACTTGTGTCAGGAGTACCTAGAGCCTGGGTTAGATGTCTGCCTTTTTTAACAAACAATAAATCCAGTTTAATGCACAGTCCACCACCGTTTATTCATAGTACTGTTCACATTTTTATGCAGAATTTTGCATCATAATTAACTATACTGCTTTAAATTTTCTCTAACTTTTTGTTACCAAGTAAGCCTGAATTGTTTCTCTACCAGACCTATCATAGTCTTGGTGCATTGCAAGGTTTCTTTCATATACTGGGTCCATGGCTGAATATATTTGAAAAGCACCTCTTTATTTTTTTGCCCTCTCTTTAGCGAACATAAAAAATCTAGAGGCTGGTTTCTCATTACTGAGCTGCTGTTTGCTTATACACTAAGAAGGTATGTGGCATTTGTGTGAAGTGACAAAGCTACAAGATATTAATATTAGGCTGCTCAGTGAGCTGTGGAGCTAGCCATAGCCCATCAGCCAGCTAATTAATGAAAGAATGTGGGGAAGTGCAGAGCACTCATTTCAGAGATTGCAAAAGGAGAAAAAAATACTACCATGCACAGGTTGTTTTGAAAGTCGTCTGAGTGCGTTTGGAAATAAATCTTTTTTTGTGGCACAGGCCCTGGAATGCGAAAACTGAGGTGGGGGGGAAATCTACTGTGAAGTGTTTCATATAAGGCATTTTAGTGTAATTCATTGTTTCCCCATATATATAAATAACCCCCTCCTGTGATAAAATCCTGCGAGGAGCCACTTTCCTGTTATTCTACTTGAGGGATGAGTTTGCTCCCTCACTAAATAGGTTATAGGCCTATACCCTAATCCTCTGCAAGGATCCTGGATGATCTTTGGGAGGCCAAGGCCATCCTCACAAGGGACTTGTACCTCCACTCTGGCTCTGGCCCCCAGTGTTCTCCCACCCACCCCAATCCCTGTGACCATATCTCCACTGAAGCCTTCCTGGCTACAGCTGTTCCCAGTAAACATAGTTCAGAGAATTCTGCAAGTCTGTTGTCTTTTCCCATGAATCTGCAGGGTCAGAAGTGGACGATGTATGCCCCTCCCAACACTTTGGCCCCAAATGGGCCTGCATACTCCTGCCTCAAATCAGCCCTATCTTCAACACATACTTCTGGGTGTGACCTCTGGCCTGTGGGGAGAATTCCATCATGGGATCCAGATGAGTGAGAGATGATATAGATCAGGTAGCTGTCCCCAACTTCCTCAGGGGAGGGGAGGGGAGCTTCTATGCTTTTATCTAGGAGAGATGATCCAAGCATAAAATGTATCAGATGAACGTTGCTTATTTATTTCCTTAAACAGGCTAAAATACCCAGATGAATGCAGAGGTGTGTTATTTTGCACTGAGGAGGAAAACTCTCATGATGAATCAACACATTTCTAATTTTCTTCCCCCTAAATGGAAAGACTGAATTTCCTAAATGGAACCAGATGTTCTGTTTATTATTATTATTAGGCTGATCCCTTCCCTCATGGTTAGTTTGTTGCATTTGTGGAAAATGCATTGATTATTTAGTTGCTACACAGCCAATAATCACACAATATGAAAAGTGAAAATGTGCACATTCCCTTTTCCAATAAGGACACAATCTAGACTTTGTAAATGATGAACTGGTGGGCATCACCGTAAGTACTTGTGGGTCTGATTCTGATCTCATTTCAACCTGTTTTGCACCTGTGTGAATATATTAACTTCACTAGAGTTACTCCCAACATACAACAAGTGTAACTGGGTTAAGAATCAGGCCCTAAACACTCTAAGAAACAGACATCATCGCAGATTGCTGTTTAAATTTAAATGTCAATGCCTCAGTTCTCATGGCATATTTCTAATAATACCATCCACTGTATATTTTTTTACAATAGAATTAACATAAATCTTGTAATTAAATATTTGTTACTAATTATATGATTTGATACTGCAATCTTGTTCATCTCCACCTGCAGAGTCTTTGGGCCGGCTAGTACTCGCAGTCTTCTTCTGGTCCTTTCCTGATTTAACATCTATCTATCCAATCTCAGAAACAAAACTTTGTTAAATGAACCTTGGAGATGCTATCTATTTTATTTTGCAATCATAAGATTTTAATACTACATTATTGTTTACTGTAGCAAAAATACATTTGAAAATAATGAAGCATTTTCTGAAGTTCTCAGTATATGTAGTTATTTATCTGAGATTCTAAAACACAATCACACAGAAATGAGTTAAAAGGAAAATACAATAAAACTAATGTTGGTACTACATTCCACAGATACCAGTAATGTTAAAAGATTGTCACTGGGAATTACAGTGAAGATACATGTCATTATCTCTTAAATAATGAATGGTGAAAACATGTCAGAGTAGCAAACAAGCGTCAGGAAATGGTTCATTATTTCTGTGTGTGTTTGTGTGTGTATTTTAACTATTAATAATGATTTATTAAAATCTTACCATTTTGAGAGTATATAATTGCATTTGGGGCTTATATTCATGGGGGGGGGGGAATCATTGGCACATTTGCAGGCATGATGAGGAAAAGACACAAATACAGTATATTCCCCCAAATTTTCAAGAGCTCAGGGCCCTATTTTTCCAAGTGATGAGCACTGACAGCTCAAGTCGGATATTGAAAAAACCATAGCTCCCATCTAAGGTGTCTAAATCAGGGCCATATTTTCAAAAGTGCTCAGAGCACCCATCAACTTTTATTGTTTTGCAGCGTGCTCCACATCCAACCAGTCTCCAGTGTACTGGATCTTCGGCATATATGGCCCTGACTGTGGATGCCCAGCCCTTTAGAAAATATGACCCATCATACTCAATTTTCTGTGTGTAATTGAATTTGTTTCTATTAAATATACTATATTTAATATTCATTTCTATGCATACTCTAATAAACCTTGGAAGCAGGGTAGTGCCTTACAAAAAGGAAAAGTTAAAACACATAATGAGCATTAAAAGATCTTGACATTTTTTCTTTTAATAAAAGAACATTCCTTAATTGCTGCAGCCCAAGGCAACCATAAAGTCAAAGGCTGACAGTTTATGTGGGTTTTATGAGCCTGTTTAGTCTGTTATTCATGAAAAAAGATAGTTTAGCAACTGCTGTGGCTGATCATATTTATACTACTTGTGAGCTAGCAAGCATCTTCTTAAAGAAACAAGAAGCAATTTTTAGTATGTGCATTTCTTTTTCTAAGGAAGCTTTAAGAGAATTGGAATCCACCTAGATTTCAACGATTTCCACCCCACCATCAACCTCAGCCTGGACCAGTCCACACAAGAGAGCCACTTCCTGGACACTACAGTGCAAATAAGTGATGGTCACATAAACACTACCCTATACTGGAAATCTACTGACCACTATACTTACCTACATGCCTCCAGCTTCCATCCAGTACATATCACACGATCCATTGTCTACAGCCAAGCCCAAGATACAACCACACTTGCTTCAATCCCTCAGACAGAGACAAACACCTATAAGATCTCTATCAAGCATTCTTCAAACTACAATACCCACCTGGGGAAGTGAGGAAACAGGTTGACAGAGTGAGACCAGTACCAGAAGTCACCTACTACAGGACAGGCCCAACAAGGAAAATAACAGAACACCATAATGTACAGCCCCCATGTAAAACCTCTTCAGCACATCATCAATGATCCCCCACTCTCACAGGCCTTGGGAGGCAGGCCAGTCCTCACTTACAGACAGCCCCCCAACCTGAAGCAAATACTCACCAGCAACTACACACCACACCACAGAAACACTACCCCAGGAACCAAGCCCTGTAACAAACCCCGTTGCCTTTTCTGTCCCCATATCTAGTGTAGCGACACCATCAGAGGACCAAACCACATGAGCCACATCATCAGGGGCTAATTCACCTGCACATTTACTAATGTGATATATGCCATCATGTGCCAGCAATGCCCCTCTGCCATGTACATTGGCCAAACTGGACAGTCTCTATGTAAAAGGATAAATGGACACAAATCAGGAATGGTAACATACAAAAACCAGTAGGAGAACACTTCCATCTCCCTGAACATTCAATAACAGATTTTAAAGTAGCCATTCTTCAACAAAAAAACTTCAAAAACAGACTTTAAAGAGAAACAATTCATTTGAAAATTTAACACCATCATTTTGGGCTTGAATAGGGACTGGGAGTAGTTGGCTCACTACAAAAGCAATTTTCCCTCTCTTGGTATTGACACCTCCTTATCAATTATTGGGAGTGGACCACATCCACCCTGCCTGAATTGGCCTTCAACATTGGTTCTCCACTTGTAAGGTAACTCCCTTCTCTTCATGTGCCAATACATATTTATGCCTGTTTCTGTGATTTTCACTCTATGCATCTGAAGAAGTGGGTTTTTACCCACAAAAGCTTATGTCCAGATAAATCTGTTAGTCTTTAAGGTGCCACCAGACTCCTCGTTGTTTTTGTGGATACAGACTAGTACGGCTACGATATAAGGGAATTGTGGAGCTCTGAGTATATGGTTAAAATGGGGAACGCTTGAACTGGCCTCAATAAGCCTGGCCTCAGTATCAACTTCCTTCTTGGCCTTGGGCAAGTCATGTACAGCCCGATCATGCTGCCATTAAGTGATGACAAAACTCCCATTTGCTTCAGTGGTGCAGGATTGGCTTAAACAGTCTTCTTTAGTTTCCAGTTTCTCCACCTGTCAAATGGAATTAATAGTATTTGTCTTACTACCCATTTTGAAGTGTTCTCATGATGGAAGCTGACCCTCTGCTCCACATGAAGCAACTTATTTGCAGAAATGGAGTGAGCATTTGATTTCCAAAACCAAACTAGGGATAATTTGGTTCCAGATTCTATTTTATTTGACTCTTCAAATTTTGTGTCTGTGTGGATAAAAGGTAGGGTATTGGCCTACCTTTAATTGCTAGGTAACATGAGATCATGATACCATGGGCTATATATGGATTTTAGTCATCTCTAATGGAAAACTACAGGAGGGGTGGATTCTGAGGGTATGTCTACACTACGAAATTAGGTCGAATTTATAGAAACCGGTTTTATAGAAATCGGTTTTACACAGTCGATTGTGTGTGTCCCCACATAAAATACTCTAAGTGCATTAAGTCGGCAGACCGCGTCCACAGTACCGAGGCTAGCGTAGACTTCCGGAGCGTTGCACTGTGGGTAGCTATCCCACAGTTCCCGCAGTCTCCGCCACCCATTGGAATTCTGGGTTGAGATCCCAATGCCTGATGATGCAAAAACAGTGTCGTGGGGGGTTCTGGGTACATGTCGTCAGGCCGCTCCCCCTCCGTCAGAGCAATGGCAGACAATCAATTCGCGCCTTTTTACCTGGGTTACCTGTGCAGACAACATGCCATGGCAAGCATGGAGCCTGCTCAGCTCAACTCAGCTCACCGTCACCATATGTCATCTGGGTGCTGGCAGACATGGTACTGCATTGCTACACAGCAGCAGCTAATTGCCTTTTGGCAGTAGATGGTACAGTATGACTGGTAGCCGTCATCGGCTATCTGGGTGCTGGCAGACATGGGGTTGCATTGCTATACAGCAGCAGCTCCTTGCCTTTTGGCAGTAGATGGTGTATTACGACTTGTATCCATCGTCGTCGTATTCCTCAGTGAGTTCGGTCAGAGACACCTGGGCAGACATGTTTTGTCTCCTGGAGACTCAGTCCTGCCGGCAGTCCTATTGAACCGTCTTGACAATGATGGCTAGCAGTTGTAATACAGCATCTTCTGCCAAGCACCCAGAAGATGCCGAGGGCTATCAGTCATGCTGCACTGTCTGCTGCCAGCCTAAGATGTAAAAGATAGATGGACCAGATTTGTTCTGTATTCATTTGCTTCCCCCTCCTACCGTGAAATCAACGGCTTGCTAAGCCCAGGGTTTTGAGTTCAATCTTTGGGGGGGGGGGGTGCATTCTGTGTGACAGTTGTTTGTGTTTCTTCCTGATGCACAGCCACCTTTCTTGATTTTAACTCCCTGTAAGCCATGTTGTCACTCGCCCCTCCCTCCCTCCGTCAGCCCAGACGCCATAGCACTGAGATCATGGAGCCCGCTCAGATCACCATGGCAATTATGAGCACTATGAACACCATGCACATTGTCCTGGAGTATATGCAGAGCCAGAACATGCCAAAGCAAAACCAGGACCAGGCGAGGAGGCAATTGCAGCGATTGCAGTGCGGCGACGAGAGTGATGAGGAAATTGACATGGACATAGATCTCTCACAAGGCACAGGCCCCAGCAATGTGCAAATCATGGTGTTACTGGGGGAGGTTCATGGCATGGAAGAGTGATTCTGAGCCCAGGAAACCAGCACAGACTGGTGGGACCGCATAATGTTGCAGGTGTGGGACGATTCCCAGTGGCTGCGAAACTTTCGTATGCGTAAGGGCACTTTCATGGAACTTTGTGACTTGCTTTCCCCTGCCCTGAAGCACCAGAATACCAGGATGAGAGCAGCCCTCACAGTTGAAAAGCAAGTGGCAATAGCCCTGTGGAAGCTTGCAACGCCGACAGCTACCGGTCAGTCGGGAATCAATTTGGAGTGGGCAAATCTACTGTGGGGGCTGCTGTAATCCAAGTAGCCAACGCAATCAAAGATCTGCTGATATCAAGGGTAGTGACTCTGGGAAACGTGCAGGTCATAGTGGATGGCTTTGCTGCAATGGGATTCTCAAACTGTGATGCAGCGATAGACGGAACCCATATCCCTATCTTGTCACAGGAGCACCAAGCCACTGAGTACATAAACCGCAACGGGTACTTTTCAATGCTGCTGCAAGCCCTGGTAGATCACAAGGGACGTTTCACTAACATCAATTTGGTATGGCCGGGAAAGGTACATTATGCTCGTGTCTTCAGTAACTCTGGTCTGTTTCAAAAACTGGAGGAAGGGACTTTCTTCCCGGACCAGAAAATAACCATTGGGGATGTTGAAATGGTTATAGTTATCCTTGGGGACGCAGCCTACCCCTTAATGCCGTGGCTCATGAAGCCGTACGCAGACAGCCTGGATAGTAGTCAGGACCTGTTCAACTATAGGCTGAGCAAGTGCCGAATGGTGGTAGAATGTGCATTTGGACGTTTAAAAGCGCACTGGAGCAGTTTACTGACTCGGATAGACCTCAGCGAAACCAATATTCCAATTGTTATTGCTGCTTACTATGCGCTCCCCAATATCTGTGAGAGTAAGGGGGAGACATTTATGGCAGGGTGGGAGGTTGAGGGAAATCACCTGGCCAATGATTACGTGCAGCCAGAGACCAAGGCGGTTAGAAGAGTACAGCAGGGCGTGGTGTGCATCAGAGAAGCTTTGAAAACCAGTTTTGTGATTGGCCAGGCTACAGTGTGAAACTTCTGTTTGTTTCTCCTTGATGAACCCCCTCCACCTACCCCCGGTTCACTCTACTTCCCTGTAAACTAACCACCCTCCCCTCCCTCCTTCGAGCACCGCTTGCAGAAGCAATACAGTCATTGTTACTTCACATTCATGCATTCTTTATTAATTCATCACACAACTAGGGGGATAACTGCCAAGGTAGCCCAGGAGGGATGGGGGAGGAGGGAAGGAAAAGGACACACTGCAATTTAAAACTTGAACACTTATTGAAGGCCAGCCTTCTGATGCTTGGGCAATCATCTGGGGTGGAGTGGATGGGTGGCCGGAGGCCCCCCGCCGCGTTCTTGAGCATCTGGTTGAGGAGGCTATGGAACTTGGGGAGGAGAGCTGTTGGTTACACAGGGGCTGTAGTGGTGGTCTCTGCTCCTGCTGCCTTTCCTGCAGCTCAGCCATACGCTGGAGCATATCAGTTTAATGCTCCAGCAGCCGGAGCATCGACTCTTGCCTTCTGTCATGCCACCTATCCTCTTCAGCCCGCCACTTGCTCTCTTCAGCCTGCGATTCAGCCCGCCACCTCTCCTCTCATTCATATTGTGCTTTTTTGCACTCTGACATTGACTGCCTCCACACATTCTGATATACTCTGTCAGCATGGGAGGACAGCTCCGAGAACATATCATCCCGAGTCCGCCGTTTTCTCCTTCTAATCTTCACTAGCCTCTGTGAAGGAGAAACATTTGCAGCTGTTGGAGGAGAAGGGAGAGGTGGTTAAAAAAGACACATTTAAGAGAACAATGGGTACACTCTTTCACGTTAAATTTTGCTGTTCACATTACACAGCACATGTGCTTTCGTTACAAGGTCGCATTTTTCCTCTTATATTGAGGGCCTACCAGTTTGGTGTGAGAGATCATTCACGCAGTGCCAGGCAACAGAATTCGGCTTGCAGGCAGACATGGTAAGCCACAGTCTTTTGGCTTTTTTAACCTTTATAACATGTAGAAATGGTTTCAAACAGCAGCACCCTCATTTCCAAGCACCCATTGGGTTGGCCATTTAAAATGGGTTTGCAATGTAAAAGGAGGGGCTGCGGTTTCCAGGTTAACATGCAGCACAAACCCAACTACCTCCCCCCACACCCAATTCTCTGGGATGATCTCTTCACCCCTCCCCCCACCCACCGCGTGGCTAACAGTGGGGAACATTTCTGTTCAGCCGAGCAGGAATGGGTACCTCTGAATGTCCCCTTAATAAAATTACCCCATTTCAACCAGGTGACCGTGAATGATATCACTCTCCTGAGGATAACAAAGAGAGATAAGGAATGGATGTTGTCTGCATGCCAGCAAACACCAGGACCATATGCTGCCATGCTTTGTTGTGCAATTATTCCAGACTACGTGCTACTGGCCTGGCGTGGTAAAGTGTCCTACCATGGCAGATGGGATAAGGCAGCCCTCTCCAGAAACCTTTTGCAAAGGCTTTGGGAGTACATGAAGGAGAGCTTTCTGGAGATGTCCCTGGAGGATTTCCACTCCATCCCCATACACGTTAACAGACTTTTCCAGTGGCTGTACTGGCCGCGGTTGCCAGGGCAAATTAATCATTAATCATTAAACACGCTTGCTTTTAAACCATGTGTAATATTTACAAAGGTACACTCACCAGAGGTCCCTTGTGTGCCCTCAGGGTCTGGGAGCATGTTTTGGGTGAGTTTGGGGGTTACTGGTTCCAGGTCCAGGGTGATAAACATATCCTGGCTGTTGGGGAAACCAGTTTCTCCGCTTCCTTGCTGTGACCTATCTTCATTGTGTTCATGATCATCTTCCTCGTACCCCGAACTTGCTTCCCTGTTGCAAAGTAGCAGCCATCTTAGTCTGTATCCGCAAAAAGAACAGGAGTACTTGTGGCACCTTAGAGACTAACAAATTTATTTCAGCATAAGCTTTCGTGGGCTGCAGCTCACTTCTTCAGATGCATAGAGTGGAACACACAGACAGAAGATATTTATACATACAGAGAACATGAAAAGGTGGAAGCACACATACCAATTGTATTCCCTGTTGCGTGATTCTCCACTGATGGAGTCAAAGCACACGATTGGGGTAGTGGTGGCTGTACCCTCTAGCATGGCATAGAAGCGGCATGTTTGCGGCTCTGCCCCAGACCTTCCGTTTGCCTCTCTGGCTTTGTGGTAGGCTTGCCTTAGCTCCTTAATTTTCACGTGGCACTGCTGTGCATCCCTGTTATGGCCTCTGTCCTTCATGGCCTTTGAGCCTTTTTCTAATATTTTGCCATTTGGTTTACTGCTATGGAGTTCAGCTAGCACTAATTCGTCTCCCCATATGGCAAGCAGATCCCGTACCTCCCATTTGGTCCATGCTGGAGCTCTTTTGTGATCCTGGGATTCCATCATGGTTACCTGTTCTGATGAGCTCTGCGTGGTCACCTGTGCTCTCCACGCTGGGCAAACAGGAAATGAAATTCCAAAGTTTGCGGGGCTTTTCCTATCTACCTGGTCAGTGCATCTGAGTTGAGAGTGCTGTCCAGAGCGGTCAAAATGAAGCACTGTGGGATAGCTCCCAGAGGCCAATAACGTCGAATTCCGTCCACACTACCCCAAATCCGACCCGCAAAGGCCGATTTCAACGCTAATCCCCTCGTCGGAGGTGGAGTAAAGAAACTGGTTTAAAGGGCCCTTTAAGTCAAAAAAAAGGGCTTCGTCGTGTGGACGTGTTCAGGCTTAATTAGATTTAACGCTGCTAAATTCGACCTAAACTCATAGTGTAGACCAGGCCTGGCTGGCCCTTTAATGAAGTGTTGTTGTAGCCCTATTATTCCGGGATCTTAAAGAAACAAGCTGGGTGAGGTAATCTCTTTTATTGGAACTACTTCTGCTGGTGAGAGAGAAACTTTTGAGATTATACATAGCTGTGTAAGCTTGTCTCTCTCCCCAACAGAAGTTGGTCCAATAAAAGAGATTACCTCACCCACCTTGACCCTTTAAAGGGAGTTTCAGGTGGGAGGTTACATTAGGGTGACCAGATGGCTAGTGTGAAAAACTAGGACAGGGTGTGGAAGTTAATAGGCACCTATATAGGACAAAGCACTGAATATTGGTACTATCCCTATAAAATCAGAGCTTCTGGTCACCCTAGGTTACATGGAACTTCCCACTGCCTTTTTGGTATCCAGTGCTATCCTCTCTTCAGATGACATAGAATATATCAAATCCACAGTGCACATACACTCTCTGGAAACAAATCCTATCAGTAATAATATTTCCTAAAATGTTACACATAATCCTTAACAAATGGCCTTTAAAACTGTATTAATTATGCAGGAACAAATAACTAAGCAGCAGTCCCTGCTTTGGCTTCGTCTATTCCTACCAGCTGGAGTCTCTGGCTTTGAAAATCTATACCATTGCAAATTTTGAACGACAAAACCATCTTTTTTTCTATTTTGTACCATGCCAAACCATCAGGCCAGAAGAATGGAGTAGGCCACACAAGTTTATGGTGAGACTCACACTGACATTGAAAGTGAAAAGCCTAGAAATAGGTGATTATGTAAATAAGAGATAATGGAGTTCTGTACTTTTGCTTATTGGTTACTCTTTAGGTCCTGATTCAGTAAAGCACTTAAACATGTGCCTAACTTTATGCACATGCTTATGTCACACTGAAGTCAATAAATAGGACAAAACTCAATAAGGACAAATCCAAAGTAATAAACTTAGGAAGAAATAATCAACTGCACCGCTACAAAATGGGACATGACTGTCTAGGAAGGAGTAGTGCAGAAAAGGATCTGGGGGCTATAGTGCAAATGTGATCAGGTGTACAAACTTCATACTGATGAGGCGAGGTTTAAGGAGTTTCTCTGGACAAAGCAAGCCATGCCCCCTCACTCCCGCTGGGCATGTTCCCAGTGAAGGGGGAGTTCAAATGGGAGCAGCTCATCTCACTCTGGGCTCAACAAGAAGGAGAACAGTTGGCTGCTTGAACCTCCTGCAGAGAAGTCACTGTGGCTCCAAGTGGCTGGGACTGGGACTCACAGTCAAGTCGCCACAGGCCTCTCAACTGTGGGGGCTGAGGATAATGTGTTGTTACAGATAGGGAAAGATGCTCCAGAATGTGACCTGCAAGGATGCCAGGGGACCCGAAGACAGACCCATGGTGCAGACAGAGCAACAGAAGCAGAAGTAGGAAGTGACCCAAGGAACAGACCTAAGGGTTCCTGTCTCTAGGCCATGTTTTTAGACAATTATTTTGAAGTGATCTGGGTTGGAACCAGGTGAAGCAGGGTGGGCCTGGGTTCTCCTATCCCCAGACACTAACTCTCACCGTTAGGTGACACTCTACTTTAGCCACTAGGCAAGGCGGCCACAGTCTTGCCATCAGGAGACATTGCCACTGACTCTAGCTGCCAGGCAGGTTGGCCACACAGACTCTTGCCATGGGGCAATGTTTCCACAGATTCAGTGGCTGCCTTGCCTAGCTACTAAACTCTAGCCACTGGGCAATATAGTCTGGAGTATTGCCAGTAGGCTGTACTGCTGGCCCTGGACAAAATCCTGCCCTCAGCATTATCATAAATTACTTGTGAGTCAACAGTGTAATACCATTGCAAAAAATGTGAACATCATCCTCGGCTGTATTAACAGGAGTGTTATAAGCAAGACACGAGAAGTAATTCTTCCACTCTACTCAGCACTGATATGTCCTCAACTGAAGTATTGTGTCCAGTCCTGGGTACCATGCTTCAGGAAAGATGTAGACAAATTGCAGAAAGTCCAGAGGAGAGCAACAAATATGATTAAAGGTCTAGAAAACATAACCTATGAGGAAAGATTGAAAAAAATTGGGTTTGTTTAGTCTAGAGAACAGAAAACTGATGGAGGACATGATAACAGTCTTTGAGAACATAAAAGTTTGTTATAAAGAGGAGGGTAATAAATTATTCTCCTTATCCACTGAGGACAGGACAAGAAGTAATTGTCTTAAATTAAAGCAAGGGAGATTTTGGCTAAAGATTAGGAAAAACTTCCTACTGTCAGCGTAGTTAAGCACTGGAACAAATTACCTAGGGAGGTTGTACAATTTCCACCATTGAAAGATTTTAAAGAACAGGTTAGACAAACACCTGTCCAGATGGTCAATATAATATCTAATCTGCCTCAGTGCAGGTGAGTGGACCTATCAAATGTTCCAGTCCAACATTTCCATGATTCTATGATTCTATGTCTTTAAAGATTTCCTGAATAGGGAGGAATGGAGTTCTAGGTTCCCAGATTTTGCTACATTCAACAAAACATGAAAGAAAAAGAATTTTGCCAAGCATCAGAAACTGATATTCAGTACTGTTCAGTATACTGAATAACTAAGAGTTTTGAAGAACACATCTCAGACAAATCTAGGGGAAAACAATGGAGGAACTAGAAGAACTAGGAGTGGGAGTTATCCATATTTTTACTATTCCATTAAACACCCAATAGCAGGTATCAGTTTGTTTGATTATTGAAAGTGAATCTGAATAAAGTTATGTGGCTATTCACCAAAACAGGTTACACACACACGTGTATGTATGAACCTAATATTTATTGAAGAAAACATATTATAGCTTTAAATAACCATGATGCTAATGAGGTTTTAAGAAGAAAAACATGCTTGATTACTCTTAATATTTGGTTCACAATCATCATTATAAAAGCAAGAGACCTGGGATTTGTTTGTAGTCCCATTGCCTTTAGGAAAATGATAATGCAAGCCATTTGATGATGTCCTACAAAATAATCTCCTTAGAAGTGGAAAAGAGGGCATTGTGCTGTGATGGCTGCAAACAGAAAGTCAAAAACATAAATGGTCAGAAGAGAAGCTTTTTGTCTCTGAATAAATGGATCCCTTGAGAAATCCACTTTTTAAAAGCTTCGAAGTGTGTTAAAGATTTTCACACACACTATAAATGGACATCTGTAGTCTAGACTGTACCTCAACAAGATGACAATAGTTGTCATGTCAAATCTCAGCAGGCTGTCTGTGCTCATGTACTCCTAAGTTAAGAAATACCACTCTAGCAGAATGAAACATAACCTTTTATATTACATTTTGTGGTATAGGCTTCAGTGAAATGTAAGAGGATCTTATCTCTGGATCTCAATGGATTTGGTTTAAGGCAGCCTCTCTCTTTTAGGACTGTTGTCAGCTGGGAGTTCTGCCCCAGGGGAAGAGAGAGTCTCTTTCTTGCTCATGTTACAATCTTGTCAGATGAAGAAAGATAAAATTACACTAATATACATGTCATGTCTGTTTCCCTGCAGCAGGAGGAAGGAAGTGCCATTTGAGAGCAACGTGCCATTTGCTGGCTTAGACAAAAGCACATATAGGTTTGTCTGTTGTAACAAACAAGAGTTATATTACTCAGGAGGGATTGTACCTCAGTAGGGCAGTGGAACTAAGCCAACGGTTAGCCCCTATATGGAGGAATTTAGGGGCTACAGGGCAGGGAAGGACCCTCTTTGTGCTCTCCTCCATGCCTGCACAATGGGAGTAAAGGATTGCACCTCAGAAAGGTGCAGACATTCTGTCAGCTTCAGGAATATGCAGGGCATTCCCCCTACTGCATCCTTCATGCCAACAATGTGCTCACCCTATTTGTCCAGCTAGCTCCCCTGACTGTGCGAAGGTGGGGCAGGGTTAGGGTGACCAGATGTCCCGATTTTATAGGGACAGTTCCGATATTTGGGCTTTGTCTTATATAGCTGCCTATTACTCCCCACCCCCTCTCCTGATTTTTCACACTTGCTGTCCAGTCACCCTAGGCAGGGCTATGGACTTGCCCCTTGACTGACTCTCCCTGTCCCTTTAGGGCATCTTACAAAGGAGCAGTCCTTGCTCTTGTCAGAGCCCAGGGACTATAACTGTGCCCAGGTGCTGTGCAAGAAAAACAAGGGTGATTGTGACAGCTGGTCAGGAAAGGAGATATTGTTCCTGCAAAAGTCTCAATGAAAGTGAACATTTCCTTTATTTTTGTTGATTTTTTGGAGGGGGGGATGGGGAGCTCTCAGTATTTTGGGTTTTCAGGATTTTATTTTCTGATGAATGGAATAAATGCATTGGATCCTAATGAATGATCCCCATTCCAGCTCCAGAGGAAAGGGTTAAAAAAGAACACAAATCTAGAAGACAAGAAGAAGAAGGTCCCAGCTCATATTCCCTGTATACTAAAAATCTAGACACATATGTGAATCCCAACACTCAATGTCCCCTTCAAAACAGTAAATGATGTGACATATTCAGGAGCCAAACCTCTTTACATACTCAGAGAATTACTCCCCAATTCTGCATCTTGGCAGAGGGTTAGACTAGATGACCCTTGCGGTCCCTTCTCACCTTGCGGTTCTATGAGTCTGTGATTCTATAACGGGTCATATTCATAAGCAGACAAGTGAGACACATTATGGCTCAGCCCCCAGAACCTTTTTGAAAGCTTCTATGTGTGCAACAAACTGGGCAGTTCATCTCATTCAGGATGAATTAAAGAGATTCTTTTAAAAACAACAACAACATTTTTTTACTTTTCCCTCCTCCCTCAGCCCCCAGGGATTTAGAAATAGTCTCCCTAATCCGCATTGCATGAATTGCAAATGTAATCACAAGCATGAAAAAAAGGATAAAAAGCTCTGAAGTGTTGGGATCTGGTGCTTTAGCAAACAAAGGTTGCATTGTTCAGAGTGCAGAAAGCGGTGCAAAGATTTTTGTTGCACTGTGGGGGAGTGCTGATCATTCTTTAAACTGAGGGTTGTGCCATGAACTATGTTAGAGAAGCCAATGGACTTTTGGTATCATATTAATGTGCCATCACTAATAAAATGGAATCCAATGTTCACCTTGCTATCTCATACCTTTGACTCTTAACTTCAGCAGCTGTTTACAGACTGGAATACAGAGGTTTAATTGATGCCTAGGGTGTGCAAAGAACAGAAGGTCTTCCTTAGTAAAATATGTTGCTTATTATGTTCAAGAGAAATGCCTTTATAATTCATTAGGCACTTCTGGGAGAAAAGAAGCCATTAACTTAGTTTCTAAAAAGGACATATGCAACCAAATGTGTTTGCTCTTTCTTTCTTTCTTTCTTTACAAAACCATCATTGTGAGCTAATTTAGATAAACTACTGAACAAATAAATTTGTAACAGAACCTCAGTGTATAGCCAGAAAAAAAGGATGCACTTCAGTCCAAATTTTCCAATGGCATAAATCAACATAACTCTGTTAAAGTTAATGGTTCAACACCAACTTATGTCAGCTGAGAATCTGTCCCACAAACTGTAGGTTGTTATTGTTACGTTGAATACTTGGTGTATATTTAAAGCATGTGTGGTTTTGAAGAATCAAATCAATTTTTTTCAGACCAGAATAGCAATACAACTGCTCTATTTCTGTACTCTAAAGTGTCCCCATATAATGCCCTCTTGTCTTTCTCCGGGGCAGGAAAGATACTTCAAATGATCAAAATCACTGAAAAAAAAAGGAGATGGAGTTCACATTGTATCATCCTAACAATTTACTTATAGTCATTTTAAGGCTTCCAATAGGGCTGTCATATCATTCTGGATGATCGAGAGACTTGTTGAAAATAAGGTGCAACCTCTCTTCCGTATTCTAAGAGTTATTGTTTGGTCTCTGAATTTTGGTTTTTCCCTTCACTATCCTGTGTTGTATATTTTTTCTTAAAATCCAGTTATATTTCTGAACTAGAAAATGTTTTTTTATCATATTTCCTAACAAATATTTTTAAAGTAGAAATATTTGGAAAATAAGTATTTCATACAAATAAGGTTGCAAGTTCTCAACTCTATGGCCAAAAGCATCTAAGCATGTGTTTAAATCCATCTTATTCACCCAAGCATTTAAACTCATGCTTAATTTTAAAAATTAAGCATATGCTTAAGCACTCGGTTGAATAAGGATGTACTGCTGATTCAGAACATGAGCCATCTGAGAATAAACTATTTAATTTATATCATTATTACTTTCCAATTACAATTGCAGAACTCTGCAGCACATTCATGCCCCAGTGAAATTCACATAGATAAAATATAAAATATCTGAGACAGTCAATCATAGATAACAGTTGCTGGAGAGAATACCAGTTACCTCACCATTTGGTATGTAAAAATAATAGCTATTTCTTTTCTTTTGTACTTTCTAAAAATATTTCCTTCCCTGGGCAAATAATGGATGCTTAAATGGGTTTGTGGGTGCTGGAATCTTTAAAATTCTGTTGAACTTTGTTCACTGGGTTGGAAAAAAAGAGGATAAACACCAAGACTAAAGGCTCAGGGTTAGATGCTCATGAGGTGTAACTCACCATAGCTACACTGAATTCAATGGAGCCATGTAGATTTACACCAGCTGAGGGTCTGGCACTGGGGTTGGTGGCACACTACATCTGTGGTAAATGTGTGTGATCAATCTCAAGGCAATTTGTGTAATGTTACATCTACAGTACAAACTAGGGGTGTGATTCCCCTGCTCGTGCACACACACTCATGCTAGCTCTCCTTGAGCAAGTGTGAGTATAAATAGCAGCGTAGCCACAGTAGCCTGGGTAGCAACAGCAGAGGCATGCCTGAGGTACATGTACTAAGTACAAAGCTTCCTGAAACCTGTGGGTATGTACTTGGCACAGCTTAGCAGTGACTTCGCTACCACTACCATGACTACAGTGCTGTATATACTCGCACTAGCTTGATGAGAGCTAGCCTGAGTATGTGTACAAGAGTGGGGGATACACCTCTAGTTCATAGTGTAGGCATAGCCTAAGGATACGTCCAGACTACCCGCCGTATCGGCGGGTAGCGATCGATTTATCGGGCATCGATATCTCGATCCCCGAACACGCTCCCCATCGACTCCAGAACTCCACCAGGGCGAGCGGCAGTAATGGAGTCGATGGGGGAGCCACGGCCATCGATACCGCGCCATGAGGATGGGAGGTAAGTCGGAATAAGATACCTCAGCTTCAGCTACGCTATTCCCGTAGCTGAAATTGTGTATCTTACATCGACACCCACCCCCCCAGTGTAGACCAGGCCTAAGACAGGTAACATACAAATTTGGAGTACTGTATTTTGTGTTACCTGCTTATCTTGGCATAGACTTCAAACCAGAACCTCCAATCCCAGTAGTCTCCCTCCAGATATCTCAACCTCATCAAGGGTGAATTAAGGTGAAAAAAGGCACTACAGTACCTACCTTAAGGAGTTAACTCTCTTCTGGAGAATGGAAGAGATGGATCCTTCCTTCTGTAAAAGACTATACTGAGGAAGTCGATGAGGCATTAGATAGTACCAGTGGAATATTGCTGTGCAGTAACATATCCCATTGATTTGCTGACTGTGTTTGAATGTGTGTACACTGTAGATTTCATAAGGGCACTGTCAGAATATTTTCCTCCTCTAAAGCCTGACCTGCCTCCCATTGAAGTCTATGATAGTTTTGACACTGATTTTAATGCAACTAGGTTCAGGCCGCAGACTTCCTATGCATCTTCAAGACAGTTTATATTTAACAGACCTGTCGTTGTTTCTGTGTCTGTGAACATCAATGGCATCAAAAAGTGTAAAGCTCAATCAAGAAGATGGGTATAAAGTATTGTTGTCAGGAGAATTAAGGGGTTATGTATAGTATTATTATAAATATTGTACCCCCTCAGGATATCTGCTTGATATTAACTGTTCTGACTACCAGGAGTTAAGTCAAACCTGGCTGTTAAGGGAGAAACAAACAGGAACCAAAACAATGACAAAGATAAGACTCCTTGGAGAACCAATGGGGAAACTATTGATTGGGGATACTCCCTGCCTGGCCGCAACTAATCTAGGTATGCGTATTCTTCCTAGATCAAAACCTAGGATGCAAGGTGATCCTAAACCTTAAAGATTCTGGCCTCAGGAAGGCTGAGTGAGTTGTCAGCAAACTGAGGATGACAGCCTGACTGACTGAGACACAGGGACTGCAGTAAGCAGATTGGCTTTCCTAAGACACAAGTGGGACTAAGCTGGACCTACCTGCATTGTGGATAGAGAGGTTAAGTTTAGGTCAGAAAATATGCACATAGGACTCTTTGGTGGTGATGGGGGACTTCAACTATCCGGATATATGTTGGGAAAATAACACAGTGGGGCACAGACTATCCAACAAATTCTTGGACTGCATTGCAGACAACTTTTTATTTCAGAAGGTTGAAAAAGCTACTCGGGGGGAAGCTGTTCTAGACTTGATTTTAACAAATAGGGAGGAACTCGATGAGAATTTGAAAGTAGAAGGCAGCTTCGGTGAAAGTGATCATGAAATCATAGAGTTTGCAATTCTAAGGAAGGGTAGAAGGGAGAACAGCAAAATAGAGACAATGGATTTCAGGAAGGCAGATTTTGGTAAGCTCAGAGAGCTGATAGGTAAGGTCCCATGGGAATCAAGACTGAGGGGAAAAACAACTGAGGAGAGTTGACAGTTTTTCAAAGGGACATTATTAAGGGCCCAAAAGCAAGCTATTCCACTGGTTAGGAAAGATAGAAAATGTGGCAAAAGACCACCTTGGCTTAACCACGAGATCTTGCATGATCTAAAAAATAAAAAGGAGTCATATAAAAAATGGAAACCAGGACAGATTACAAAGGATGAATATAGGCAAACAACAAAGGAATGCAGGGGCAAGATTAGAAAGGCAAAGGCACAAAATGAGCTCAAACTAGCTACAGGAATAAAGGGAAACAAGAAGACTTTTTATCAATACATTAGAAGCAAGAAGAAGACAGGGTAGGCCCACTGCTTAGTGAAGAGGGAGAAACAGTAACAGGAAACTTGGAAATGGCAGAGATGCTTAATGAATTCTTTGTTTCGGTCTTCACCGAGAAGTCTGAAGGAATGCCTAACATAGTGAATGCTAATGGGAAGGGGGTAGGTTTAGCAGATAAAATAAAAAAAAGAACAAGTTAAAAATCACTTAGAAAAGTTAGATGCCTGCAAGTCACCCGGGCCTGATGAAATGCATCCTAGAATACTCAAGGAGCTAATAGAGGAGGTATCTGAGCCTCTAGCTATTATCTTTTGAAAATCATGGGAGACGGGAGAGATTCCAGAAGACTGGAAAAGGGCAAATATAGTGCCCGTCTATAAAAAGGGAAATAAAAACAACCCCGGAAACAACAGACCAGTTAGTTTAACTTCTGTGCCAGGGAAGATAATGGAGCAAGTAATTAAGGAAATCATCTGCAAACACTTGGAAGGTGGTAAGGTGATAGGGAACAGCCAGCATGGATTTGTAAAGAACAAATCATGTCAAATCAATCTGATAGCTTTCTTCGATAGGATAACGAGTCTTGTGGATAAGGGAGAAGCGGTGGATGTGGTATACCTAGACTTTAGTAAGGCATTTGATATGGTCTCGCATGATATTCTGATCGATAAACTAGGCAAATACAATTTAGATGGGGCTACTATAAGGTGGGTGCATAACTGGCTGGATAACCATACTCAGAGAGTTGTTATTAATGGTTCCCAATCCTGCTGGAAAGGCATAACGAGTGGGGTTCCACAGGGGTCTGTTTTGGGACAGGCTCTGTTCAATATCTTCATTAATGACTTAGATATTGACATAGAAAGTACGCTTATTAAGTTTGCGGATGATACCAAACTGGGAGGGACTGCAACTGCTTTGGAGGACAGGGTCATAATTCAAAATGATCTGGACAAATTGGAGAAATGGTCTGAGTTAAACAGGATGAAGTTTAACAAAGACAAATGCAAAGTGCTCCACTTAGGAAGAAAAAATCAGTTTCACACATACAGAATGGGAAGAGACTGTCTAGGAAGGAGTATGGCAGAAAGGGATCTAGGAGTTATAGTGGACCACAAGCTAAATATGAGTCAACAGTGTGATGCTGTTGTAAAAAAAGCAAACGTGATTCTGGGATGTTGTACCTATTGGGTTCCGGGAAGTGGGCGGGCGTAAGCCCGCCCACTGCTAAAGGATCCCCCCCCAGCCGAAGGGGAGGATCCACAGGGCCTGGAACTCAAATAATTACGGGGGACAACTAATGTAAAAACAGGGACAGGAGTGTGGTCAAAGGGTCAAAAGAAGAGAACCAGACGGGGACACCGAGCAGAGAACCCCGGACAGCGCCCACTGCTCCTCAAAGGCTTCAAGGGAGCCAGTGGACGCCGCCCAGAGGAACTCTGCCCGGATACGTGAACGGACAGAGGATCGGAAACAGGCCCCGCAGTCACAGGCACCTCCATCGGCCAACCTCCTCTCCCTGGTTTTATAGATGGCCTGTTTAGCCAATGCCAAGAGGAAGTTGACCAGGAGGTCCCGCGACTTTGTGGGGCCACGGATAGGGAGTGCATAAATGAGAAGGTGAGGGGAAAAGTGTAACCAAAAACGTAACATAATATCGGTGAGGAGCCGGTGTAGGGGCTGCAACCTGGCACACTCTAAGTAAACGTGAGCCAGGGTCTCCCTCACGCCGCAGAAAGGACAGGTGTCCGGGACAGGGGTAAACCGCGCCAAGTACACGCCCGTGCTCACGGCCCCATGAAGGAGCCGCCAGCTGATATCCCCGGCGGGCCTCGGGACCAGAGTGGAATAGAGGCTGGCCCACCGGGGCTTCTCACCCTCGACAGGTGGCAGGAGGTCCCGCCACTTTGTATCGGGGCGGGACACGAGGGTGAGGAAGTGAAGAGTGTGGAGCACAAGCGTGTATAGATGTTTCCTTGGCGCGGTCAGGAAACGAACCGGCTGCAAGTCGTGCAGCCGGCTCACGGAGAAGGGGCGGGGGGGCCGGTTGGGTCCACGGGGCAGGGGCCCGATGAAAAGGTCCGGAGGGCCAGGGGTGGAGGGTGGGCGGGGCGTGCCCTCGTGCAGGATCCGGTCGAGGCAAACCCGAGCAGCGGGCGGCAAAGCGGCCCTCACCTCCTGAAGTACGCGCTGGGAAGTACAAGGCCTGGAGAGCCCCATGCGCCGAGCGAGCATCAGGGGATCCAGCCAGTCTCCCCGGTCGTAGTCCAGGAGGTCTCCGACTCTAGTGACTTCTGCCAGGACCAACCTCTGGCGCACCGCGGGGGACTCCGCCACCTGCACACGGAGCTGGGGATTGTGTAGCAGGGGCTCCGCGAGGAGATCTGCCCCCTCGGTGGCCGCCACGGACCTGGTCGCTGTGAACAGTTTCCAGGTCCGGAGGAGGTCCTGGTAGAAGACCGGCAGCCCGGAGAGGTCTCGCGGAAGACCTCTCGGATCGAGATAAAAGAGCTGCCGGTCGTATCGGAGCCCTCGGAAGCGGCGCAGGAAGGCGTGCGCCAATACGCTCCACGCCGGATTACCTGCACCATAAAGGAGCCTCTGCAGGGCCTGGAGGCGGAAGACATGGACCTGAGTGTGGAGGCACTTCAGGCCCTGCCCTCCCTCCTCCAGGGGCAGATGGAGGACCCCTGCAGAGACCCAGTGCAGTCCTGGCCAAAAGAACTCCAGAATCACCCTCCGGAGGTCGGCCAGGAAGCCCGGGGCCGGGACCAGGGTGTTGAGACGGTACCAGAGCATGGACAGGACTAGTTGATTGAGTACCAGTGCCCTCCCGCGAAGGGAGAGGCACCGGAGTAGTCCTGTCCATTTCCGGAGCCGCTCCGTCACCCTGCCCTGTAAACCTTGCCAGTTCTCCGGCGGAGACGGATGCGTGGCAGAAAGGTAAACGCCGAGATAGAGCAGCGGACCCGCGCTCCACCTGATGGCCTGAAGCGCGGGTGGGAGGGAGCTCGCCTGCCACCCGGCCCCTACCACCAGGCCAGAGCTCTTGACCCAGTTGACCCGGGCGGAGGAGGCCGCCGAGTACACGGTCTGGCAAGCCTCCACCCGCACCAAGTCGCCCGGGTCCTGGACCACGAGGAGCACATCGTCGGCATACGCCGACAGGACCAGCCGCAGCTCCGGTTCCCGAAGCACCAACCCCGTCAACCTCTTGCGGAGGAGACAGAGGAAGGGCTCGATCGCCAGAGCGTACAGCTGGCCCGAGAGGGGGCACCCCTGCCGCACTCCCCGCCCGAAGCTGACCGGCTCGGTCAGGGTCCAGTTGAGCCTGACCAGACACTCTGCGGAGGCGTACAGCACCTGGAGAAAACCCACAAACTGGGGTCCGAAGCCTAACGCCTGCAGAGTGCCCAGGAGATACCCGTGGTCCACCCTGTCGAACGCCTTCTCCTGATCCAGGGACAGGAGGGCGAACGACAGACCATCCCTACACCCAAGTTCCAGAAGATCCCGGACCAGGTAGAGGTTATCAAAGATACTACGGCCCGGGACGGTGTAGGTCTGGTCTGGGTGGATCACGTCCTCCAGCACGGACCCCAGCCGCAGCGAGATAGCCTTGGCTACGATTTTGTAATCCGTGCTGAGGAGCGAGACGGGACGCCAATTCCGTAAGTCGCGGAGGTCCCCCTTCTTCGGCAATAAGGTGAGCACGGCTCGCCTGCACGAAAGAGGGAGGACCCCGCTCCGCAAGGCCTCGGCCCAGACGGTGACTAGGTCCGGGCCGAGGACGTCCCAGAACACGCGGTAGAACTCCACGGTCAGCCCGTCCATGCCCGGAGATTTATTGGTGGGCATGCGGCGGAGGGCTTCCGAGAACTCGGCCAGAGAGAGAGGCGACTCCAGCCGGTCCCGGTCGCCCGCGCTGACCGTTGGGAGTCCGTCCCAGAGCACTCTGCAAGCGGTAGGGTCGGTCGGATCCGGGGAGAAAAGGTGTGCGTAGAAGGCCCTGGCCCTCTGGCACATCTCCACCGGATCCGTAAGAGGGGTGCCGTCCTCCGCTAGGAGGCAGGTGACGTGCTTCTTGGCCCCCCTCCTTTTCTCCAGGGCGTAGAAGAAGCGGGAGCCGCGATCCATCTCCCGAAGGAGGCGGATGCGGGATCGAACAAAAGCACCCCGGGCCCGATGATCGTCGAGGGCCCGGAGCTCCTCCCGCTTCTCCCGGCACGCTCCGCAAAGGGATGGATCCTCAGGGCTGGCGGCCAGACGCCTCTCTAGCTCCAAGACCTCCCATTCCAACTGCTCTATCGCCGCATCCCTCCGTCGGCTGGCGCCCCGGGTGTAATCACGGCAGAAGAGCCGGGCGCGCACCTTACCTAGGTCCCACCAACGCCGCGCCGAGGGAAAGGCATGCCGCTGCCCTCGCCAGACCAGCCAGAACTCCCGGAAGGACGCCACGAAGCCCACATCCTCCAACAAGCTATTGTTAAAGTGCCAATAGGCCGGCCCCGGCCTCTCCGCACATAGAGAGGCCGTCACAGTGACTAAATGGTGATCAGAAAAGGGGGCCGGCCGCACGTCAGAGGAGTGGGCTCGTGAAAGATGGAGATGTGACAAGTAAATACGGTCCAACCGGGAGTGGCACGACCGATGGGCTTGCACCCGGACATAGGTGAACGTGGAGACATCGTCCGGGTGGTGGTCGCGCCAGACGTCCACCAGGGAGTGACGATCTACAATCTCCCGGAGGACGTCCGCGGCGGCCGGGCACTGCTCGGTCCCCGAGCGGTCCCGCTCCTCAAGGGTAGCGTTGAAGTCCCCGCCCAGGACCAGGCACTCACGAGGATCCAAGGAGCCGAGGAAGGCGGATGCCTGCTGATAAAAAGGCAGCCGCTCCGGGCCCGATGTCGGGGCATAGACGTTGACAAGATTGACCACAAGCCCCTCCATACGGACCCGGAGGTGCAGCAGGCGGCCCGGCACAACCTCGGCAACCCCCAGCACCTCGGGCCGTAGGTCGGGAGAGAACAGGGTAGCCACTCCAGCCGTACGAGCTGTGAGATGGCTAAAATAGACCCTGTCCCCCCACTCCAGCCGCCAGCTGTCTTCGGCGGCCGGATCCGTGTGGGTCTCCTGTAGGAAAATCACAGAGTACCCCCCTTCCCGAAGGAAGGAGAGCACCTGGCACCTGCGGAGACCCACCCTACAGCCCCGGGTGTTCAATGTTGCGAAAGAGAGAGATGGCATGAGGAGGGCTGGGGGGGGTCCTCGCTGGCAGGGACGCTCGCGGCCCCCATTGGGCCGCGCAGCAAACCGTGACCCACCCCGAAGGTGAGCAAGGAGTCACGGAAGCTGCGGACCCGCTGGTAAGCCGCAGCACCCTGCTTCCCGGTCCTTTTACCCTCCCCCATGAGGGCCCTCGCGGCCCGGAGGATCTGGTGGAAATCCCCCCATCGCTGGAGAGCGAGCGGCACCTTATTGCGGGAGCCACGCACATCTTCTAAAAACTCCCGCAGCTCTTCTCGCAGCGTATGGGGGGGTGGGGTCACTGGCTGCAGATCATCCCCCGTTGGGGCCCCTGGCTCGGCCCCGTGGCCCACTGAGACGGGCAGGCAAGGGGCGGACCCTCGACGTGGCGCCCGATGGACCGGCGCCACACGGTCCGCCTCAGACCCCGGCTTAATGGGGGGCGGCGGCGGAGGGAGAAGAGCAGCCCCTAGTGGGTCGGGACTGGGGAACACAAAGGCCGCTCCCTGGGGGTCACCCTCTGGGAAAGAGAAAGAGACATCCCCAGAGGCGGCAATGGCATCGTGGGAGGTGGAGGGGACAGGGCTGGGGTCAGGAGTAGGAGTAGGGCCGGGGGCAGGAGTAGGGTCGGGAAGAGGGACAGAGGCGGGATCCTGGGCCCCAGGAGCTGGACAGCTGGAACGTAGCTCCTCTCGGTCGGGCCCAGGGGTCTGAGGGTTAGGGAGGGGGTCCCCAGGGATGCCGGGCTCAGGCTCTACGGCAGATGAAACAGCCACGGCAGCAGGTGGTGAACAATCTGCAATGGGGCCCCCACTCGGGAAGGAACTCGGTTGCCCCACACCAACAAGGGATACCCCTGGTAACTCGAGTCCCGGCCGCGAGGCACCGGCCGTCGCCTGAGGAGGCTCGGCGGCCGTCAGTGAAGTATCACCCGCAGCCGGGCAGGTCAAGGAGTCCAGGGGTTCCTCGAAGGCAGGAGCAGCGGTCAGGGGAACAGGAGACGCAGAAAGGGGGGTTGAGGTGAGAGCGGCCAGATCGAGGCCCGCTGGCAAAGGGTCGTCCTCCCCCTGGGTGACCGGGGTCAGACCCAGGGCCTCGATCTCCTCATAGATAGAGGGCAGCTCACCTTCCACCACCCCGGGATCATCCCCGCTAACACCCGAGGCGACGCTTGCCTCGAGCATCGCAGAGGGTATAGGTGGCAAGGGGGTAGGAGGGTCCGCAGCGTGGGCCTCCGCGAGGAAGGACCGCGGAGAATGGATGGCGGCATCCTCCGGTGCTGCCACAGCCTCCCCAACCGGCAACGGTAGATGTAATGCACCCGCGGGCAAAGCGGAAGGCTCAGCAGCGGAGCCCCCCTTCCTGGTTTTCCGGGGGGCCTCCGCACCGGATGGCAGGAGCGGAGCTCGAGCCTTCCGCTTGCCCCGCTTTCCCTGTACTAGGGTCCAGCCCTCCATGGCATCGTCTGCGGGCTGGGTGACAGGGATTGGGTCGGGGGGCAGAGATGACGGCTTGAGGACCTGAGGAGGTAACAATGGGGCAGTAGGAGGGGGGGCAGAATCCCCCTGGGGAGGGCCCTCTCTCGCGCCCGGCAATACCCCCACCGCACCCTCCTCTACAGGCCCCGCCACAGTGCACATAGCAGAGACGGGGCTCTCTCGCTCATCTGGGCATGGTGGGGGAGATACCCCTTGAGCCCGAGCGGGAGCAGTGGTGGTCCGAGAAGGAGGAGGGGCGGCTCCGGGTACCGGGCAACTAGGAGCGCCAGCAATGGTGGGGCTGGCACTCTGCCGGGGCTCGGGGGTCCCGGATGCTCCTCCGTGCCGGGCCAAGGGGCAGTCCCTCCGGACGTGCCCTATCGCCCGGCAGAGGTAGCACCGGGCCTCCCCCGTAGAATAGTACACCCGGCAATGGGTCCCCCGATAGGGGACCAAGAAAGACCCCTCAAGCGCCTCTCCAGCACGTGCCGCCGGCGGCAGTTGGAGCTGCACGTGCCGGCGGAACGAGAGGACGTGACGGAGGGCGGGGTCCTTGCAGCCTAGCGAGAGAGGGCGAACGATGGAAATAGGTTTCCCCAGGGTGGAAAGGGCGGGCAGCAGGGCGACATTGGGAAGGTAAGGAGGAACAGAGGTAAGGACCACACGGACACCCAGGTCTTCTAGCGGCTCCAGGGGGACGAATACGCCCCCCACCGCCAGGCCTTTCTCCACCGCCTCTTGGGCGGCGGCCTCCGAGGCAAGGAAAAAGACAACCTTGCCATACATTTTGGAGGCCGCCACGATGGCCGCGGGCCCCACCACCCTCGCCAACGCCCGCACGTAGGTCTCCACGTGCGGCGAGGCGGGCACCTGGAGGCAACGGATGCCATGCCTCCTAGTCAAGGTGGGGAAGGGGCCCAGGCCACTATAGTTGGAAGCGGAGGCGGTGGATGGGCGAGATGGCATACCGGTGGCCGCTGCCACCTGGGCATACGCCCTAGGGGCTGGGGGAGGGGCACCCGCAGAGCTGGTGGAGGGAGCAGCGGGAAGGATTGTTGCGGCCGGTGGCAGGGCCGCAGCAGTGGAGGCAGCCCCTGCCATGGAGGGCCCAGTCTTTTTAGCGGGGCTCTTTCCTTTTTTCTTGCCCTGGCCTTTCCTGCCGGCTGGGGCAGCTCCCCCATAATTGGAGGGAGCGAAGGGCGTGGCAGCATCGGAGGTCACCCCGTCGCCCGCCGCTGCCAATGCCGCAGTGGTGGCAGATGGTTTAGCAGCGGAGGTCGAGGTAGAGGCTGAGGAGACAGGCAGGGGAGGGGTGGCGGGGCCTATTTGGGGAGGCTCACCCGCCGTGTTCCCCTCCATATTGGGCAGGGAGGGAGGGGAAAACACACTGGAGAAAAAAAGGGGGGGGGGATGGCTAAAGGAAAGGCAGGTCAACCACTCCTCCCCGCTAGGCTGCAGGCAGGGGAGGAGGGCACCGAAACACAGGGAGATGTGGGAGTATCAAGGGCTTAGGGGGGACAATCACCGACACCGGCTCCTCTAGTTACACTAAGGGAGGGAAGGTCACAATAACAGAAAGGGGTGCAGTGATTAACCAAAATGTGACGGGGGGCACAAGCGCACGGGAGGGGGCATGGGCACACGAGGGGAAAGGTCAATCAGGGCAAGGGGGGCGCAAGGGAGCAACAAGGCTGGGAATGGGGCAGAGGAACCGAAGGGCTAACCGCAGGGCTGGGGTGGGACAACGAAACCAAACTACAGAGGGAAAGGGGCGGGGCAGGCAAACAAACTGAAGCTGGGGAAGGGCAAAAGCCTACAGAGGGCAAAGGGGGTAGGCAGCAAAGGGCAAAGCTGGGAGGCCTGTTGCAAAAGGGGAAGGGGTCAGTCCAGGGGGGGGAGGTGCGCCCACGAGCGCTTGCGAAAAGTCAATGTGCGGGCCGCCTGCCCGCCGCTGCAGGCCCAAACGCTGTCAGTAGGGCGTGGCAGGCCAGGAAAGCAGCAGAGTCCCAGAGGCAGGAGCGGAGGCAGATGGAAAATGGGCTGTGGGGTTGGTGGTGGAGGGGGCACCGGTGGTGGTGGGGGTTTGGGGGGGGGGGGACACACAGATGGACCAGGGGGCAGGCTCCACGCCACACCCCCTGTGTCCCCACAAACACAGTCTAGACCCCCACCACTAGAGCACAGTTCGAAAATTACTCAGTCCAAAACAGCCCCCTCCACAGTGGTCTCCAGAGTCTCATGCACTCCCCCAGCAGCCGATGGACCGCGCAGTCCTCTTCCTCCACCTCCAGGCTCCAGCAGCTCCCCAGGACACGCACAGCACCGGCGGCAGCAGCAGCAGTAGCTCCGGCAACCCTGGCAGCCAGGCAGGAAGGACCCCCCCACAGGTGGTAGTGCTGATGGTGAAGGTGGGGGTCTTAGCTTCTCCCTCCAGAGATGGTGGGGAGGGGGGGCTGGCCGGCAAGGCCCCCCCACCCCTGACTCAGCAGCAGTGGTAGCAGCAGCAGTAGCAGCAGTCTAGGGAGGGAGCTCTAGCCAGCAGCAGCAGCCCAGGGAGTAAGGGAGAGCTCCAACTAGCAAGGCAGGTGGAGAGAAGAAGGAGAAGGAGGAGGGAGAGCTCCAGCCAGGAGGGCAGCCACAGAGGACTCTGAGCACGCTCTGTACCTATTGGGTTCCGGGAAGTGGGCGGGCGTAAGCCCGCCCACTGCTAAAGGATCCCCCCCCAGCCTAAGGGGAGGATCCACAGGGCCTGGAACTCAAATAATTACGGGGGACAACTAATGTAAAAACAGGGACAGGAGTGTGGTCAAAGGGTCAAAAGAAGAGAACCAGACGGGGACACCGAGCAGAGAACCCCGGACAGCGCCCACTGCTCCTCAAAGGCGTCAAGGGAGCCAGTGGACGCCGCCCAGAGGAACTCTGCCCGGATACGTGAACGGACAGAGGATCGGAAACAGGCCCCACAGTCACAGGCACCTCCATCGGCCAACCTCCTCTCCCTGGTTTTATAGATGGCCTGTTTAGCCAGTGCCAAGAGGAAGTTGACCAGGAGGTCCCGCGACTTTGTGGGGCCACGGATAGGGAGTGCATAAATGAGAAGGTGAGGGGAAAAGTGTAACCAAAAACGTAACATAATATCGGTGAGGAGCCGGTGTAGGGGCTGCAACCTGGCACACTCTAAGTAAACGTGAGCCAGGGTCTCCCTCACGCCGCAGAAAGGACAGGTGTCCGGGACTAGGGTAAACCGCGCCAAGTACACGCCCGTGCTCACGGCCCCATGAAGGAGCCGCCAGCTGATATCCCCGGCGGGCCTCGGGACCAGAGTGGAATAGAGGCTGGCCCACCGGGGCTTCTCACCCTCGACAGGTGGCAGGAGGTCCCGCCACTTTGTATCGGGGCGGGACACGAGGGTGAGGAAGTGAAGAGTGTGCAGCACGAGCGTGTATAGATGTTTCCTTGGCGCGGTCAGGAAACGAACCGGCTGCAAGTCGTGCAGCCGGCTCACGGAGAAGGGGCGGGGGGGCCGGTTGGGTCCACGGGGCAGGGGCCCGATGAAAAGGTCCGGAGGGCCAGGGGTGGAGGGTGGGCGGGGCGTGCCCTCGTGCAGGATCCGGTCGAGGCAAACCCGAGCAGCGGGCGGCAAAGCGGCCCTCACCTCCTGAAGTACGCGCTGGGGAGTACAAGGCCTGGAGAGCCCCATGCGCCGAGCGAGCGTCAGGGGATCCAGCCAGTCTCCCCGGTCGTAGTCCAGGAGGTCTCCGACTCTAGTGACTTCTGCCAGGACCAACCTCTGGCGCACCGCGGGGGACTCCGCCACCTGCACACGGAGCTGGGGATTGTGTAGCAGGGGCTCCGCGAGGAGATCTGCCCCCTCGGTGGCCGCCACGGACCTGGTCGCTGAGAACAGTTTCCAGGTCCGGAGGAGGTCCTGGTAGAAGACCGGCAGCCCGGAGAGGTCTCGCGGAAGACCTCTCGGATCGAGATAAAAGAGCTGCCGGTCGTATCGGAGCCCTCGGAAGCGGCGCAGGAAGGCGTGCGCCAATACGCTCCACGCCGGATTACCTGCACCATAAAGGAGCCTCTGCAGGGCCTGGAGGCGGAAGACATGGACCTGAGTGTGGAGGCACTTCAGGCCCTGCCCTCCCTCCTCCAGGGGCAGATGGAGGACCCCTGCAGAGACCCAGTGCAGTCCTGGCCAAAAGAACTCCAGAATCACCCTCCGGAGGTCGGCCAGGAAGCCCGGGGCCGGGACCAGGGTGTTGAGACGGTACCAGAGCATGGACAGGACTAGTTGATTGAGTACCAGTGCCCTCCCGCGAAGGGAGAGGCACCGGAGTAGTCCTGTCCATTTCCGGAGCCGCTCCGTCACCCTGCCCTGTAAACCTTGCCAGTTCTCCGGCGGAGACGGATGCGTGGCAGAAAGGTAAACGCCGAGATAGAGCAGCGGACCCGCGCTCCACCTGATGGCCTGAAGCGCGGGTGGGAGGGAGCTCGCCTGCCACCCGGCCCCTACCACCAGGCCAGAGCTCTTGACCCAGTTGACCCGGGCGGAGGAGGCCGCCGAGTACACCGTTTGGCAAGCCTCCACCCGCACCAAGTCGCCCGGGTCCTGGACCACGAGGAGCACATCGTCGGCATACGCCGACAGGACCAGCCGCAGCTCCGGTTCCCGAAGCACCAACCCCGTCAACCTCTTGCGGAGGAGACAGAGGAAGGGCTCGATCGCCAGAGCGTACAGCTGGCCCGAGAGGGGGCACCCCTGCCGCACTCCCCGCCCGAAGCTGACCGGCTCGGTCAGGGTCCAGTTGAGCTTGACCAGACACTCTGCGGAGGCGTACAGCACCTGGAGAAAACCCACAAACTGGGGTCCGAAGCCTAACGCCTGCAGAGTGCCCAGGAGATACCCGTGGTCCACCCTGTCGAACGCCTTCTCCTGATCCAGGGACAGGAGGGCGAACGACAGACCATCCCTACACCCAAGTTCCAGAAGATCCCGGACCAGGTAGAGGTTATCAAAGATACTACGGCCCGGGACGGTGTAGGTCTGGTCTGGGTGGATCACGTCCTCCAGCACGGACCCCAGCCGCAGCGAGATAGCCTTGGCTACGATTTTGTAGTCCGTGCTGAGGAGCGAGACGGGACGCCAATTCCGTAAGTCGCGGAGGTCCCCCTTCTTCGGCAATAAGGTGAGCACGGCTCGCCTGCACGAAAGAGGGAGGACCCCGCTCCGCAAGGCCTCGGCCCAGACGGTGACTAGGTCCGGGCCGAGGACGTCCCAGAACACGCGGTAGAACTCCACGGTCAGCCCGTCCATGCCCGGAGATTTATTGGTGGGCATGCGGCGGAGGGCTTCCGAGAACTCGGCCAGAGAGAGAGGCGACTCCAGCCGGTCCCGGTCGCCCGCGCTGACCGTTGGGAGTCCGTCCCAGAGCACTCTGCAAGCGGTAGGGTCGGTCGGATCCGGGGAGAAAAGGTGTGCGTAGAAGGCCCTGGCCCTCTGGCACATCTCCACCGGATCCGTAAGAGGGGTGCCGTCCTCCGCTAGGAGGCAGGTGACGTGCTTCTTGGCCCCCCTCCTTTTCTCCAGGGCGTAGAAGAAGCGGGAGCCGCGATCCATCTCCCGAAGGAGGCGGATGCGGGATCGAACAAAAGCACCCCGGGCCCGATGATCGTCGAGGGCCCGGAGCTCCTCCCGCTTCTCCCGGCACGCTCCGCAAAGGGATGGATCCTCAGGGCTGGCGGCCAGACGCCTCTCTAGCTCCAAGACCTCCCGTTCCAACTGCTCTATCGCCGCATCCCTCCGTCGGCTGGCGCCCCGGGTGTAATCACGGCAGAAGAGCCGGGCGCGCACCTTACCTAGGTCCCACCAACGCCGCGCCGAGGGAAAGGCACGCCGCTGCCCTCGCCAGACCAGCCAGAACTCCCGGAAGGACGCCACGAAGCCCACATCCTCCAACAAGCTATTGTTAAAGTGCCAATAGGCCGGCCCCGGCCTCTCCGCACATAGAGAGGCCGTCACGGTGACTAAATGGTGATCAGAAAAGGGGGCCGGCCGCACGTCAGAGGAGTGGGCTCGTGAAAGATGGAGACGTGACAAGTAAATGCGGTCCAACCGGGAGTGGCACGACCGATGGGCTTCCACCCGGACGTAGGTGAACGTGGAGACATCGTCCGGGTGGTGGTCGCGCCAGACGTCCACCAGGGAGTGACGATCTACAATCTCCCGGAGGACGTCCGCGGCGGCCGGGCACTGCTCGGTCCCCGAGCGGTCCCGCTCCTCGAGGGTAGCGTTGAAGTCCCCGCCCAGGACCAGGCACTCACGAGGATCCAAGGAGCCGAGGAAGGCGGATGCCTGCTGATAAAAAGGCAGCCGCTCCGGGCCCGATGTCGGGGCATAGACGTTGACAAGATTGACCACAAGCCCCTCCATACGGACCCGGAGGTGCAGCAGGCGGCCCGGCACAACCTCGGCAACCCCCAGCACCTCGGGCCGTAGGTCGGGAGAGAACAGGGTAGCCACTCCAGCCGTACGAGCTGTGAGATGGCTAAAATAGACCCTGTCCCCCCACTCCAGCCGCCAGCTGTCTTCGGCGGCCGGATCCGTGTGGGTCTCCTGTAGGAAAATCACAGAGTACCCCCCTTCCCGAAGGAAGGAGAGCACCTGGCACCTGCGGAGACCCACCCTACAGCCCCGGGTGTTCAATGTTGCGAAAGAGAGAGATGGCATGAGGAGGGCTGGGGGGGGTCCTCGCTGGCAGGGACGCTCGCGGCCCCCATTGGGCCGCGCAGCAAACCGTGACCCACCCCGAAGGTGAGCAAGGAGTCACGGAAGCTGCGGACCCGCTGGTAAGCCGCAGCACCCTGCTTCCCGGTCCTTTTACCCTCCCCCATGAGGGCCCTCGCGGCCCGGAGGATCTGGTGGAAATCCCCCCATCGCTGGAGAGCGAGCGGCACCTTATTGCGGGAGCCACGCACATCTTCTAAAAACTCCCGCAGCTCTTCTCGCAGCGTATGGGGGGGTGGGGTCACTGGCTGCAGATCATCCCCCGTTGGGGCCCCTGGCTCGGCCCCGTGGCCCACTGAGACGGGCAGGCAAGGGGCGGACCCTCGACGTGGCGCCCGATGGACCGGCGCCACACGGTCCGCCTCAGACCCCGGCTTAATGGGGGGCGGCGGCGGAGGGAGAAGAGCAGCCCCTAGTGGGTCGGGACTGGGGAACACAAAGGCCGCTCCCTGGGGGTCACCCTCTGGGAAAGAGAAAGAGACATCCCCAGAGGCGGCAATGGCATCGTGGGAGGTGGAGGGGACAGGGCTGGGGTCAGGAGTAGGAGTAGGGCCGGGGGCAGGAGTAGGGTCGGGAAGAGGGACAGAGGCGGGATCCTGGGCCCCAGGAGCTGGACAGCTGGAAGGTAGCTCCTCTCGGTCGGGCCCAGGGGTCTGAGGGTTAGGGAGGGGGTCCCCAGGGATGCCGGGCTCAGGCTCTACGGCAGATGGAACAGCCACGGCAGCAGGTGGTGAACAATCTGCAATGGGGCCCCCACTCGGGAAGGAACTCGGTTGCCCCACACCAACAAGGGATACCCCTGGTAACTCGAGTCCCGGCCGCGAGGCACCGGCCGTCGCCTGAGGAGGCTCGGCGGCCGTCAGTGAAGTATCACCCGCAGCCGGGCAGGTCAAGGAGTCCAGGGGTTCCTCGAAGGCAGGAGCAGCGGTCAGGGGAACAGGAGACGCAGAAAGGGGGGTTGAGGTGAGAGCGGCCAGATCGAGGCCCGCTGGCAAAGGGTCGTCCTCCCCCTGGGTGACCGGGGTCAGACCCAGGGCCTCGATCTCCTCATAGATAGAGGGCAGCTCACCTCCCACCACCCCGGGATCATCCCCGCTAACACCCGAGGCGACGCTTGCCTCGAGCATCGCAGAGGGTATAGGTGGCAAGGGGGTAGGAGGGGCCGCAACGTGGGCCTCCGCGAGGAAGGACCGCGGAGAATGGATGGCGGCATCCTCCGGTGCTGCCACAGCCTCCCCAACCGGCAACGGTAGATGTAATGCACCCGCGGGCAAAGCGGAAGGCTCAGCAGCGGAGCCCCCCTTCCTGGTTTTCCGGGGGGCCTCCGCACCGGATGGCAGGAGCGGAGCTCGAGCCTTCCGCTTGCCCCGCTTTCCCTGTACTAGGGTCCAGCCCTCCATGGCATCGTCTGCGGGCTGGGTGACAGGGATTGGGTCGGGGGGCAGAGATGACGGCTTGAGGACCTGAGGAGGTAACAATGGGGCAGTAGGAGGGGGGGCAGAATCCCCCTGGGGAGGGCCCTCTCTCGCGCCCGGCAATACCCCCACCGCACCCTCCTCTACAGGCCCCGCCACAGTGCACATAGCAGAGACGGGGCTCTCTCGCTCATCTGGGCATGGTGGGGGAGATACCCCTTGAGCCCGAGCGGGAGCAGTGGTGGTCCGAGAAGGAGGAGGGGCGGCTCCGGGTACCGGGCAACTAGGAGCGCCAGCAATGGTGGGGCTGGCACTCTGCCGGGGCTCGGGGGTCCCGGACGCTCCTCCGTGCCGGGCCAAGGGGCAGTCCCTCCGGACGTGCCCTATCGCCCGGCAGAGGTAGCACCGGGCCTCCCCCGTAGAATAGTACACCCGGCAATGGGTCCCCCGATAGGGGACCAAGAAAGACCCCTCAAGCGCCTCTCCAGCACGTGCCGCCGGCGGCAGTTGGAGCTGCACGTGCCGGCGGAACGAGAGGACGTGACGGAGGGCGGGGTCCTTGCAGCCTAGCGAGAGAGGGCGAACGATGGAAATAGGTTTCCCCAGGGTGGAAAGGGCGGGCAGCAGGGCGACATTGGGAAGGTAAGGAGGAACAGAGGTAAGGACCACACGGACACCCAGGTCCTCTAGCGGCTCCAGGGGGACGAATACGCCCCCCACCGCCAGGCCTTTCTCCACCGCCTCTTGGGCGGCGGCCTCCGAGGCAAGGAAAAAGACAACCTTGCCATACATTTTGGAGGCCGCCACGATGGCCGCGGGCCCCACCACCCTCGCCAACGCCCGCACGTAGGTCTCCACGTGCGGCGAGGCGGGCACCTGGAGGCAACGGATGCCATGCCTCCTAGTCAAGGTGGGGAAGGGGCCCAGGCCACTATAGTTGGAAGCGGAGGCGGTGGATGGGCGAGATGGCATACCGGTGGCCGCTGCCACCTGGGCATACGCCCTAGGGGCTGGGGGAGGGGCACCCGCAGAGCTGGTGGAGGGAGCAGCGGGAAGGATTGTTGCGGCCGGTGGCAGGGCCGCAGCAGTGGAGGCAGCCCCTGCCATGGAGGGCCCAGTCTTTTTAGCGGGGCTCTTTCCTTTTTTCTTGCCCTGGCCTTTCCTGCCGGCTGGGGCAGCTCCCCCATAATTGGAGGGAGCGAAGGGCGTGGCAGCATCGGAGGTCACCCCGTCGCCCGCCGCTGCCAATGCCGCAGTGGTGGCAGATGGTTTAGCAGCGGAGGTCGAGGTAGAGGCTGAGGAGACAGGCAGGGGAGGGGTGGCGGGGCCTATTTGGGGAGGCTCACCCGCCGTGTTCCCCTCCATATTGGGCAGGGAGGGAGGGGAAAACACACTGGAGAAAAAAAGGGGGGGGGGATGGCTAAAGGAAAGGCAGGTCAACCACTCCTCCCCGCTAGGCTGCAGGCAGGGGAGGAGGGCACCGAAACGCAGGGAGATGTGGGAGTATCAAGGGCTGAGGGGGGACAGTCACCGACACCGGCTCCTCTAGTTACACTAGGGGAGGGAAGGTCACAATAACAGAAGGGGGTGCAGTGATTAACCAAAATGTGATGAAGGGCACAAGCGCATGGGAGGGGACATGGGCACACGAGGGGAGGGGTCAATCAGGGGAAGGGGGGCGCAAGGGAGTAACGAGGCTGGGAATGGGGCAGAGGAACCAAGGGGCTAACCGCAGGGCTGGGGTGGGACAACGAAACCAAACTGCAGAGGGAAAAGGGCGGGGCAGGCAAACAAACTGAAGCTGGGGAAGGGCAAAAGGCTACAGAGGGGGTAGGCAACAAAGGGCAAAGCTGGGGGGCCTGTTGCAAAAGGGGAAGGGGTCAGTCCAGGGGGGTAGGTGCGCCCACGAGCGCTTGTGAAAAGTCAATGTGCGGGCTGCCTGCCCGCCGCTGCAGGCCCAAACGCTGTCAGTAGGGCGTGGCAGGCCAGGAAAGCAGCAGAGTCCCAGAGGCAGGAGCGGAGACAGATGGAAAATGGGCTGTGGGGTTGGTGGTGGATGGTGGAGGGGGCAACGGTGGTGGTGGGGGTTTGGGAGTGGGACACACAGATGGACCAGGGGGCAGGCTCCACGCCACACCCCCTGTGTCCCCACAAACACAGTCTAGACCCCCACCACTAGAGCACAGTTCGAAAATTACTCAGTCCAAAACAGCCCCCTCCACAGTGGTCTCCAGAGTCTCATGCGCTCCCCCAGCAGCCGATGGACCGCGCAGTCCTCTTCCTCCACCTCCAGGCTCCAGCAGCTCCCCAGGACACGCACAGCACCGGCGGCAGCAGCAGCAGTAGTAGCTGTAGCTCCGGCAACCCTGGCAGCCAGGCAGGAAGGACCCCCCCACAGGTGGTAGTGCCGATGGTGAAGGTGGGGGTCCTAGCTTCTCCCTCCAGAGATGGTGGGGAGGGGGGGCTGGCCGGCAAGGCCCCCCCACCCCTGACTCAGCAGCAGTGGTAGCAGCAGCAGCAGTCTAGGGAGGGAGCTCTAGCCAGCAGCAGCAGCAGCCCAGGGAGTAAGGGAGAAGGAGCTCCAACTAGCAGGGCAGGTGGAGAGGAGAAGGAGAAGGAGGAAGAGCTCCAGCCAGGAGGGCAGCCACAGAGGACTCTGAGCACGCTCTGTAGTGGGGTGGACACCCGCTCCTGCCTGGAAGGGCCTGAGATAGCCCAGGGAGTAGGGATTGTGAAGGCTGAGCTGATTAGGGGAAGTGGCTGCAGCTGGGGCCACACCCCAAACAGCCTCAGCAGGCCCTATAAAGGCTGGGAGCCAGGAGCTCAGGCAAGAGCCTCTCTCTGTCTTGAGAGAGAGAAGGGCCTGGCTGCAGGAAGCTAGACAGGATTCCTGTAGTGGAGCAGGGCTGGGGAAAGGCTGGATAGCTCCAGGCTGTGGCCTGGTAGTAGGCCAAGGGGTTCTGGGGGTTGCAGTGGGCAGCCCAGGGCTATGCTAAGGCAGCAGGTCCAAACCCCCCTTGCCAGTGATGAGTGGCCTATACTGCAGTCTGCCCCAGGGAGCGGGGGCTAGTTGGTGACTGGCAGTGGCCTAGTGCTGAGGCAAGGTGGGACTAGTGGGTGGGGATTCCCTGGGGGGGGGGGGATCTGTGGGGTACTGCCAGGGGGCAGCATCCAGAGCAAGGGGCACTGGGGTCCTGGGAGGGACATAGGGGCCAGAAGTAGGTACAAGGTGGATCACTGGCCTGCAGAGGACACTCCAGATGCTGGATGAGCTGATTTCCCTGGAGTAACCAGTAGGGGAGTGCTGCAGGGCTGACTCTGTACCCTTACAGATGTATTAACAGGTGTGTTGTGAGCAAGACACAAGAAGTCATTTTTCTGCTCTACTCTGCTCTGGTTAGGCCTCAGCTGGAGTATTGTGTCCAGTTCTGGGAACTGCATTTCAAGAAAGATGTGGAGAAATTGGAAAGGGTCCAGAGAAGAGCAACAAGAATGATTAAATGTCTTGAGAACATGACCTATGAAGGAAGGCTGAAAGAATTGGGTTTGTTTAGTTTGGAAAAGAGAAGACTGAGAGGGGACATGATAGCAGTTTTCAGGTATCTAAAAGGGTGTCATAAGGAGGAGGGAGAAAACTTGTTCACCTTAGCCTCTAAGGATAGAACAAGAAGCAATGGGCTTAAACTACAGCAAGGGAGGTCTAGGTTGGACACTAGGAAAAAGTTCCTAACTGTCAGGGTGGTTAAACACTGGAATAAATTGCCTAGGGAGGTTGTGGAATCTCCATCTCTGGAGATATTTAAGAGTAGGTTAGGTAAATGCCCATCAGGGATGGACAGTATTTGGTCCTGCCATGAGGGCAGGGACTGGACTTGATGACCTCTCGAGATCCCTTCCAGTCCTTGAATCTATGAACCCATTTTCTTAAATGCTTTTTCCTTTTTGTACTTAAATGCTAACTTTGTTTTAAAGAAGCTGTTTTTGACTCACTCTAATCGACTGCTGTCACAAGTCACTGGAGAAAAAAATGCTTGCTGACAGTTGGGTCTGTGGGCTTATCAGGTTGGTAAAGAGGGGACTGATGCCCATAAAACCAGTTTAACAGTGGTAGGCCCATGTGGTTCCATCCAGAAGGGGCAAAGGTCTCAAAAAGGGGGCATTTGAGAGCCCCCCCCCCCGTAACTGTGACATACTGATACAAGAAAATCCTCCCCATTTTGTTCATCGCTGATTACTCAGTTCAGAACCATCAGTGATCAGAGGTTTGGGATATCAGAGCCTCAGTATTACAATGACGGTAGAAGAATAAATACCCAAAGTCAGACAAATGTCAATGTTGAATACTGGTAAAGTAATGCTTCCGGTTATATGTGATGGTCCAAGAATACTTCAGCTAGACAGTTTGCCTAAATCACACTTTAGAAGAAGGTGTAGGATGTCATTGTAATACATGCTATGAGTCAATCACTCACTGAAAGCAGGTTGGAGAGGGAAAGCCCTATCCTGCACAAAAAGGGAGTCATGGTGGGTTTCCCACCAATCTAGAAGATGGCCCTTGTGTGCCACTACTACCCCAAGAACATAGAGGGCAGGACCATGGGGAGGGAGTGCTATGGAAGTGTACATAAGGTAATCTTGGAGCCTAACCAGCCCTGATCAAAAGTATTGCAAACCAGGGGGAGGAATGCAAACTGGCAAAGATGGTTGCATTTTACCAAAAGTATGCTTAATAAAGAGATTTGTTAAAAAGGAAAAGAAAGACTGCCTACTAAAAATGACTGGCTGAAAATAGTTTGTATTGAGTTAATTATTTATCTGGTGTGTCAGAATCTTCCATTTTGATGCCAAAATGTATCAAAGACTCTCAATCAAAATGGAACTCTGGCATTAACTGAGCAAATTCATACTGAGGTTATTTTTACCAAGCTAGGTACTAGAAGCATGCTAAAAAATGCTCATTTTCTGAGCCAGGAGATACAGAGTAATGTGAGAAAAATGTGTTCTGTTCACATCTTACAAATGAAAGTGAGTTCTCTGCTAGGAAGACAGAGTATGACTTAGTGCCTTAGAGGAGTAATGTGGCCCAGTGGACTAAGCCTTGGCTTAGCTGTCAGAAAGTTCTAATTCTCATACTGACCTTGTAGGTAGAATTGGCCAAATCACACCAACTTTTTCAAAAGTCTGTGCAGCCAAATATGACAATTTGGGCAACTAAGAAGGAGGGCTGGATTCCCCTGGGCTGTGTGCTATGTTAAGGGGCATCACTGGCCACAAAGGTAGGAGCACCCAGGCAGGAGCAAGGAAGAAAAGGACAGGTCTGGGCATGGTTAAATCATAGCTGCTTGTCCTGAGGCATTTTCAAAAGCCCTAGCTGGGATACAATCACCCAGACAGGTGCTGCTGTTCTAGTCACACCTGAGCCACAAGGAACTCAGCAGGCAATAGTTAGCACACTCACTTCACAGCTGCTCATTGGCTCTTGCAAATGTAGCACCCCACAGGCCCTATTAGACTATGATTAAAAGGCCATTGGATTCAGTGCTGCACAAGCAGACAGGGAGCTATGAAGAGAGAGAGAGAGAGAGCACAAACATCTGCTCTAGAACTGCAGGGAGAGCAGTGAGCAGGAGCTGGGATTGAAAGGGATGTTGGAGGGCAGCGCAGTTCCCCACTAGGCAGTATTGCCTTGAGCCATCAGCCAATGATTCCATTGTCAGAGATACAAGAGACTGCTGAGGAACACTGTGATGGAGGTTGGGGGGATTGTAGACGGCCAATGTAGCATTAACAGACATAGCGAGCTTTTAAAATCCAGGCTGGAGGGTTATTCCAGATTTACCCTGATGTTTCTGAGATTGGAACTTGGTCTGACCTTTTATATCTAGAAGAAAAAAACCAACAATAATAACTATATGGCTGTGCAATGCTAAATGGAATACCTTAGGCTGCTGTAACAGCTATGAAAAACAAGCTGAGAAAGTAGGGTCTCAAGAGGTTTCTAGAAGAAACAGATTCTGATATGTTTAGAGCATTTGAACTTCATACTTATTTTCAAATTGAAATTAGACTCTTTTTTATTCACACATTGTTTATTTTAAAATACATTAATAGCTGTAATCAATCTCCATTATGTCATAAAAATATTGTCTGCAAAGCACTTTCTTCTTGCAGTACCACATAAAGCACTGGAACCTGTACAATGGTTAAAATTAATGTGCAGAGTCTTCCAAAATTTACCATACACTTTTCCTACCTGTTGAATGTTATTCTGCCACTACTGGTCTCTGTGCTATAGAGAGTTGCAGGTAGGGTGTGGTCACACTCACTGGTAAACAAAGGTGAAAAAAACTGAAACTTGTTCTGTGTTGAAGCTGGACTGTCTGTATGTAGTTGTCTGATTTAGTAAATACCTCCTGTTTAAGAAGGACTATAGTTCCAAACAGCATGATGCTGTGTGGTAACTTTTGGCAAATGTTGCCTTTTTAATGGCTTCTGTTATGGCATGTTTATTTGCTCTCTAGTACTATTGCCAGCATGGAGTAAAATTCATTTCAAAAGAGCCAATTCATTGTTCAGTGTAAGATAGGCCTGGATCTTTATGAAGAAATTATCAGCATGTCAAATAGTGTATATGAGAGCTTTGTACAGGAGTGACCCAATGGAGAGCACAAAAAAAATCATTTCATTCTGCACCATATTGTAGACTCAGATCAGATCTCCACAAGTGAAAAATGATTTTTATTCTTCAGTTGAGTCAGCCCCATAATAACACCAATTTTAATGCTGATGAATTTGCAGTTTGTTTTGGGGGAGTCCAAATACAGCAGGCATAAAATCTGCAGAACAGTGTATTCTCTGGGTGATGCTTGATTGCTACAGAAAAAAAGCAACCTTTTATAAAATCTTGAGTCATTCCAGAGTATAAGCTTTGTATGCAGAGCACTAAATATTCCAGGTCCCACCAGTCATGTACTGTCCAAATCCTGGTTTCTATAAATTAGATTCTTAGTGTTGAATTCAAAGTAGCGCTGAAAGGTGAGAGAAGGAATGAAAGCATACTCCTGGAATTACAGAGTTGTTACAAAAAATGTACTTGGAATATCAGCCCCCGCCTGCTTCTCAAGACAATAAATCTTTGAATTAACTGTCTTCATGGGCACTTGTCTCTAGGAGCCAGATACGCTTCTCGTCACCCACTTTAACACAATAAAGTAGACAAAATAAGATCAAAGAGTAGGAAGAAATGAAAAGGCTGAACAGGCATATAGACTTTAGTGTGTATAAAATTAAAACAGGAGAAAAATCATCTTAACTTAAAAGCATACCAAACTGTTTGGAATGCAACAGAGATAATTATATACTACTTCACATAAATATCAAATGGCTTCAACATGAGCTAACTATAATGAACTGTTTTATTAAAAAATAAAAATCATGGAGGGAAAATGCAACGGCAATCCAATCTATACAGATTCATGTTATGAGCAGCTCCAGATTCGAAGATTAGTGAAGGTGCAACTTAATTCATGGTAAACTTGATAAATACCATTCTGTGCACCACTCTCAAAATAAGAAAAGTGAAGGAGAATCAAAGTAATACCAGAGTCATTTGTAAACCTTTAATAAACAAACTTCATTACAAATGTCAAAATACATGCACATAGGACACTAGCACAAAATAATGTTGAACAGAAAGGGAATTAAAATATTCTCCATTTTTGTCTTTTAAGGTTTAATTAGTTTATCATCATGGAAGGAAGATACTTCTTTTCTAAAGTAAATGTTGAAAGGGTCTGATCCAAAACCCATTGAAATTATTCACTTAATTAATTAAGTATTTCTGTTGACTTGAATTGGCTTTGGATCGGATCCAAAAACCATACTGTAGAATCTAAATATAATATGGCAAAAGAGATAATATGGTGCAGTACTCTTGATTTGATTTTTTGCCAAATGTATAAACAACAAGACATAAACATGGAAACATACTGCAATGTAACATAATGGCTTGTAAAATATTACTATAGTATAAATAATTTCTGGATTGCATTGAGTATTTCTTCCAATTTGATTCATTTAGGAGACTTTTTTAAAATTTTGTTTAAAAATTTTTCCTATAAATCTTATAAAAATTGGCCTTCTTTAAAAGCACCTTATTCCCATGTTTAAACTCCCAGCACATACTTGTACTCCTCTGTCTGTCTACATCCATGTGTTGCATCATGACTCATACTTAGATTGTAAACTGCTTGGGGCAGAGACTCTCTTTTTGATTTGTGTCTGTACAGCACCTAGCACAATGGGGTTCTGGCCCATAACTAGGGCTCAAACCACTGAGCTATCCCTCCATAGCTGAGTATTTGGCTCTGTGTTTACGCAATTGCAATATCCCACATTTTGGTACGTCATTCATGAATAAATCCTATGGCCTCTCTTTCCTCAACATTTTGCTGTGATATTTTTTCCTCAAACAATTATTCATTCAAACAATCCTCACTGACAACTTGATAGACCAATAGTATTTGTATCAGGTCTTAAGTGCCAATTTGAATTCAGTATACACTTCATGGTTTATTGTCATTTTCAGTCTAAATACATGCCTACATACACACACGTATTTCTACTGTAGGATGCAGGTGGTTCCAAATATCTAGGCGTTTCTATTATAAATATAAAAGTGGTTCCTTTTACCCCCCCCCCCCAGACATTACTCCTATAGTCTGATGTATGACCTCCATTAATAAGATGCAATTTAGAAAGGCGCCTATATTTTGTGTATCAGTTTAGTCTAGGTAACTCAGTTTCCAAGAGATAGAACAGCTGATGAAATATTGCCAGATTCTCTCCACTGACTGAAGACTTCACCTTTCACACCAACATAAAATGAGAACACCAGTCTGACCTTCATTCATGTGATGCAGCTACTGTACATCAATCATATTTTCTTTCCTTGGTTCAGTGAAGATCATGTTGTTTCATTTCAGGAACAATTTGCTCATGTTATATTTAAGTGGCATATTATGCCTCAATGAAAAAAGACATTGTGGGGACACTGAATGGATTTAGTTTAAAAGGAGCTACAAATGATCTTGTCTATGCTTTGTGAGTTGATTATCTTTGTGTCCAGTTAACAGACAGTAATGTGTAACTACTTTGTGCTCAGAATTATATGTCACTCTTTCTCCACTCCAAGAAACAAGTTGTAAAGACTGATTAAGAGAGCTAATCAGTAGAGTTTAGGCCGTCTTTAGCTTGTGCCCAAGAACGTGTGATAATATCACCAGTTATTTGGAGAGTAGAGATTCATAAAAGACAATGGTGTTGTGGATGGAGCATATGGTCCAGAGGGGCAACCATACATGCACAAAAAGTTGTGGGGGACCAACAGAGTTTTGTTTTTAGCCCAAAGTCGGAGGAGAGTTGAGGGGCCCATTTCATAAATGAACTTGGCTCCCCTCTTCCTCCAAGTCCCCTTACAGCACTGTGTCCTTCATTTATGCTACCAGATATTGTGTGGAATCTTCAAAGGAGCCTAAATGACTAAGGGACACTTGTGCTTTTGGGTAGAGGTTAACCAATCTCATTTGAAACATTGTTCTCTTGTCTCCTCCTACTACTTTTGTGCTAAAAAATTCTTGTGTTCTGAATTCCTTAGCCTCTAGATTCCACGCAATATTTGATATAAATGCAGGACATGGTCCTACCTGAATTTAAAAGGGAACAGGTTCTCCTAAATCCCTTATGCACTTTTGAAAATACCACATATTATATGGTTTAATTAGTAAATATATTTACAGAATGTTTTGAAGACTTAAAGTGTTATATAATTATAAATATTATATTTGGGATTATGTGTTTATTATTTATTATGAAATTCTGATAATCTATGGAGCACCCCATATCTGTAGACCTCCCCTCCATCAGCAATGGAATGATGATAATCTGTGTCGCCTACTGCCCAGGGAATATTGATCATCTGTGGAATTACACTTCCCCATTTTACACTCACCCTTTATACAACCCCCACACACGAAATGTTGCTAAACAGTGGGTGACTCAATCAATGGAAAATGTGTGAATAATAATTATCTGGGAAGCTCTCATCCCATTCCATAAACAGGTGGGATAGAAACCCTGTTTTCATGTCATGGTGCTAAAATAATCTGTGCAGCAGCTCTTTCCCAAATGTAAAAAATTTTGGAAAGACCTAAACTCCCCAGATCATACAAATTTTCATGGAGTCAAGAATAACATCAACATTCCATGGAGAGAATCTGTATAAAAGAGGCATACTTTAAAAAACTTTAAAATGAACCATTAACTATAATAAAGTGACATATTGGAAATTATCGCTGAATTAATTAATCTTCAACTATGCCTAATTAAATGAACTTTTCAGGGTATTATTGGAAAGTGGATGTTTTTAATTTTGAATTCAAATATGTATGTACCATTACAGTATTAATCACAGTGTTTGCATGACCTTCTCTGTCTGATTTATTAGATAGCCTTACAGGCTCTTGACAAGCTATATTCCACATATTGGAATGATGTTAACAAGCCTAGGATTAAATTGGAGCTAAGAATTTTCCACACAAGTGCCCAAAATACACATGTAATCTTTTTATTGTAGGAAATGACTTCGTTAGTGTGTTTTTATCATGAATAATTTTGTCTTTTTCAGGTACCAAAGTCAAATTAATGCTTTCTTTGTTTCACACTCTTGTCATTGATACCAAAGGAGCATGGGTATATGGCCATCCAATTATTTAATTTAATAAACCTTTCTTTCATCTTTGCTTGTCAAGAAGGGTGAGATCTTTTCTTTTAGACGTGGACCTTGCTGCAATTATTGACATCTTCAGAATAGACAACTACAATGCGGTCTACCTGGGGCTAAACAATAAGGTCATTCAGTGACATGAGTTAGTTCAGAATATGGCTGCACATTTTTTAAATGATAATTTTACACCAAGCATTCATTACACTAGTAGTTTGAGGACTGTATCAATCTTTGATCAGTTTCTGGGTGAAATTTAAGGTGTTGATTTTCACCTAGAAAGCTCCAAATGGCTAAGGCCTGAGCAGTCACAACCAGCAGAGGCTCTCACACTATTAATACCCTGGGTATCACTAGAGGACAAATTCTCTCCAGTGATATGGTCCCTTGACACTGCTTGAGAAGGTACTGACCGGCCATTTCTGGCCCAGCAGGAAGAACTCTCAGCTGATTTAAAGCTTGCCTATCCAGCTCCTCTGCCACTCACCCCCACAATCTCCACCCTGACAATATGGCAGGCCTCCATACCACTGCACTCCAGCAATTTTCAGTTGGTGGATGCCTCTGAGCCAAGATGTTTCTCTAACCTATGCTGGGATGGATGCAGTTATGCAGAATAGAGAATAAACTCTAACCTGTTCCTAGCCTACCCCTCCTCCCTCTACATCATTTTTCCATGAGGGTTATTGACTCTGGAACTTTCTTCCCCCCTTGGTCTATCCCTTGTAGCAAGGGAAATTTATGTTGGCTATTAGGAAGAATGTTCTAACTGTAACGATAGTTTAGCTTTGGTACAGGTTATTTAGGGAGGTTGTGGAATCCCCATCACTGGAGGTTTCTAAGGACAGGTTAGACAACAACATGTTAGGAATGGTCTAGATATACTTGGTCCTGCCTCAGCAAGGGAGGATGTACTGGATGACCTCTCAAGGTCCCTTCCAGCCCTTTATTTCTACAATTCTAACTTGATAACTTTAACAGAATCTGCCATAAGTCCCAACTGTACCCTCAAGCTATTCATGGAGGAGTGAGGAGGAGGAATTTGGGATGGTTGCTTGTGGGATGCTATTAGTCATTTGAATTTTAATAGATATATGCGGATTTTGTTAATTGGGCTATGTTGTGAAATGGCTTGAGTGGAATAGTCTCCTTACGAATACATTTTATTTTGTTGTGTTTTTAATGTTTCTACAGGTGTCTTGAGCATGAAAGACATTTTAAGAATACTGAAAGAAAGAAATAAAATTAACATTTTAGTTAATTCAGCTAGAGCAGGGGTTATTTAAAGTACTATTACAAAAAGTAATTATGCAAAAAATGCATCTATATTGCTTAATTTTATTCTTGGTCAGATTATTTTCCTATTGAGGAAAAAAGCAATTCAACTAATATTTATGGCAGATTTCTGCGTGATGTAATGGCAACTTTTCCCAGATTTTTGAGTTACACAGTTTTAGATTTATTGAAGGTGTGGGCTCTTGATATTCACATTAGATGGTGACAGATGTGGGAGATCTTTGATAATTATTAATATTAAATCTGCGTGTATCACTAGTGAGGTGTGGTGGATGGTGTTGGATATTTAACACTAGAGGTCTGATTGGGTAGCAGAACTACCAGCCTGTAGAAAAAGGAAGAGGCCCTTTCTAATAGTCACCTAATAGCTTACACTTCAGGACCTTTAAAAGACAATGCTAGAGCCAGAAGCCTTAATGATTCTACCCTTCAGTCCTTGGGTAGCACCCAAACCAATTTGAACCACATGAGTTTTTCTAATCACAAATATTTTAGGAGCTAATGATAGAACAAGTAACTTGCATTAGTATAGCACTTTTCACCTCAGCTCTTCACTTGACTATCACATTGTTCTGTATGTTGTTTCCAACAGATTACAGGGCATCTTAAAAGCAGAGGTGACACCTGGGGGGTGGAGGCACGTGGGGTTACATGCCCCCCCCCCCCCCACTGAGTTGCTGCTTGGCTTGTACTGAGCATGCTGACATGGACTGAGCATGCTCAGTAAAATCCGCTGAAGCCACTGCCCTCATTCTGCCCCCCTCCCCAATATTGGTAGGTACGGGTCATCTATTCAACTCTAGCAAAATTTGAATACACCTTGCAAAATTTGGTCCCACATCTAGCTGCCTTCATGGGACTATACTGTTTATAAACAATTCTCCCCTGAGCAGCAGGAAGGTCTCAAAACTAGAGATGTTTTGGTGTGAAGAGTGCACACACCTGTTGACATTTTAGAGACAGGAGCTCAATAAGGGCACACAGCCTTTAGAGCTGATCATCACACATTAAATTGCCCCCAGGGAGATCCTGAAACCTGTCACTGCAGTAAAGTAATCTCAGTATGAACAGGTTTAATATTTGTTCCTGCTTATTACAGGGGGTAATATTGACACTACCAATAATACTGGTAATCCAAAGTAAAGAAATATTGGGGATGGACTCTATTAATCCTTTTGAGAGCACCAGTCTGATATATTTCTCACTTTTGTGCTTTTGAGCTCAATAATATAAGAATGAATATGGTCCTTCCCAAGTTGTTCACACTGAGTGAAATTCACCCATTGGAAACCCACGCCTTGGAGATGGTTTTCAAATTCTCTACAAATATTTGATGGGAGAAGGAGGGGAAGGGCATTGAAAGTGATCTGTGACAAGAGACAAGATAGGACACTGGTTCCACAGTTACACAGATTTAGTGACTAAAGACTCTAGAAGAAGGACAGCAGCATCTATTCTGGGTATTTTTTATCTCTGCAAAAACAAAAGGCACTTCCACAGATAATACATTTTTATTTCATTGTCACTAAAAAACTGTGTCATTGCAAAAATGGTCAGTGTGTTTGTAGAAATGAAGAGGTTTGGTTGGTGCAAATTCTGAAAAAGTACAAGTTTTCTGAGGCTTGGTCTACACTGCAGAGTTAGCTTGACGTGAGGCAGCATACATCAAACTAATTATGTCAGTGTCTATACTACAATGCTGCTTCTGCTGAAGTAAGTAGGCTGATACACTGACATAAAAACTCCACCTCCACGAGAGACATAGTACTTATGTTGATGTAGTTAGGGTGAGGCAGTGTCGATGTAGACAGTGCATTACTTACATTGTCTGTTTGCTGTCAGCCCCAAGGCCAACATCTCCTCATGTCCCAGTGCTGACAGCCCCAGCTGTCAGGAGGGTTCAGGGCTCACCCACCACCCAGCTAACTGCTTGGGCTGTCAGCACTGGGGCAGAGGGTGCAAGGGGCAGCTGTGAGCCATGCACAGCTGACAGCTCTGACTGTCAGTGCCATACTGGCTGTCAGAGGTGAGGGGGAGACTGTGTACCCCATGCAGGCTGCCAGGCTCCAGCTATCAGTATCCCACAATGCCCAACTTCAGTCGATGAAAGCGCTCCTGGTGAGGATGATGCACCACCGATGGAAGGAGCAAGTGTAAACGCGAACCACCACTTCAATTACTGCAGTGGCTGTACGCTGACATAAGTCAACTTAATTTTGTAGCATAGACAAGCCCTGATACAAGCATTTACATAACATTTACCTATTGTTCTAGACATTATGAAAGCCTATGTTTTCACAGTAAGAAATGTATTATGTATCACCTTTCCAAAGCAATTTATTAACTTTAATATAGAATATGTTATAACTATAATATCTGATCCTTTATATAGGGATTACTTCCTTCATCATTGAAATGCAACAATTCTAGGGTAAAAACTGTTGAAGTCTTAACAACGCTGAGAAACACCATTTTTGAGGGGAGAAGACAAGGACTGAACTGGGGGGGAAAGGATGGTACTTTTCCAGGCTCCACCCCATAAATCATCAAGATGAGACGCCACTCACCATACATTGAGAGCCTATCCAGAATATGACTGTGTTGCCACTTGGCTCTGGTAGGCCCCTCGAGCTTGGCTTCCCCTCAGTGGGGACTTCAGTATGTCCGGAGCTCTTTTGGGAACTTTGTATATGTCTTCTTCTTAACTAGGTAAAAGAATACATAGTGGTAGCACCCCAACACCACTGACACATGGCACCAATATGAAATGTCACTTACAGTAAGGGATGCAGGTCTGTAATCCCATCCCTCCTTTCTTATATGAGGAATGAAATAGTTAAAAATGTTGACACTGAAATTATCATTATTGGTCATATCTCATTCCACAGGGATGAATGGAGTAGATCCCACCTCTGAGTATTATTCTAGACTCTCTATAGACAACGCTGCATCTCTCCAAACATTTGCTTTGTATTTTAAATAAAAGCTAAGGTTTTGGAGAACAACATAGTAGCTTCAGAGAGGTCCCAGTATGCCCCATCAGTATATACTGGTGGTTTCTCAGTCCTTGTAGAAAGTGAAAAATTCCATATCCAATTGAAATGGCAGAGATAGTTTAGATAGCCAGCAAGTGATTACCTCAGTATGATTTTGGACAGGACTCGCAATTATATTTTTACAGTGGAATGGGATTTTACCACAAATTCCCAAGATCACTTCTATCAGTGAATTGCCCTCTGTCATATTAGAGCATTTGATTCAGAGGGAAAATGCCATCTACTGACTACCCAACACCATTTCCTACATCACCAATGTGTTATTCATTAGGCCCTGTCTACACTTTAAATATTTGCCATTACAGCTGCTATAGCAAAATGTCCATTGTCAGCATAGCTTATTCCTAGGGCCCTATGAAATTCATGGTCCATTTTGGTCAATCTCACGGTCATAGGATTTTTTAAAATGTAAATTTCATGATTTCAGCTATTTAAATCTGAAATTTCACTGTATTGTAACTGTAGGGATCTTGACCCAAAAAGATGTTGTATGGGGGTCACAAGGTTAATTTAGGGTGTGTCTGAGGTATTGCCACCCTTTCTTCTGTGCTGCCTTCAGAGCTGGGCAGCCAGAGAACAGCGTCTGTTGGCTGGGTGCTCAGCTCTGAAGGCTGCACCCCACCAGCAGCAGCACAGAAGTAAGAGTGGCAATACCATCCCATGCCACCCTTTACTTCTGCATTACTGCCTGCAGAGTTGGGCTGTCAGTTACCAGGCACCACTCAGGACCCCCAATTTGAGAAACTCTGGTCTCTCCCATGAAATCTGTATACACAAAAGACCAGATTTTATGGCGGGAGACCAGAGTTCATGGTCTGTGACACATTTTTCATGGCTTTGAATTTGGTAGGGTCCTACTTATTCCCTGTTTCCTGAGCTAAAATAAACATTACTAGTAAAAGAACTTGTGGCAGTACCACTATGCTGGTGAAAAAATCAACCCCCTAACCAACATATCTGTCAGCAGAACTTTTAAGTGTGGATGAGGCCTGAGAGAGCTTCCATCTAAACATGGATACAGACTGACCTTGCTCACCTTGTGGATGCTGTTTGTGGCCTGTAACAGCTGGTATGGCTGAAATAATTACATGAAGGAACAAGGGTGAATTCTTTAAGACAGGCACAGTGCTTTCAGTTGAGAAGTCATTGTCTGAGGCAGGGGTCGGCAACCTGTGGCACGCATCCCAAAGATGGCATGCGAGCCGATTTTTGATGGCACGCTGCTGCCTGCCGGGGTCCTGGCCCCACTCAGCCCCCCCCCCGCCCACCAATTTCTCCTGCGGGGGCAGGAGGCAGAAGCTTGGTCATGCCAGCAGCCAAGCTTCGCCCTCCCCTGCTTCTTCCCCCAGTGTGGTGCTTTCCTGCCCCTCCCACTCCCTCTCCCTGCCACCGATCAGCTGATTGCCCTTGCGAGGGGGATGGGGAGGGAGAGGGGGAGCGGAGCGGAGCTGAGCCGCAGCGTGCTCGCTGCTCCGGGGAGGAAGTAGAGAAGAGGTGGGGATGGGGCACTGGGGAAAGGGATGGGAATGGGGCATATCCCCTCCAGCCCCCCCTGCCGTGAGCACCCCCATGAGCCAAACACCCCAGCCCTCTGCCCTGACCCTAAACCCCCCCCTACACACCCAGCCCTCTGCCCTGACCCCTGCACCCCCTCACACACCCAGCCTTCTGCCCTGCACTCCACACCCAGCCCTCTGCCCTGACCCCTGCACTCCCTCACACACCTCCAGCCCCCATTCTGACTCCCACACCCCCCACACACCAAGCCCCCCCACACCCCATGCCCTGACTTTTGCACTCCCCCACATCCACACCCCCACCCTGAGCACCAAATGGGAGCTCCTGCACCCACATTCCCACCTGCACCCCCAGTCTGGGGTCCCAGCTGCTGGTCCCTTGCCAGCCGGAGTCCTGCAGGCCCCGCTCAGCCCACTGCCGAACAAGGTGAACAGAACCCCTGGCCGGCAGCGGGCTGAGTGGGCCGGTGGTGTAAGATCAGCATTTTAATTTAATTTTAAATTAAACTTAAACATTTTGAAAACCTTGTTTACTTTACATACAACAATAGTTTAATTATATAATATAGACTTATAGCGAGAGACCTTCTAAAAAACATTAAAATATATTACCGGCACATGAAACCCTAAGTTAAAGTGAATAAGTGAAGACTCGGCACACCATTTCTGAAAGGTTGCCGACCCCTGGTCTGAGGTATTCCTCTGTCTGAGTCTTAGTTTGAAGAAAGGATAGACTATTTTTTATTTTAAAAGTACTCTGAAATTGTAATAGGTTCAGAGTAAATTGTATCATATAGGCAGACCAAGCGGCCACTTAGTACAGGAAAATGTTCAGTAAATATTTGTGTGTCTGCAACTCCTGAGTAGTAGGGGTAGGGTGACCAGATGTCCTCTGTCCTGATTTTTCATAGTTGCTGTCTGTCATACTGTAAGTAGGGATGAATATCTGCCTGGGCAGCAGAATCTCTGTGGCCAACTCTGAACTTGACATAATTGGTAAGGGTGGTTTTCACCTGTTTACAGCCACATGCAAAAATGGGACTGAAACTTGTGCATCCAATTTGTGTGTGCATTATGACTGCATGTGCATATCAGACATTTGCACAAATCACCAACTAGATACCTGAAGAGATGCTTCATTTGAATGCATGGTCATGGAATTATCATATGCAAATCAGTTCACCTTTGGAAAATTAGACCTACAGTATTAAAAAAAGAATACATGCAGACTAGGCAATATACTTCCTAGAATCCATCATTTTAAGGTGGCAAGATTGCATATCCTATTTTAAAATATGCAAAATAAGTAAAACATGAAAACAACTTGGTAGATAGTCAATGATGATTTAGAAACAAATGTGTCTTAGCTGCATCTCAAAAAAAAAATATAGATAGATAGATATATAGATATATAATATATGTATCTGAAATGAAGATGTAGAGAGTAGAGATTTACAATACCATAATCTACTACACATTGCGAAGCTACACTTCTAGTTTTTAATTAAACTTTGTATAATTTAAAAAATGTTAAATTACAAGCACCACATTAATTATATGCAATAAGAATATATTCAAATACTATTGCTGCACCTTTGGTAAAATTGTATTGGAAAGTTGCTCATAAAAAGCTTCCATTTCTTTGAGTGTAATTTCAAATAACAGCCTTTAGTGATTTTTAAAATGTTAAACTAGAAATTGCCTTGTAAAATGTAACTGCTGCCTAATGCACAATAACATTTCATTTAAAGCTGTCAGTGACATGTTGTGGATAATATTTAAATAAAGAAAACAGCTTATTAAAATAGCTCTTTTCCATGTTTTCCAATTTAAAAATTCATTATTTGTCTTCCTTTTAAAAACTGGTAGTTTATTAAACACAGAAACCGTGACGCAAGTTGTTTAAAATCAAGGGGATTTTTCATACTTAAGTGGAACTCTGGTCACTTTGTCAAGCTTAGTATTACAACATATGCAGTGTAAAACTTCACACACTATTTTCAGAGATCTAACGCTGTAAGAGTTACTGAATTAAGCAAAGAGTTAGAGTTTTAACTCTGAATTTCTTACAGGCCTGATCTTGAGGGATATTGATCACCAGCAATTCCCACTGAAACCCAATGTCAGACCCACTATAGTCAAGCCCACTGGCTTTCATGGCTATTATCTGGCAGCCTTACTGTTCTTTTCATGCAATGATGGGATTTAATTTTCTTTAACAATAGGTATAAATGTTAAAATATTAATGCCATGAAAAAAAATAGCTTGTTTCACGACTGGGCTTTTGTTTTAATTCACCTCAAGCTATTGCAAGGACACTTGGAGGTGTGCTGAAAAGCATTGAGCCTTGTCAGACCTCAGCACAACCCTGATGAATCTTCAAAGCACATCCTCCAAATACATTGGTAATTCAAGAATCGTTGCAGTGGGATGATACATTAAAACAATTGTTTTTGAGAAATTAGAATGTATTAGATCAGTTAGAGCAAGGGCGTTATTGAAATTCCTCACTATTATGGCGATCTGGGGAAAATAGGTAAACCTATTGTGTTTTTTCACTGTTCCATTTTCATGGGGAAACTGGAGCTGCTACATTTGAGCGGTGTTACCTGGAGTTCCTCTCTTTTTATTCTAGTTTGCACTCTTTATATTATGGGTCAGCATGTTCAGTTAACAGTGAATCCTTTTCAACATACTTTACTTATCTGTAGCAGTGAGCCTGGTTTCATTCAGTGGGAAAAGCTCCTGGAAAGGACAGAGGAGTTCCAAATGCTAAGAAAGCTCCCCTTTTGAAGATAGAGAAGAAGCTGCTGCTGCTTTAGTTTACCTAAGACAGGCTACAGCATGATGGATAAACTTGGTGGAAACAGCTATCTTAGATAAGGGAAGGGGACTGCATTCTATCCTGTCGCTACAAGACTATTCTGATCTTGCAAAACAGGTTGGAAAATGTCTCCTGTGGTGAGGATGAAATAAGTAATTTGCGAGAGTGATCACCCCAACCTGGACCTTGGATCAGGCTACTTGCAAAGACTGAATGGAGGACCTCTCGATCTAAACGCATGACCCTCTGTTTCTTGAGGTAAAATGACTAGATTCTTTATCTGGGATCATAACAAACCCATATCCTCTGTTGATCAGGCACTGATAAGGACACGTACCACACGCTGACCAGTTGGCTACATACTTTCTTTGGACAGAGAAAGCTTATGCCAAGCATCCGAGCCCCAGAGCAGTTTGAATCTGGGATAAATCTCCATTTATGTGATGGCCACCATCTTGGTCAACCCCAGGGGTTGATTGCCAAACTTCCAGAGCTAAAAACATAACATCTTGAGTTGAAAAGCCAGGCTTTGTAGATAAGGGCTGCGACAAACTCATATCTCCTACAGATTGTGCACAGAGGTTTACATGTAATACACATTAACCAGTGCACTACATTTGTTTCTTCTTTTACTGTTTTCCTTTGCTTTGGAGGTGAAAATACCATTATTTTCATTTAAATACTAAAACTTTATCTCAAGACTTGTTGATCATGAGGTTATGAGGTCATGAGTATCACGTCACCCTGTGTAGGTCAATTTCATCACCAGTAAAATGGAAACAATATATTTATTTACACACATTTTGTATGTCACAGGAGCATTCTGACAATTATGTTTGCTCAGTGCTTTGAAGAGCAGGAAGAGAAATACAATATGCTATGTCAGTGTTAAGTATTGTAAGTTAATTTTATTTTTTGTGGAAAGGGACAAGCATTTTAATTATAACTCTTACACACTACTGCAGACTGTCCTAAATCTATTACTATGGTTGTTACTGAAATTGATTTGAATCAGTCCTCACTCCTTCAAATAGGCAGCTTGCTTGCTGGCTGCCACATCCAGGACTCATGATATTCTTAATTTACCGAAAAGATAAAGTGGTGAAGCCTGGAAGTTCTGGCAGACTCTCTGCTGGACCTTACTGCTTTTCCTATAATATTTTATATTGCTCTGGGGCTACCCCCTTGCATTAAATCATTCCCTCTGGAATTGGCTTTTGTGTTGCAAAACAATGTCATGAGTCTGTACATGATTTTATTCAGTTTTATAGTATATTTTTTATGGTAAATAGTCATTGAATGTTCAGTACACCCAATGCTGTGACTTTACTCAGGTTCCAGTTAGTGACATTAAAAACCTACTTTGAAAGCTGGATTATAGAATGCTCAGGAGTTTATAGATTTAAGTATAAAGGTCTTTCCAAGATTCTTCTCAGAGAGCTCACTCTACACAGAAACATGAAACTTGCAGCAAAAACTAACTTGTAACTTTGCAATCAGCCCTGAGTAAGGGGCAGTGCCCAGCTGCACTGCCCAGCAGCTGAGAAGAGAACAAATTGTGACTCAAAAAATCTTATTCTGGCAGAGAAGTAAATTACTTAATCCATATCCACGAAGAGCCCTGTACACCTCACCAGTAGCTTTGGCTAGTGAACAAGAGAGTGGAGGAGAGCTTCTCAACCTCACTATGGTCTCCTCCTCTCCTGCCTTCTTCTTGCAGCAGAAAGTATCCAATAAGTAATTCATACTTTTCCCACCATAACAAGAGTCTCATTGAAAGCAGGGGAACAAGGAAGGAGGGATCAGTCTTACTTCCCCTCAATCCTCTGCCCAGCTGAGTAAGGATGGGGATAATCTAGGCCAGAGAAAGTTTAGAAATCAGAGTAACTGAGATTAGAAAGGTTTCAGAGTAGCAGCCGTGTTAGTCTGTATCCGCAAAAAGAAGAACAGGAGTACTTGTGGCACCTTAGAGACTAACAAATTTATTAGAGCATAAGCTTTGCATCCGAAGAAGTGGGCTGTAGTCCACGAAAGCTTATGCTCTAATAAATTTGTTAGTCTCTAAGGTGCCACAAGTACTCCTGTTCTTCTTTTTGAGATTAGAAATCTGGCCCTAGAAAAAAGCCATATGGAATGGATCCAATTGAATGGGTTATGGCTGTTGGAACAAGCTTTTATGTTTTGAATCAGTAACCTAGTGAAGGATTCACTCATTTGCTTTGAACTTTCAAATAGCTTATATTTTCATGCATATACTAAAAAAGTTGCATCATGGTTACGTTTTTTTCTTAACATGGATGGTTTTGTCATTTAAAAAAAAATAAATGATTGAAACTATCACTCAGATTTTATGTGACTTCATTATTCGAAACTTTGCAAAACTAATTAAAAACAGATGCTTTATCCTGTATTGTCCACGATATATTTATTTATGTATGGCAGCAAATATGCAAAAGGCTTGTCAAAAAGCAAAGAATGATAAGAGTACCCTTTTATGATCTATATACTAAATCTGAAATGCACATTAATGGAGCACCAGCGAATTTGACAAAATGCCATGGCATAATTATTTGCTAATTAGCTGGTGTAGTCAAACATGTAGGATTTACTGCTACTTACATGACTTTTCGTTGTAGAAGTTGGAAAGGGAAATGATAATGACTTCATGCTGTAATGACTGTTCTTCTCGTTTTTGGTTCATCTGTTTAGGTAGTTTCAAAACGACACTGAATGCTGAAGCACTTTATGTTTAGTGTCGTCCTTTATTTCATTTTCAAATCTCTCCAGAGTATGAAATACAAAATGACAGTGATGCTAAATTGAATAATAAATGTGCATTACATGCCTGTGTTACTATGTGGCTGGGCCTGGGTTCATAATCCCAAACCTTTGTTGTAAATCACACTGATCTACGATTACTATGAATTGTTAAGGTTTTGTATTCACAGAGCCTTTGGGAATAAATCACTTAATCATTCACCATCAGTATCAAATGTGTGGCATGGAAATGTAATTCTGCCTGGAAATATTGTATTTTGAAAAGATTACTCTAAATTGTTATGGGGGGTTGGAATTTAACATCAACAAAGATAATCAATATTTATTTCTCTTTTCTTTAATGGGAGAACATTCTTATATAAATGTTAGCTGAAAAAACACAAACCATTTTGGAGAGGCAGTCTTCAAATCTGTATCAAGTGATTTTCTGAGAGATGGTATTCTTGAAATCATGTTCTTTAACTTACTAAACAAAGTCTATAGTTTAAAAACAACTACTGTCAAGGATCCATCTCAGTTTGAAAAGTGAAATCTTGGAAATGGTATAGGTTCATCAGCTGAAATAGCACTTAAATCATGAGAGAATAACATGTTTGAATTTCTATAGCTGCTTTCATCTGGAGGATAGCAAGCATTTTACAGAGTAACTGGGCTTCAGAATTCCCCAGGGATGTAGATATGGGATCAATAGAGATCATTTCACCCATCACTGGAAGGGAGACACCTCTGAACTGTAACACAGCACCTGCTCACTGGCACATGGAACAATTAGGACAAGAAGTAAAGAATATTGTATCCAGATGGTGCTGGGGAATTTTAAGGTAAGCAGATGGTAATTATCTAATTTGGAATTTGTCCAGAATACTAAAGTTCACATCCCTGCTCTTAAAGGAAGTGGTATGGGATCTCTGGTAACCACGGATGATCTGTTTTACATCTCATCTAAAAGATGGCAACTCCAGCAGGATTGGGGTCATAGTGATTCCTTGGAAAGAAGGCCACCTACTGACTCATGAACACTCATCCCCCCTGAACCATGAGCACCCACATGCTCTTTGGACATCTTCTACTCAAGTATTGATATGCCCCAAAACTCTTTTCCTAAATGGGATCACATCACAAGGTAGTAAGGCTATGACAGTGTACTTCTAATATTTTGTATCATGTAGCCCCAATATTAGATATTAATTAATAACTTATACAAATATATTTAATTTTTTCTTGTATTTCTTTTTCAGTATGTGTCTAAGTATGTAGTTAAATACACAAACGGCCTGTATTTGACCATTGTTGGAAACATCTCTTCATACATATCCCTCACAGTGAGAAGTACAATGAGGCTTCCCACCAAGCAATAGGATTGTGAGTGAGGTGCAAGCCAATGCTAATTGCTTGTACTGGTTGTGCAATAGGAGTAGCAACCAGCTGTGGAGTGGGCCCAGCACAAATAGCTCACAGAAGTATGAGAGAGTCGCAGTGGTGCAGCCACTGCGGTCCGGGCCACAGAGGAGGCATTGCTGTGGTAGACATAAGCTCTGGTAGTAGATTGTTGCGTAGCTAGATATTTATGCCAGGAGGTCCCTGGGTACTTCCAGTGACAGAGAATGGTATTGTCACAGGGACAGACACTGATGATTGTATTTTAATGATTTTGAAGGGGAAAAGAGAAACAACTGCTTAATTTATACATACATCCATTGCAACTCGTGACTCAGAAGATGTCGTAGTACTGCTATGAGCAAGTAAAACACTGTTATGGGATGAATTAAAACCATGTTAAAACTGATGTGTGAAGATGCCCTTCACTTAAGATAGCTGTGAGAAACACTTAAGAGGCCACGCCTAACAAAGTCTGCCCAGAAACGTCCATCATGCAGCGGGATGGGGGGATATCCACTGGTTATTGTGACCTGGTGTTGGTGGGGGGTGAGAGAGAGAGAGAGAGAGAGAGCACACACACAGAGTACAGAGAAAGGAAGAGGTGAAAAGCAGGAAAGCCAAGCATCATTCTGTAAACATGGTGTGATGCTGCAAGGATATATTTGGGTCTGGTGTTCGGGGACAGTAAGCTTAGAAATTGCTCGTTTTGCTCTTGGTTCCTCCTGCATTTGGAGAAGCCGAGCTTTGTACATTCCTTGTAAATAAACAAGATTTCCTCAAAGAAAATATCAGACTCCATCAATTTCTGCTTCCGTATGGAACATGCCCAGGCCCCAAACTTTGACTAGCCCCTTGGTCAAAAAGGAGCACAGGATTTTGTGTGTGTTTAGAAAGGGCTTTTTGTCTGTTTCAAGGGACAGGTGACATTTTGAAAGAATTCAGGGTTTTTTTGGTAAAACTTGTCAGAAAAGTGGTTGCTAAATATTTGTTACTAAATGTTGTGTTTTTTTAAAAGATGATGTCATCCTGTAAAGAGACACAGTTCAGGACAAGTACCTGTATTCTCCCTCTGTGGTCCAGCAAGGCCACTTTCTCTAGGCTTCAAGCTCCTCTGGCCATCACCTCTCTTGAGCATCTCACTCTGTTCTGACCAGGGTAGTTCCAGGCTGCACTAGGGTGACCAGATATTCTGATTTTATAGGGACAGTCCTGATTTTGGGAGCTTTTTCTTACATAGGCACCCCACCCCCGGCCCAATTTTTCACACTAGGTATCTAGTCACCCTAGGCTGCACAGTCCCCTGACTATACTGTGATATCCCAGCAAGGAACTCTGCCTAAGCAGGCCTGTTTACTTTTCCTTCAGAGATTAATAACAGAGTAATTGCCCACCATTATTAGGTACCACACCATACTTACTAGCCTATTGTATTCTGAAGGTAAAAGAACATACATCTATGCAAATAAGCTTACCAAAGATCACCCCAACCCTAACATGAGCTCTAGCAGGAGCAGCCTTTCAAAACATCTGAAGGGTTTCCTTGTAATTTCAAGTGCATCACATATTTAGTTCAGAACAAGCTCCCAGTCTTATGGGTCATTGGTAGACCCATTCCTTCCAACCCTTCCCTAAGGATTGCGGCCATCTGGGGACTGGAGTCCTGTCTCTTTGCTGGATCAGGAAGAAAGTCCTGAACAAGTTTAAAACCAGGCTATTTATCCAAAAACCCTTTGTTGGTCCCTGGAAAAACCAGTTTGACTAGTCCAGGATATTGAAGGATATTGTCAGTTTGTCACATAAAGCACTTTGAGATCTACTGCTGAATAGCACTATATAAGAGGTAGGTGGAGTTTGATAATCATTATTACCTTTCAGAGTCTGACATAGCAGAGATGGACAGGAACCATAACTTTTCTTTGCTAATCCTTTTGTGCAATAAATGTTGAGGGCTGGGTTTAAATGAGCCAACCCATTCCTGTTTTGAGTTTCACCAAAAACAAGAACTAACTGGCAATGTTTGCAAAACTATAACCATGCCAATTTTTTGCCCTTCCCAAGTACTGTGTGGAACTGTGAAAGTGATGGGTGAAAGGAATGCAGGGCTAGGGGTGGTTCTCTGATTGCAAGATGTCATTCTATAAACATTGTACACAGCATCTTTACTGGCTAATATGCCACAGTCAGTCATTTCACAAGTCAGTAAATGCATTAGCTAGACTCACCATGTAGCGGTGGTAGTAACAAAGTATTAAGGATGATCAAAGCATTACATCCCCAACCAAATTGAGAGAGAGGATGCAGTGTCTGTCCTGTTTTGGGTATATAGATATCAAAGTGGGGTGAAAATTTGAATTTAAGTGTACTTTTTTTAAGGTTACTTCAGAATTAATCACATCAAACAATAAGAATAATACGTGCACACACACACATATAGAGTGCCAGGGCTGAGACAAATAAATAACCTGACAAACCCTGAGTGTCACTCTACCAGGTAAATATACAATGAAGCCATTTCTCCTCCTTTCTCTTTAACTTCTGAGCTCCTTTCTAACCATTTAAGCTTTAAAGCAACACCATGAACATTATATATATTTATTGTAACAGACCCAGACCAATGGGGTACAGGAGTCTGGCAGAGGGCAAATATACTGGTCACTGGATGAGTAGTTTTCTGTTCCCTGAGTGAACAGAGCAGGGGCTGCACTTGAGTAATCAGGAACCTGCTAGAACCAGTTAAGGCAGGCTGGCTAATTAGGACACCTGGAGCCAATTAAGGCAGGCTAATCAGGGCACCTGGGTTTTAAAAGGAGCTCACTTCAGTTTGTGGGGCAAGTGTGAGGAGCTGGGAGCAAGAGGTGCAAGGAGCTGAGAGTGAGAGAGTGTGCTGCTGGAGGACTGAGGAGCACAAGCGTTATCAGACACCAGGAGGAAGGTCCTGTGGTGAGAATAAGGAAGGTGTTTGGAGGAGGCCATGGGGAAGTAGCCCAGGGAGTTGTAGCTGTCATGCAGCTGTTACAGGAGGCACTATAGACAGCTGCAGTCCACAGGTCCCTGGGCTGGAACCCAGAGTAGAGGGTGGGCCTGGGCTCCCCCCAAACCTCCCAATTGACCTGGACTGTGGGTTCTTCCTGAGGGAAAGGTCTCTGGGCTGTTCCCCAACCCACATGGTGAATCTGAGGCAGGAAAATCCGCCAATAAGTGCAGGACTCACCAAGATAGAGGAGGAACTTCGTCACTATATATAAAGCTTAAAGGAATATATATATATAACAAACACGTAATGGCACTATCAGGTCTATCAGATATACACTCTGTCCTGCTATAGTCTGTCACTGAAATTAGGGTTCCTGCTTTGAGAACATCAGGCCTGCCACTTTGCAAATACAATACGCACACATTATTCAATCTCCCTCTCACATTTTGTAAGAACATCATAAATATTTACATGTGTTGGGTGAGAAAGGTACATGCTTGGGTCTAAGACACTCAGGATTATTAATTCAAACCTTTATTTTAAGGAAAAGCATTTCTTGCAATTACAATTACTATTAAAGAAAAACTACAGATATACAGAAAAAAAAGCAATAGCCGGTTGCCTTCTCCTGGGGCATAGGCACATCATGGTGGATTTCTCCCAAGATTTGCCTTTACAATATTTCACATTTACACACATCCACAATAATTCTCTTCCAATCACCATTAAGTATTATGAACATTAAGTATCTTATGTAACTCATACAATACATATACACAAACTTTAATTTGTAACAACTTTTTGCTGTTGGCTAATTTCAGGTTATTCTCTTTTCTGATTTGTTTATTACTGCTGGTTCCTTATCTTTGTGCAAGTTTGGCCAGGTCACCTTTACCACTTACTCTGTATAGGGATTTTTTCGTCTGTTTCCTAATTGCTTCTTGGCAGTACCTTTTGTGTGTCTGTTCTTCAATTTAATCACAAAAACATGACCCTTATTCCACATACCAATTTATAAACACAAACACCCAGGTCAAACCAAGGCTAGGCCAAAAGTCAGCTAGTCAGCATCTTGGTGTATGCAAATGTATGCATTAGAAATAACCCTTAAAACAGTGCATGCCACCTGGACTCAGACACAGAAGTGTGAAGGGCGTGATACTAGATATGGCCATGTAATGCATACATAACTCCCCTCTCCATTTCCAGGTAAAGGCCATCCCACCAAACGGCTATACGGGTATATGACAATTAGGTGCAGGAGAATAACACCCAAGGGGGCACTGAACATAGGCAGAACCTTCCCAGACATCCCAGTGAGGGCAGCTTCCTCCCTACCTGATCAACCACCCGCCAGGGAAATAGTGAGTTGTTCATTATGACAGAGTAATCATTCCCTCTTCAACAGCTGTGAAACAGAACAAGGCTAAGGAGAACACATGGAGAACCTATCAGGTACAACCTTCCTCACCCTCACTTCAGCTCCTGAGTGACAAAGGACTGAATCACCATGCCTTTGGATCTTCTCTGCAGTGAAAGGGATCAACTGGAAAGAAAGGAAACGGGCCTAAGACTCTAAACTGGCCAGCTTAGGGAAGACTGGCAGCTACTGAAGTATCTAGTTAGGGTCGGGAGACTAAGTGAAGTCTTTAAAGCATCTTGACTTGTTCCCCTGATTTTCTGAAGCCCTGATTAACTGAAAATGTCAAGACTCCCCTGACAACTTTAGATAAATTGTGTTCTATGTTATATAAAAATTTAGATGAGATTTTATGTGGTTTGGTTTGTCAAGAGCTGTATGATACATAATGACACAATCCATCAAGGGAATTAACATGTAGTCTCCATATTTTTCCTCAGAATTGGTGCTTTTAAAGGATCATGTAATAGTTTTAATGCCAATGTATCCAGTGGAGAGCTTGATACAATATCTACTGTGCATTATGGGCCAAATTTTCCACAGTAAACAGATGGTGAGCCCCTTGCATCCCCCCCAACCCTTTGCTTGTACATGCAAATCAACATATACATATACAAAATGGATACTTGAGCTTGCAACCAGGCATTTAAATGTGCATGTGACAGCGCTGGGACTCACCACCTGGCACCTCCTACTGGTTGTCTCGGGAATTAGCTCTGTCCAGTGGAGCGCCCTCTCCTGGTGGTGTCCCATCCGTCATCTCGCCCTCGGTTGGCATGTCCGGACCCGCATTGCTCCCAAGCTCATGGCATCCTCTTCGAGCCACTGCCTTCCGGCAGTGCTCCTTAGTCCATCCCTGCCCCCTTTGGGGGGGGGGGGAGAATCAATCAGCTGCCTCTCTGCATCCTGGCCAATGTGGCCAACTGCATCTTCAAAGTCACTCCCCTCTTGGCAGGGGGTTGGTGCAGCACTAGATGGCCGCTCAGTCAGCAGGGTGCAAGGCAAGGGGGGGGACCCAGGCCCACCCACTACTCTGGGTCCCAACCCAGGGACCCTCTAGTGGCAGCCATCCTGCCCTCCTTCTCTCCCTCTGTCCACGTCCCTGGGCTGCTTCCCCTTTGGCCCCTCACACTGGCTAGGCCCTTCCCTTCAGGGCCTGCACCCTAACAGACTCCGGGCTGGAGTTACCCTCCGCTCCCCTGGGCCTGCCCTGCCCAGCACTGCACTGTCCCGGGTGCGAGTCTCCCAGCCTGGAGACAGACTTTCCCCTGTCAAAGGCCTGGGACAGACTGCCTGCTCCTGTCCTGAGCAGCCTTCTTATAGGGCTGAGCCTGGCCCTGATTGGCTCCCTCCAATCTGGGCCCTGATTGGCTCCCTATAAGGCTTTCCCTGATTGGCTCCCTGTCGGTGCAGACCCACTGGAGCCCAAATTCAGGGAGTGGGGCAGCTGCCCCACTACAGTGCACTTACCAGTTTAAGTATCTGCTTGCATGCACAGTTAACAGATTTACATCGGCGAATGTGTTTGTGTGCATAAAGATGAGTTTTAGGTATATCTGGTGCCCCTGAAATTTGTCACCTTCTTTTGAACATTCAGCCCTACAGGTATGCATAAGTGTCCTTGTTTTCAGAGGTGCTGGACACCCATGGCTCCCTCTGACTTCAGGGAGATGAGTGAACACTCAGCATCCCTGCAAATCAATATTGCATGTCACTTGCTTTAGTTGGTAAAACAAATGTCGGTCCACTTGAATTACAAGAAAAGCTTCTATATAAACTACTCATTTAGAGTGGAATGCTGCTCTAGTGTAGATATGCATGGCTCCCTTTGAATTCTACAGGAGCTAAGGGCACATGTACCGGAGGACACAATTAGACCGTTTTTTACATTATAGTTTTCTTTTCACGTAGTGAGTTCCTCAACTGCAAAACAATAAATTAGTTACAATAAAATAATTAACTGTTAGTGCTTGTCATCAGTAGCTATCAAAGCAATTCACAAAGGGTATCATTAGCTCCATTTTACTCTTGTGGAAACTGAGGACCAGATAAGTGAAGGGACTTGCCCAGTCACTCACCAGGCCAATGGTAGAACCAAGTCTTGGGAGTCCCACTCTGGCGCTCTCTCCACTAAGGCCACACTGCCTCCCTATTGTTATTGTTTATTATTTATTTAGTTGACTAGATGAAGAATATGCCCTAAAGAATCTAACTTCTTGATAGAAGGAAAAAGATTTGGGAGAGATTTTCAAAGGCCCAGACGGGAGCTAAGCCCCCAAGTCCCATTGACTTTCAAGGGATTTGGATACCTAGCGGCCCATTTTGTACCTTTTGAAAATCTCCTCCATCCTTGCACTAAAATGTTTCATTTTGACTTTAAAAAAAATTTATTCACCTTTTTGACTCACTGTTTATAATAATGATCCTTTAAAAATCAGTATTACATGACACTAGGAATAAATAAACACTTTAAATATATATGAGTATTTTTAAAAGCAAGTTGTTTTCATTACAGTAAAAACAGTGTCAATAAGTAAGTGCCCTGAACACTGGATCTAATGTAAAACCTTGGGGGGGGGGGGCACTGCATTTTAAAATCTCTTTGTAAAGGTATTTTAAGGAAGCTGTGGAAAATTGACTTCTGAGTGCAATGCTATAATTCAAATGGTCACCATCCTCAAGCTATCTAACCTGTGAAATTTTAAAGGAGTCTTTCTATTTAATGGGCTTACATTTCCTCAGCAGAAAAGTATATTTTCCTATTTATAAATATAAGTATGTCCACAAAGGTTATTGTGACCTGCCAACACAAATGAAAGCTTATTCCTGTGTACAGCAGTCTCCGTGGTGTGGCTTGCTCCTGGATGCACGGGAAAGGACAGTATATAAACCACATTCTAATACCCCCAAAGCCTGTTCAGATCAAATAGATGTAAATCAGCTGTGCACTGCCATTCCATTTTACGACAAAGATACTTGCAATGTAAAATGCCAACCACATTTCTGAGCTGTCCCATCAATAGCAGGGCTGGAGACTAGGCTCCACCTAGAAACTGTTGCTGCCACACGTTGGAGGGAGTCAGGTCTGTTAGGAAGAACAGTGGCCCTGGAGTCCAAAGAGAAGTTCAGAGGCTCCAAGGCCAAGTCAACAGTCCTGTCAGAGACATACAATCTGCCCAAATTAGGAGGCAGTAAGTTTCAGCATCAGAAGAGCAGCCAGGGTGGGAGATGATTAAAGAGTTAATACTGTAGATCTTGCACTATCCAAAACTAGTGCTAACTCTCCTATATAACCACCCCTTTATTCCTAGATTCCTTACTCACTGCATGGAACTCTCAGGTGCTGGAACTAGGGGTGCTGGGAGTGCTGCTGCACCCCCTGGCTTGAAGTGGTTTCCATCATACACAGGGTTTACAGTTTGGCTCAATGGCTCTCAGTACCCCCACTATATAAATTGTTCCAGCACCCTGATGGAACTTTGGGATGGACAGGGCTTTGAGATACTGTTCCTAGAAATAAAATGCAACCCAAAACTAGACAAAGGGGCTGAGGAGAACTGGGAAGGAATAACACAAAATAGTCTAAAGGTTCACTCAACATGAGACAAGCACAGACTAATCCAATGGAATAGAGTTCATGTCCTAGTCTTTATTTCTCAAAAACTATCACAATAGAGTTCTGAAGATTGGCCTCATCTTTCCCCCACCTTACATGAAAGACCCCATGAACATCATTCTTTATGGGCATGCTGATCTATTTAACACAGCCTTCTCAAAAACATTTGGTTTTATTGCAACAAAGTGTATGCTGACAGGTTTCAGATGGTAGCCATGTTAGTCTGTATCAGCAAAAAAAAACAAGGATCCCCTGTAGCACCTTAGAGACTAACAAATGTATTTGGGCATAAGCTTTTGAGGGCTAGAACCCACTTCATCAGATGCATGTAGTGGAAAATACAGGCACAGGTATAAATACATGAAAGGATGGGAGTTGCCTTACCAAATGTGAGGTCAGTCTAATGAGACAATTCAATTAACAGCAGGATACCAAGGGAGGAAAAATAACTTTTGAAGTGGTAATGAGAGTGGCCCATTTCAGACAGTTGACAAGAAGGTGTGAGTAACAATAGGGGGAAATTAGTATTGGGGAATTAGGTTTAGGTTTTGTAATGACCCAACCACACCCAGTCTTTATTCAGGCCTAATCTGATGGTGTCCAGTTTGCAAATTAATTCCAGTTCTGCAGTTTCACGTTGGAGTCTGTTTCTGAAGTTTTTTTGTTGAAGAATTGCCACTTTTCTGTCTGTTATTGAGTGACCAGAGAGACAGAAGTGTTCTCTTACTGGTTTTTGAATGCTATGATTCCCGATGTCAGATTTGTGTTTCTTTATTCTTTTGTGTAGAGACTGTCTGGTTTGGCCATTGTACATGGCAGAGGGTCATTGCTGGCACAGTGTATGCTGTTCTTGATGCTGTCCTTGTAGCACTGTTTGGGGTGGCCTTGATTCTGATGTCCTTGTGCCAATTCTCCATAGAAAATTTTTATGGGGGGTCGATATTCAGGCATCTTAATGATGTGTCCAACCCAGCATAGTTGGGCTTTTATCAGCATGGCCTTGATACTTATGGCATTTGACTTTTGGAGAACCTCCAGGTTGGTAATTTTGTCTAGCTAGCAGATCCCCATTATGGCACACAGAGACTGCATATGGAAGGCCTCTAGCTGTTTGATATGCCATTTGTATGGTGTTCAGGTCATGCAGCCATAGAGGAGAGATGTGATCACAAAAGCATTATAAAGTTTTATTTTTGTTGAGAGGGTTATGTTGTAGGATTTCTGGAATTTGCTACATAGCTTTCCTAATGACTGAGAAGCTTTCTGTATCCTGTACATGATCTCTTTGTCAATAGATCCATCATTGGGGATGTTGCTGCCTAGATAGGTAAAACTGCCAACTTGCTTTAGTTGGATTACACTAATGTATATGCTAGGGGATATAGCACAGTGGTGAAGATGATTGGTGCAACAGCACAGTTTTTTTCCAGGCTGATTGTGAGGCCAAACAATTTTGATGCTTCAGCAAAGTGATCTATGATGCACTGGAGATCTCCCTCTGTGTGTGCTAGGAGGGCACAATCATCCACAAACTTTTGTTTTTGCTTTAAGCCTTGTAAGATTGAAGACTGAGCTGTCGTGTCTCTATCTGATGTATATGCCTCTGTTGAGCCCATTTGTAGCATGATTGAGAACTTTGGTGAAAAAGAGGTTGAACAGTACAGGGGCAAGGATGCAGCCTTGTTTGATTCCATTTGAAATGGGAAAAGAGTCAGTGAGATTTCCACTAAAAAGTACCTGACCTTGCATCCCCTCATGAAATAAACAAATGACCTTTACTAGTTTTGGTGGGCAATCAAGTTTGCTGAGGATCATCCATAAATCTTCTCTACTGACTGTATCAAATGCTTTTGTGAGATCAATGAAAACACTGAACAGATTCATGATTTGTTCAATACATTTTTCTTGTATTTGCCTGATACTGAAAATCATGTCTATGGTGCTACGACCAGGTCTGAATTTGCACTGAGTCTCGGGTAGACTGGCTTCTGAGATAGATGAAATCAGTTGTTTCAGGAGGACATGAGCAAAGATTTTTCCAGCGATGATAGGAGAGATAACCCATGGTAGTTATCACAGACCATTTTGCTGCCTTTATTTTTAAATAAAGGAATAATTGTGGCATCTTTGAAGTCTTGTGGCATTTCTTCATTGTCCCAGATTTCTGTAAGGATCTTCTGGAGTGTTGTTACCACTTCTGGACCTGCAGATTTATATATTTCTGCCAGTATTCCATCTCTGCCCGAAGACTTTCCTGAGCTCATCAAACTGATTGCCTTTTCTAGTTCTTCAAGTGAGGGTGGTGAGTCAAGGTGGTGCTTAACAGGCTTTTGAGGTATCTGATTAATAGCACTTGTTTCAATTGAGGATGGTCTCTTCAGTAGTTGGCTGAAATGTTCAGTCCATCTCTGTTCCATGCCATGTTTGTCTTTGATGACTGTCCTGCCATCAGCCATCATGCACAAACCTGTGCCCACCTTTGAAAGTCCATAAACTAGCTTCAAGGAATCAAAGAACTTCTTTGTTTCATTTGTTTCTGCATACATTTGAGTGTCTTCTGCTACCTTCTCCCGCCATTTATTTTGTATCAAGTGTAGTTGTCTCTGTGCCTTGCTTTGCAGGTGTTTATATCTGTCTCTCTTTGAAGTAGATTGAACATTGTTTTGCCAGATTTGGAACACCTCATTGTTTTCTTTCAAGAGTACTGTGATTTCCTCATCATTTTCATCAAACCAGTCACAGTGAGCCCTTTTCTTCCATGCAAGGATGTCAGCTGCAGCTTTTTGTACTGTCTCTTTGAATTCCACCCATGAGACAGGGTTGGTTTCACCAAGGTTGGTTTCTAGTGCACTTTGTAGCTTGTCTTGATAGGAAGCATGGTTTAGTTTAACAATATCAGGGGACATCTTGATTGTTTTGGGCATTTCAGGTGTGTGAGTACAATGTGTAGATTCAGTATTGACCTAATCATTCTATGATCTGTCCAACATTCTGCTCCACGCATGGCCCAGGTGATCCTGGCATCCCTTATGTCACATTGTTGGACAATGATGTAATCTATTAGATGCATTGGATCTGGGATGTTTGGATCTGGGGTGCATCCATGTAGTTTTATATTTGTCTGCCTGTCTGAAGATGGTATTTGTAATTGTCAAGCTATGTTCTGCACACTTGCTTAGGAGTAGGAGACCATTTTCATTCATTTTTCCAATGCCATTTTTCCCAATGACACCTTGCCAGTTGTTGTTATCTTTACCTACTCTTGCATTGAAATTTCCTAGGATGATTAGTTTGCCACTTTGTGGTGTTGATTTGATGAGAGAGTCAAGATCAGAATAGAACTGTTCCTTATCACTGTCAGGGTTTGTTTAGGTGGGCGCATATACACTGATGATGGTAGCAAATCGCGACTTATTTAGTGGTAACTGGAGTTTCATGAGTCTTTCATTAATGCCTATCGGAAAGTCTTCAAGACATTGCAAGACTTTGGTCTTGATGGCAAATCACACTCCATGGATTCTATCTTTGTGTGGTTCTTTTCTCTTCCAAAAGAAGGTGCAATCCCCAGCCGGTTCTGTAATAATGCCCTCATCTGCCAATCTAGTTTCACTGAGTGCTGCAATGTCAATGTCGTACCGGGCTAGCTCTTTTGAAAGGAGAGCTGTTCTTCTTTCAAATAGAGAGATATTGTCTTTGTCTATCATAGTCTTGATGTTCCAAGCAGCAATCTTTAATGCTTTTTTAGTTATCTTTGGTTTTCGACCACATTGAGGATTATCTGTTAGCTGTGGTAAGCTGGGCGGATTTAATTTGGGCAGGCAATGTTTGAGGCACTTTTTCTAGCCCCTTCCCTTACAAAGGGAGAGCAGTGAAATCCTAAAAAGGACTGCTCTGTCACCTGGGGTGTTGCCGAACTTCCCTTTTGCCCTTGGGTCAGGGATGGGCGACCAATGTCCCAGGCCACCTGCGTGCAGGCTTGTGGCTATGACTGCCAGTAATCATTTTCACCTGTCGCTTTGCCACATTGCCTCATTGCCACAGGACTTTTAAAGAGAGATGTTCATGAATGACATGTGCGTGAAGTTGATTAAAATGGGAGAGTCATTGCACTGGGACAATCCCATTCTCTCAGCTGCTGAAGTTTGGCCCAGTGGCACAAAGACTGTTACAACTGCAGTGGATAGCCATGACTTCTGTAGTGCCCGATCATGCCTTTTGCCTTCCACAATACGTTGCTGCACCGCTTTTCAAGCTGTTGGACCAATATATGTTCTCTTTCACCTTGGCTACCAGAACAGTCTTCGTATGCTTGGGAGCCACAGGTGAGAGCTGGGTGTACAGTGAGGACCAGAGAAGAAAAGAACCACTCAAGGAGTGCAGAAATTCAAATCACTCAAAGGTACTACCTCTCCCATACACCCTTCAAGGCCAAGTAGGCAATAGGAAACAAGCTTCACTCGCCCCCACCTTGCTCCTTTGTATGATCAAGTAAGGACTGGAGCAATCTATAATGAAGTCTGTAATGGAGATGGAGACTCTTAAAATATCCTAAACCTAGAATAATGCGAATTATGTGTAAAGGCAGCTGTAAAGACTCAAAATAAAAAAAATAAAAAATGCTATTATGTAAGCTTTTCTAACCCAGCGAGTCCTGGCATTTTAGATCCCCTTACAAAATAATTTATTTTATGGTTTCAAAGCATTCATCTCAACTTACTTTTAATAGTTGGCTTTAGTGACTGTATTTGTGATGGTAGAAATCTCAGCAAACACATTGCACCCATGCTGTAGCTCATGAAGAAACAGGCTCAGCGTAGTGTATCATGACAGACTGAAATGGAATTCCAGCCGTGTGAAGGTAAATTTTCCAGCTGTGCTAGCACAGATTGGAATAACTCACTCATGACTGCTGCAGAAGAAAGTGTCAGTCTATATCTCAAACTGTAGCTATCAACCACTTTGTACTGCTGCCTGGAGCAGACAGGGAAAGATTCCAAAGTAACAAGGTGAGATTAATGCATTTCTATAAAGTAATTTACAGTATTTAAACATTTTTGGAATCTTCACTCTTTTCTCCCAATAGTTCTTGCTCTGAGTCCATGAACATTTATATTTTTTAAACAGGGTGTGCTTCTTCAAGCATGCAGTGTATTGCAGTGGCATTCTTTCTTCCTACTACAGTAGCTGCAGCTTTCTGAATGTCTCCTTCATGCTACTGAGGTTTGTGCTGATATCATGAGCAACTAACCAGAGCATTGAGGAACGTAAAAGACTTATGGCAAAGCTAGGAATGCCAGTTGAATTTCACGAAGACTATTAGCATGGCAAAATCTCACAGCACTTGGCATTACACAAACTTGGCATTATTTTTGTAAATGCCATTTATAAGCACATTGGCAGTGAATCTATTTTTGTTTTATTTACTTTGAAAAAGTGTAAGTGAATTTGGTGCTCATCAAAATGATGAACCAACAGCACTGGTTTTAACCATCCATAACATAAAGCCTCTAAAGCAGGGATCGGCAACGTTTGGCATGTGGCCCGCCAGGACAGTTTGTTTACCTGCAGCTCCCATTGGCCTGGAATGGCGAACCACGGCCAGTGGGAGCTGCAATCAGCCGAACCTGTGGATGCTGCAGGTAAACAAACCATCCCAGCATGCCAGCGGATTTCCCTGATGGGTCGCGTGCCAAAGGTTGCCGATCCATGCCCTAAATGAACAGAGTATCTTTCCCCCACTCAGTACTATCAATGCATCTTATTCTTGAACTATAATCCCCTCCTGCTCTTCCAGTCTTGGTTCCCCCTTGAACAGATATTGCCAACTGTGTCAGATTTCAGGGCACATAGGTATATAAAGCAGACAAACCCATTTTAACTTTCTTGTGATGTAAGTATTAATTTGAACACAGGTTTCATGAAGTAAAAAAGTAATGGATCAATCCATTTCATCAGATGGCTTTGGTTGTCCTAAAGTCGTGTGGCTGGGAGAACATCTTATTCTGTATATTGAAGGGCTGTGTTTTGTATATATGTATGAATGCAAATATTTCTGGAAAAAATAAGTACCCTGTACTGATAATTTCAGGAAATTATGAATTTTGGATACAGTTTTGATTCACTTTTAAGTATGCCTCAAAGCTGAATTCTGAGTTGACTGTGAAGTAGAAAGGCAATTTTTCTTCTTCCTCTCTTCCCATCCTGGAACTAAATAAGGCTTGGGCATGGTGATCTTGTATGCCTCAGTCATGGTCCTCCTCTCCTTATAAATAACTATCCATGTGGTTTTTGAGCAATTTACTTACATTAGATTAATGAAAACTGAAAAGTTCCCTGGTGGCCGGTGCCTTCTAGCCCCTCCAAAATTAAATTAATATTCTTCCATGGATAGTATTAAAACTTTTGGGCTCTCATCTACTCTTCCCGGGTCCCATCTGACATCTAGATAGTCCCGTAATACCTGTCTTTTAGCTGGACTCGATAGCTGTCTGAGTGGGAGTTAAATTCCCATCAGACATGGAGTCAGGCTTCAACTATTACCAGCCCTATTTAAATAAGTGTTCTTTTTCCAGTGGGAGTTGGGTGAGCAGAGTTTAATGAGATCCTACAAAAGTTCCACATCATAGATGAAATCTCTCAAAAGAGGCTGCATGTGACTCCCTCCACAATCTGTCAATATGTCTCCTTCAGTCAGCAAACACAAGCAGCTACTACTTCTTTTGGAAAACTGGAAACTTAACTTAACTCCCTCTACATACCAGCACACAGGTCTATTGGGATGGTCCATGAATGAATGTTTAAATACAACTGATTGCAGTGGAAGTCTGCCTCACGGGATGCTTGACATCTGCACTCAAATTCCCCTCAGGTGTGGGACTGGATAAAAGATAGTAACTGAATTGTATGTCAAAAATGAGACCCTCTGCATAGCAGTATTTGAGGCACTCCGTGGATTTTTTTTTAATTTGTGGGGCCTTAGCTCGAGTCTTCTTCAGTGCTCGGAAGCCCATGAAACCCATTAGTTCTAGACCTAAAAGTTATTTCCCCAGCTGGTAAAGAAGGTAAAGGTTGGGGGGAGAGGAGAGGAGGGGCAGAATGTATCTAAGTTTTGATAGCCTAATATATATTATTGATGTTTCTATGTTCACAGCCCATCTGTAAAAAATCAGCCGGGAAGCTAAATTAAATAGGTAGAGAGAAGGCACATGGCTGCAGAACTTAAAGCAGCAATTTAAGAGTGAGTTATAGCACCTGAGGAAAGCAAATCTGGGTGACTGAGTCCTATTCATCTTCTTTTTACCAGAAACTGGGAATGGGCGATAGATGAAAGAATCACTTGATGATTACCTGTTCTGTTCATTCCCTCTGGGGCACCTGGCATTGGCCACTGTCGGAAGACAGGATACTGGGCTAGATCAGTGGTTCCCAAATGTTCACGAAATGTTACAGGGGGTTCTTGGGAAAAAATTCCCTAATGGCAGACAGAGCTGTCCTAGGGACCCTGAGCAGCATGGGGCCAGCAGCCCGGAGCCCCTGGACTTCCAAGAGCTAAGAATATTAAAGAAAGCATATCTATCACACGGAGGGGATTTAAACTTCAAGACTCCTTAAAAGAAAGGGAGGAGGATATTGTTTGCTGTTTTTAAAATTAAATAGGCATTGTTTTTAAAATTATGAAGAACAAGTTTAAGCTTTATTGTAACGTGGGTTGTTTGCCTGGATTGCTCAAGACCTGAATGCTTGTGTAGGAGGAACTCTTTGAGTTGGCTTCTTAAATACCTTCATGCTGTTTCACATCTGATACTCCTTGATGAAACATAGGAGCCTTGTCTTATAACTGACTTTTTCAAAATGATACAAGCTACGAAAGTGAGATCTTGGAAGAATGTTGCTGTTTTCATAATGTAATAAAAATACTGTAATGATAAATAATAATTGATAATAAATAGTGTGTAATAAGCATGTCATAAAAACAAATTTTATATTTCCAAGATCACTGCTTTTATAATCAGGTAAAGGAGAAAATCCCTGGAACTATTCATTTTGGGGTGCGGGGGTCGTGAAACTTGACATTTTAGTGAAAGAGGTTCACAGGTTGTTAAAGTTTGGGAACCACTGGGCTAGATGGACCTTTGGTCTGACCCAGTATTGCCTTTCTTATGTTCTTTGTACTATCATTTATCATCATGCAACATGAGAAAAAATTAAAAAATACAGAGGTAAAAGAAAGCAACTGAAAGACCAGATCTAATAGACAGATATATTTCTTGCTACTGTTGAATGAAGCTACATGTATGACTCTTCTGAGATCCTGAGGAAAGATATTCCAGAGACTCAGGGCTGCCAAAAACAAAGACACCAAATCTATCCCTGCATGGACCCAGAGTCAAAGTCCCACTGTTTGTGTCTTACTTACACACAGTGTGAGAAGGTGGATGAGATAGTATCTTTTACTGGATCAACTTCTGTTGGTGAGAAGCTTTTGAGCCACACGGACTGAAGAAGAGCTCTATGTGGTCCAATAAAAGATATTACCTCACCCACCTTATTTCTCTAATATTCGGGACTGACATGGATACAACTACACTGCATTACACATAATGTGTCAGAAGATCAGAAATATTTAGGATTCAGTCCATTTAGGGCTTGAAAAGTCAAAACTAAAAGTGTAAACATAATCCATCTAGAAACACCATCCATTACAGAAAACAAGTTAAGGCAGGCAAATTCCTATCTAAAATGTTCTCCAGCAAATTATCATGCTGTCAGATTCTAACAAAATGGGCAATCTGTCCTTCAGGACTTCAAAAGGACCATATTTCAGTATGTGCTCCTAAAGGTTTTCTATATAGGACATGGATAAATGAGGAAAGGAGGAATCATCTACTGTTGTGCAAATTCTCTGGTCCTCTTCCCATAATGGGGGCCATATTCAAGCAGTGCTAAATTACTTGCTTCAGCCATTGGTCTGAATGTGCCTCCTTTGACCAGCTGCAAAGACAGTCCACAGACTTGGGAAAATATGTATCACAACCTTTTCCTGAACACATTCCCAGACCAGCTGATAGAGCACCCTTTTAAAACATGCATTGCAAAATTCGAACCTTGATGTCACAAAAGCATGCCTTTTGGTCACTGTAAAAGGAACAGTTCTCAGTATGGAAAGAGGTTAATAGTGGGATGCCCTGAACCTAACTAATTGATATCTTGGGCAGATGCTGTCCAATATTTGTTAAAAATTTGTTTATGCTATGTTCTTTCTGAAATAAAGCGATCAGTACTCTAGACAATATTCACAATATAGCATTCATACTATTATAATGTTGTCCGTATTATTCATGATCCCCTTCTTAATATAACCTACAGTCTTATTCACCCCCTTTTGAGCACTATTTCATAATGAGCCAATATCTACACTTAATTGTCCTTTTTGATGCTTAAATCTTTTATCTAAGGAGCTGTAATATGAGTGTATAGAATTAGTGGATTTGTTTATGATGAATTTAATCTGCCATGATTTTGCCAATATATCTAGTTGCTTTGTGCTTTTCTAGAATTCCTCACAAACCTCCCTAAACTATTAATTTTGGATTAACATCAGATTTTACTAACTCAGTGTTGCAGCTACTAAATGGAGGAGTATTTCTATGGCTGCTCTGTTTGTTTTATGTCACTTGTCTGAATGAAAGTGGCACTACTAACATGTTAACACTAAGGATTTAAAAGAAAAGGCAAATGTACATAAGTAATGGAAGAGCCTAATCCCATCTAGCTAGTGGGCATGCTGGAGAAGACACCCCCATTGCTGTAATGTTTGTTCTTGAATTTTGATGGAGGGAAATTTGAAGCTATGCTGGTGATCAAAGATCATGTTAGGTCTTTTTTTCCCCTTCCTCTTTTTCACATTTCAGATTTGTGGGATTTTAATCTTTTTCTCATCACAACCCTTATCACTTATTTTCTTTACTAATATTCCACTCTGTGCCACAAATATCCACCTAGGTATTTTTATAAATATTTATTATTTGAATTGAGGTAGCACTCAAGAATCAGGTCACTGCTATCCACTGTAAAAACACATAACAATAAGATGGCCTCTGCACTTCAGAGTTTACAGTTTAATAGCACTGGCTGAAATTTTCTGACTGAAAAATGTTCCCATCGCAAAATGTAGTTGAATCTAATTTGATTTTTTTTTCCACGGGAAAATGTCAATTCTGGCCATTTTAAAAATATTTTTCCATTAGGAAAATGAAAACTTTCTGTTTGGATCAATATTCCAAATTAAATAAAATATTTTCTTTTGATATGTCAAAATATTTGTTTAGGTGAAAAGGGTGAAACTTTTTGTTTAAACATTGTGGAATCAATTTTTTTCTGAACTTTGCATTGCACAACAATCTCCTACATTTTGATTTTTTTCAGCACAAACAAATGTCAAAATGTCAGAATTTTCAATGGGACTAAAATTCCCTTTTCTGATCAGCCATAAAATATAAGTATAGACAAGATACGACAGGTGCATACAACAAATAGACAGATGGAGAACAAGCAAACAATGAAAGAATACTAGTCAGCATCATAAGCAATAGCCACAGCACTTTATAAAAAACACACACAAAAATTTAGTGTACACCTGTTAGTGCAGGGGTCAGCAACCTTTCAGGAGTGGTGTGCCGAGTCTTCATTTATTCATTCTGATTTCAGTTTTCGCGTGCCAGTAATACATTTTAACGTTTTTAGAAGGTCTCTTTCTATAAGTCTATAACATATAACTAAACTATTGTTGTATGTAAGTAAATAAGGTTTTTAAAATGTTTAAGAAGCTTCATTTCAAATTAAATTAAAATGCAGAGCCCCTCAGACCGGTGGCCAGGACCCAGGCAGTGTGAGTACCACTGAAAATCAGCTCACGTGCCGCCTTCAGCACGCATGCCATAGGTTGCCTACCCCTGTTTTAATGTAATGAGATACAAACTACTCTTGAAGCATATTTGTTAATCATTGACTATTTTTTTCATACTATTTTATCCCATTTCTCTAATGCCAGCCCTTTACTTCCTGGTCTTACCTATTCTGAGCGTGAGTCTTTCTGATCATGTGGAAAAGATAATGATCCAGACCAGCTGCTGCAGCAAATTCATATTATCATTTGCACTTCAGCTTCCTACTTTCCATTATAATGTGCAGCTGTTAACATTTCAAAATAGTCAGAAAAAGTCACTTTGCTGGCAAAAAAAAAGTGTCATATTTACTGGATGTTTCCCCAAACATTGACAAAAATAGTGAAATAAGACTCTTGAAATTATCATCATATTTTTCATTTTTTTTTAAAAAAGGGTGTGTGTGTAAATAGCAACACTTTTATGAATGTCTTAAACATTTGTCCTCAGCTTTACAAATAACATGGAAAAGAATAACGTTTAGGATCAAGTCCTGCGGCCCTTCCTCCCTTGTTACTCAGTCAGTGAAGCTACTGATGGACAAAAGGACTCTGGGGTAAATAAGAGTTTGCAGGATTTGACTCAGAACAAAGAAATTAGGATTTGGCCATGAATGAAAAAAACAATTCAGGACCAAATCGTGAGAGATGCTAACTGAAATCATGAGATTTGGGAAATGAATGAAGGCTCATGAAGGAGATGAAAATGCTCAACATAGTTGGCCCATGGTTTCCACTTGGCAGTTTTTGAAATAAAATAAAAGTTTGTGTGAACCACCATTCTCTACCGTCATCCACAAGTCAAATGGATTTGACCCTTTCCCACTGCTTTTTGGTTAGTTGTCCATTTATCTTGGATGTCAGGGCTCAGTATTTCTTGATGATGATGTGAAATGTGAAAGTGCATCCTGTACTGAGGCTGCTTTTTTATTTTTTTAAAGGATAAAAATAGATTGACCCTCAGACTCTTCCACAGGAGAAAAATTGAAATAAAATGATCCCTTGAGCTCCATCAAAAGGTTGCGCTCATTTAAATTGTTTTCCTCCCAAAATAAAAAAATATTAGCATAATAATAGTTTGAATTGCCAACAAAGTAATGTGTTCAATCTCCTAGCATCAACTGCTAGTGCAATTTATGTACATGTGCTATTAGGATGCTTACACAAATGTTGTTAGGGAAAACTTGCCACTGCACCATATTTATTTCAAAATAAAGTCTTGCCTTTGGTCAAGCTGTGTACTGCTTTTATGTATTGATTTCATGATCTCTTTGTGACACTGTATATGCTGCCTTTTAAAAAAGAATCTTTGAATAGTTTTAGTTCCATTCTAGTAACTCAGAATGTGGTGTGAGTTTGTAGGTTTTATCTGACACCGAGAACCGAGGAAAGAATAGACTTTACCCTCTTATTGTTCTTTCTTTCCAGAAGTACAAGCCTGGTTTTGTTACTTCTGAGAAAGACCCAATAGCTTAGAAAAAAGATAATGGGTATAAAACTGTCCAGCAGATTAGAATTCCCATAGATATACCAAGCATTTGAAGGCAACCCATAGGTCCCTCAGCTATTCTCTAGCTAGTTTTAGGGTAATATATCCATTTACAGTTGTTTTGTTTACTCTGTTTTGCATAAAATAACCAGTTTACATAATAAAACCATAGGATTTTTGAGTTAAACTAGGACCTTTTTTTGTGGAAACTTTTTATCCAGATTATACTAGCTACTCTACATGTCTAGAACTCTTTTTTCTTATTAGCATTTTTTATGATTTTGATTCAATAATAGGGGAAATTTGTTAATCTATGCTTATTGATAGCAAGAATGCTCAGACGGCAGTTCTCTTTAATATATCCTATATGACTTCAATTCAAGGGAAATTCAGCTTGCACTCTAAGCCATAGCTAAAGAAGAGAATGGTGTTGTACGTATTGGAAAACACACACACACACACACACACAGACTCACGCATTTACATATGTATATATCTGTGTCTGTGTATTATATGTGACAAAAATCATAAAAGATACAGCATGAAACTACCATAGATATGTTTTCCGTTTTTCTTTTGAGGGCACTATCAAGTTTATTTGACTCATGAAGGACAAGGGGTCTTGATAGTCAACAAAAAAAAGCTCACTGCAACAAATTCTAGTATAATGTCTTCTTTTTTCCATCCCAGAGCATCTTTGCAAACCACAGGAATCAGTACAGCATCACTATTCATTCCTGTATATGGCTTGTTCCTCCAGCTCGTTTATGTGCCTATGTATGATGTCCTGACATCGAGTAGGTGGTCGTCCTCTAGGTCAGACTGATTTTAGTTCTGTTTGCATTATTTTCTTTGGCATCCTAACATCTGTGTCCCCAACACTGTAATCTTTTCAATTATAGCAACCCCCTACCTGGATTTCACATTCTGCTCTCCTTCTAACTTCCTCATTTGTCTTAAAAATCATTCTGCTTCACACCTGTCATCTTTTGAACTTTCATCTCTGCTGCTTCCAACTTTCTGATTTCTATTTCATTTAATAAAGCTGATTCCAGATCACAGAGTAATGCTTGTTAATAGGCTGGTTTGATACATTTTCATTTGGTACCAAATGTAATGTTTTTATTATTCATAATTTCTTCAATTTGCTGTCCAGTGTTTGTGGCTAAGGCACATCTCCTTTTAACTTCATCCTTGATGGGACCATCAGTGCTGATCAAGCCCAGGGAACTGATGGGCAGGATCCCCTGGGAGGCTAATATGAGCGGGAAAGGAGTCCAGGAGAGCTGGCTGTATTTTTAAAAAAGCCTTATTGAGGGCACAGGAACAAACCATCTCAATGTGCAGAAAGAATAGCAAATGTGACCAGCTTTGCTTAAGAGAAATCTTCGGTGAGCTTAAACACAAAAGGAAGCTTACAAGAAGTGGAAACTTGGACAGATGACTAGGGAGGAGTATAAAAATATTGCTCAAGCATGCAGAGGTGTAATCAGGAAGGCCAAAGCACAATTGGAGTTGCAGCTAACAAGGGATGTGAAGGGTAACAAGAAGGGTTTCTACAGGTATGTTAGCAACAAGAAGAAGGTCAGGGAAAGCGTGGAACCCTTACTGAATGGGGGAGGCAACCTACTGACAGATGCTGTGGAAAAAGCTGAAGTACTCAATGCTTTTTTTGCTTCGGTCTTCACAGACAAGGATTAATGAGGATTAAAGATGTTTGCTGTTTTCATTGATTTCACAAAGGCATTTTATAAGGCTCAGAAGAAAGAGCCATGGAGAGAAGCAAAATGATATGGAGTTCCAGATAAGATAATTGCAATAATAAAAGGTATATATGAAGATTCCTTTACCATCATAAAAACTGGTGGAAAATTAAGCAACTCATTCAAGTCAAAGTTTGGTGTAAAACAAGGGGGCATGGAATCACTTTTCATCATATTCTTAAACGGGACATTAAGAATATTAGACATGTAGGAGGATCTGACACTGGAGAATCTAGAGTTAAGCTCCTTAGTTTATGAAGATGATACCATACAACTGGCAGACACATTTGAACTAATGATGATACTCTTTGGCACCTTGGAAAATTGGTGTAGTCGTTGTGGATTTACAATAAATGCCAAGACAAAGTGGTTGCACCTTGGAAAAATCTACAGTAGGTTACTGTAAATCCAGCAACATAGATCAAATTAAATCAGATTTATATTCTTCTGAGAGAAGAATGTAGTCCATAAATTCTTACAATACCTACAATCCGTTTTTTTCTATCATTCAAGTTTCACCAAAGTAGTTGCAGCCTATCAGTATGCACTTATATGTGATATGATTGGTCAACAAAACTCCTAAGTCTAATTGACACAATAAGGTGAAATAATCGAAATTTACTGACTCTTAAAATAACTGCATTCCTCCATTCACGAACAAGAAACTTGTTCATGGATGTAACACTATGAATTATATTTATATGAATACCATATTTACTTGATTCCATATTTATTCAAGTAAACATCATATGCTGAATCCAAGTGCTAAGTTCTGCTTATCACATTGATTCAAGTAATTCTAATTACTTCACTGGGACTATTCCTGCAGGTAAACTGAACAAGATATGGACTATCATATATTCAGTTAATATGGTATAGTTCATAGTGTTATTAATAATAAATGCATGTATATATGTATATGCATTTATTATACTGCGTGTGAGGGGTTTTGTTGTAAACATCAAGCTGGATGATGCTTTTCAACTTTAAAAATTTCAACACAATTTTTCATTTAAATTTGAAATTTCAGTGAAAAATGGTGAAAAAAATGCAAGCATTTTTGCATTTTCCCCACATTTGAACCAGTCTGATTTTAAAAATATAAAAAAAATCATCTACTAACAGAAGAAGGTTATAAGTTATGAAAATCATCACAAAATAAAATATGTATTATAGGCCCTCTAATATAATAAAACTCTGACTTTGGGTAAACTTTTACTGTATTGACTAAGTATGCATTTTCATTAATGAAGTATATTTTTTTAGAAAACAACATCTAGTAAAATAGATCTCTGCTATTAAACTGCATCATGCCACCTAGACAACAAAGTAGAAAGATTATTTTAGGCATGGGGCTAAACCAACTGAATAAGCAGCTCAACCCAGTAAAAACTATACAAGAGGCAATGTCCTGTCTTAATCAGGATTATTTTGACAAAATGTTTTTTCACCTTAAAATGTCAATTCACTGAAATCAAAATTGTTCATAAGACAGGGTCTGTTTCAATGAATTTCTCAGTTCAAAATTTTTTTGGAAAAAAATGTTTTGAAATTGTTAGAATGTCCTGTTTTGACATTGTTTTAATGAAAAAATCCTTATTTTTGTTTGTAAAGTGGCTTTTCGTTTCCAAATTTAAGATAATTATAATCAAAAATTAAAATGTCAAAATAAAATTTTTCAGTTAGCCTGAACTGAAATTTTTAGGTTCATGAATTTTCAAAATGTTGATATTTTGGTCCTGATGGGATATGGATTTTTTTTTAATCTCAAAATTTTTCCCAGAACAGGGAAACATTTCCCATCCAGCTGTGTTCAGTAGTCCACTCCACAGTATTCTCAAAAGTTTTGGTATTATTCTGTTCCATCCTTACTAGAAGAGCTCCTATGTTAAACAACTACTTTTGTCATATGTTTGTGTAGTTTCTGAGGAAAAATCCCAGTTTATATAGCTTGATCATGAAAGGTCTATGTTCAGAGACATTAGTTTCTATAGTACACAGCCAGAGATCTTGACTCATTAGATAAAAATTGTTTTTGTGAACTTAATTCTGGCATTAACTATGCTAACACTGTCTTCATAGGGTTGGGAAATATGAAGATAAAGATCTGGGCCTGAGCCTATGTGTGAGGAACTGCTGGTTTTCTATCTCACAATGCTTATCTTGAATGCTAATGCAACACTGGTTTAATTTAAACTGTAAAACAACAGTATTCCCTCATGGATTTTATGAATTTTCTGTAAAGTTTTGTCTCAGTTCAACAGTCACAATAGGTGGGGGGGAAAATCAATCACTTTCTATTCTCCATCCTCTGTTCTTTTCAATCAGGTTAGTTCACAAGCTCATTTTGAGAAGGAGCAGGTGGGTGTGAACACATTACGTAAACAACACACTCTTGGCAGGGATGTGTGTTGCCATTATCTCTTCTAGACACCAGACAGAGGGGAAAACCAGGTCCTGCTTCTCCCAATGCCAGACACCTGCTCATTTTTCCTTCCATTGCATCTGCTTCACCTTCTGTTGCTCTATCAATTGCTCATAGGCTATGGCATAATTCTCTTCAGCACGAATTGATTCCAAAGAGCCTGGAATATTTAGTTGTTCCAGGTTTAGTTTAGATCTCAGTTCCAATGCTTTTGTTTGTTTTTTAATGACAATCATCAAGTAAGGTGGTGGCATAATGCAGCCAGAGAAGGGGAAACAAAATGCCAACTTTATTGAAACTGAAACTTGTATCCGTCATACAGTAAGACATTTTATTGTCGTGTGCCACACAAATGAGTGACAATGTCTGACATTGACACCCATTTAGAAAGTCTGTAAACAAATAACAGATTCAGCTACACATTTAGAAGCCTTGTGTTCCTCAAGCACATGTAAGAAGAGCTCTAATGGGATGTGATGAAAAATCTCTCTCACAAGAGGGTCACAATATGATCACCGATCTGCTTGATTGCCCAGGTTATTCCTTGTTTGCAGTGTTGTTGTAGCCTTGTTGGTTCCAGGATATTAGAGGGACAAGGTGGGGGATGTAATATATTTTGTTGAACCAATTTCTGTTTCCTTAATATCCTGCTTAAATATAGGTATCCGTAACTCTTTATGGTAGAGAGGATCTATGTTTTTATATTATGCCCAGAAACATCACCTAATAAACTAACTCTGTTCCTCATTAACCAAAGCAATGGCGTCATCCCCAAAATTACAGCAACATTAATTCTGGAAATATCAAACTTCAGGAAGTTGTTAGTCATTGGTTTAGAATGTGGTTATATAGGCAGGAAACCCAATGTGCTTACTGACTCTCAAATTTTGTTCTTTCCAAATACTTATAGATATTTATATTTTACCATACTAGATTGGCCGCAGCAAGGAGGAGCTACAATAATATACCACGTGCTCTTTAAATCCCCTACTCAGGAAAGCATTCCCATTAAAGGCAGAACTTATGCATACACTTAATTTTAAGCAGATGCTTATATTCTTTTGATTAGGATGGACTTAAGTATAAGCTCAAGGTCTTTCCTTAATCAAGATCTTAATCGGGGGAAATACATTTAATTAGTAAAATGTGTACATGGGGCTGTTTTTTCTTTTAATGGCACTTTTTCATGCCATTTCTGTTTTGCTGATGTTTCTTAATACCGTGCTACACGACAGATATAATGAGACTATTTTGTTAACCATCAGTAAAGCAATGGTAAAATTCCTGTACATCAAATTGAGTAAGGTTAAGCTTTGGGTATCTAAGAACAAGATCAAATATTTCCTTCATATAAAACACAATGTTCTGGAGGAGATAGCGGACCTTTGTTATGTGTGCAATTTGAAAACATGTCTACAATGGCATTAGGATATTTGAGGCCAGATTACAAATTTGGGGAAAGATTGGGCCAGCTTTACTAAGCTTCAAACTAAGCAGTATCTTAGGCCTGGTCTACACTAGGAGGTTATGTCGAATTTAGCAGCGTTAATTCGAATTAACCCTGCACCCGTCCACACAACGAAGCTATTTATTTTGACATAGAGGTCTCTTTAAATAGATTTCTGTACTCCTCCCTGACGAGGGGAGTAGCGCTAAATTCGACGTGGCCTTGTCGAATTAGGGTAGGTGTGGATGGAATTCGACGCTAATAGCTCCGGGAGCTATCCCACAGTGCACCACTCTGTTGACGCTCTGGACAACAGTCCGAGCTCGGATGCTCTGACCAGCCACACAGAAAAAGCCCAGGGAAAATTTGAATTCCTTTTCCTGTCTGGCCAGTTTGAATCTCATTTCCTGTTTGGACATTGTGGCGAGCTCAGCAGCACTGGCAACAATGCAGAGCTCTCCAGCAGAGGTAACCATGCAATTGCAGAATAGAAAGAGGGCCCCAGCATGGACTGATTGGGAAGTCTTGGATCTGATCGCTGTGTGGGGCGATGAGTCTGTGCTTTCGGAGCTGCCATCAAAAAAACAGAATGCGAAGATCTACAAGAAGATCTCAAAAGCCATGACGGAGAGAGGATACAGCCGGGTTGCAACGCAGTGCCGCGTGAAAATCAAGGAGCTGAGACAAGGGTACCAGAAGACCAAAGAGTCAAACGGACGCTCCGGATCCCAGCCCCAGACATGACGTTTCTACGAGGCACTGCATTCCATTCTAGGTGCGGCCATCACCATTACCCCACCACTGTCCGTGGACTCTGATGATGGGGTATTGTCGACGGCCGCTTCTTCTGAGATGTTCACGGATGGGGAAGATGAGGAAGGAGACGAGGAGGATGAGGCAGTCGACAGCGCTTTCAACGCTGATTTCCCCGACAGCCAGGATCTCTTCATCACCCTCACAGAGATCCCCTACCAACCCTCCCAAGGCGGTAACCCGGACCATGAATCAGGGGAAGGATCAGTAGGTAAGTGTTTTAAACATTTATTTTGAACAGAATAGGAATGGTATCTTAACAATGGGCTTTTCATGATTAGTTTGCCCTAGGCGCTTTAGTTTTCAGTCCTCGCCGGTGCAACTACTGGAAAATTCTGTCAATATGTCCGGGGATAGAAATCCTCCTGGGACATCTCCACCAAGGTCTCCTGGTGGTATTGTGAAAGCCTTTGCAGCAGGTTCCTGGGGAGAGCGGCCTTATTGCATCCTCCATGGTAGGAAACTTTTCTGCGCCAGGCTAGCAGCAAGTACTCCGGGATCATTGCTTCACAAAGCATGGCGGCATACGGTCCTGGTGCTTGCTGGCATTCATGCAGCATGTGGTCTTTTTCTGTCTCTGAAATCCTCATCAGAGTGATATCACTCATGGTGACCTGCTTTGAATTAGGGGAATGTTAGTATTGGGACTGATTGCCTGTTCCTTTACATAACTGTAACCGGCCGTTGACAGCCACATGGTGGAGGTGTGACAGGGGCAGCATGCAGGGATCTTTCCCGGGGACAGCCACGACGGGGGTGGGACAGGGGCAGAGCTCATGCTGGCCAGATTGCCGGCAGCAGGAACTGGCCAACGCTAGGAGCATTGTTGGAATGTGAAAGGAGGGCACTGCTATAAATTAAGCTTTAAGCAGCCAAAAGTCTACGGCTTACCATGTCCGCCTGCTAGCCAAATTCCATTGTCCGGCCCCGCTTGTGTGATCTGTACAGCAAGACCCCAGGCACTCAATGGGAAGGCCGAAAATTCAACCTTGTACTGAGTGCGCATGTGATAGGTGCTGTGCATTGTCTTGTTCACAGAGAAAGACTATATTCATTGTTTGCAAAACTGTATCTTTGTGAGGAATTCACTCCCTTTTTCTCATCCCACAGCTGCAAGTGTGTCCCGAGCTACTCCGGCATCCTCCTCCCATAGGCTGGCGCAGATCAGGCGACAAAAGAGAAGGACACGGGACAAGATGTTCTCAGAACTTATGGGCTGCTCCCGAGCTGAGGCGGCACAGCAGACCCAGTGGAGGGAGAACATGTCACAATACCAGCGATCACACAGCGAACGGGAGGACAGGTGGCAGCAGGAAGACCAGCAGGCGACTCAAACTCTGCTTGGACTGGAGGGAGCAAACGGACACACTCCGGCGCCTTGTAGATGTTCTGCAGGACCGGAGGCAGGAGGACAGAGCCCCGCTGCAGTCTATCTCTAACCACCCTTCCCCGCCACAAAGTCCCATCCCCCCTCACCCAAAGTCCCAAGAAGGAGGGGTGGCAAGGGCCGTGAAAACAGTCATTTCACCTCTGCAGACTGCTCAAGTAACAGAAGGCTCTCATTCCCAAAGATCTGATAAGTCCTTTCCTTCACTCCAAAAGCATCTCACCCAAGCCTCCATCCCAGTTTCATCCCCTAACTGTGTAGTTGTTAATAAAAAATACGGTTCTGATAATTACTGTTTCCGTCATGTTCTTTTAGAGGAGAGTGTGTTTGAAAGGGGGAAAGGGGGTTGGTAATTGGAGAGGACAGTCACCTTTACCAGGGTACAGACACGGGGGCAGGTTCCGCAGAAGGTCACACACACATTGCAGCCACTAGGCACCCCGGTCAGTCTGGGAGGTGGTTTTCATGTTCTGTGTGGGGGGGCTATGTGAGTTTGTGGCGGGGGAGGGTGGTTATAGATCTTATGCAGCGGTCCTTAGCCTCCATGACAGAGCCACGCAGCAGGCGATCTGTAACCGCCCTCCCCCGCCACAAAGTCACATAGCCCCCACACACAAAGTCCCGAAAAGGAGGGGTGGCAGGCTCCGCTGAAACAACCAGTCCACCACTGCGGACTGCTCTAGGAGCAGGAGCCTGTCATTCCTCGAGTTTAGAAGCATCCTTTCCATCACTACACCCGCTCCCCACCACAGTCTGCGTCCCAGTTTCAACACTTTATCACGAAATCCTTAATAAAGAAAACGGTGTTAATGAACAAAGTTTCATTTATTTTATTTTTAAAGGTGTGTTGGAAGGGGGGGGAAGGGGGTTGGTAACTGGAAAGGATAGTCAACATTAACTGGGTAAAGAAACAGGGGCAGATTCAGCTTCTGTTTAAACAAACTTAATAGTCACAGGTTACCCTGCTCACTCTGGAACCTAGCTTTCAAAGCTTCCCAGATGCACAGCGCGTCCCACTGGGCTCTTCTAATCGCCCAGCTGTCTGGCTGAGCGTAATCAGCAGCCAGGCGATTTGCCTCAACCTCCCACCCCGCCATAAACGTCTCCCCCTTGCTCTCACAGAGATTGTGGAGCACACAGCAAGCTGCAATAACAATGGGGATATTGGTTTCGCTGAGATCAGAGTGAGTCAGCAAGCTTCTCCATCTCCCCTTCAGACGTCCAAAAGCACACTCCACCACCATTCTGCACTTGCTCAGCCAGTAGTTGAGGAGTTCTTTTTCACTGTCCAGGGCGCCTGTATAGGGCTTCATGAGCCAGGGCATTAGTGGGTAGGCTGGGTCCCCGAGGATCACTATAGGCATCTCCACATTCCCAACAGTTATTTTGTGGTCCGGGAAGTAAATATCTTCCAGCAGCCGTCTAAACAGAGTTCCTGAAAACGCGAGCATCATGAACCTTGCCCGGCCATCCGACGTTGATGTTGGTAAAACGTCCCCTATGGTCCACCAGTGCTTGCAGCACCATTGAAAAGTAGCCCTTGCGGTTAATGTACTGGCTGGCCTGGTGATCTGGTCCCAGGATAGGGATGTGAATTCCATCTATAACCCCACCGCAGTTTGGGAATCCCATCGCAGCGAAGCCATCTATGATCACCTGCACGTTTCCCAGGATCACTACCTTTGAGAGCAGTAGCTCAACGATTGCGTTGGCTACTTGCATCACAGCAACCCCCACGGTAGATTTGCCCACTCCAAATTGGTTCGCAACTGACCGGTAGCTGTCTGGCGTTGCAAGCTTCCAGAGGGCTATGGCCACTCGCTTCTGGACAGTCAGGGCTGCTCGCATCCGGGTGTCCTTGCGCTTCAGGGCGGGGGACAGCAACTCACAAAGTTCCAGGAAAGTTCCCTTACGCATCCGAAAGTTTCGCAGCCACTGTGATTCATCCCAGACCTGCAGCACTATGCGGTCCCACCAGTCCTTGCTTGTTTCCCAGGCCCAGAATCACTGTTCCACAGCATCAACATGACCCATTGCCACAATGATGTTCACGGCACGGGGTCCTGTGATTTGTGAGAGGTCTGTGCCCCTCTCAGACTTAATGTCCTCACCGCGCTGCCATAGCCTCCTCACCCGATTTCTCAGCATCTGCCTCTGAAAAAGGTGGATGATAAGGTGCGAGGTGTTGACAACGGCCATAACTGCAGCGATGATCGCAGCGGGTTCCATGCTCGCAGTGCTGTGGCATCCGCGCTGTCAATCACCAGAAAAGTGCGTGAACTGATTGCCCACCGGCCCTTTCACGGAGGGAGGGCGGGAGTGAGGGTTGAATGATGACAGTTACCCAAAACCACCCTCGACACATTTTTTGCCCCAGCAGGCATTGGGGGCTCGACCCAGAATTCCACTGGGTAGCGGGGACTGCATGACCTGTGGGATAGCTGCCCACAGTGCACCACTTCCAATGTCGACGCTTGCCCCTTTAGAGTGGACTCACAAAGTCAAATTACTGTTCTTAGTGTGGATACACACGTTCAACTTTGTAATATCGGTTCCACAAATTCGCTTTAAGTAAAATCAAACTACTCTCGTAGTGTAGACATACCCTTACTCTGCAAACAGTTCAGTGATTTCAGTGGGATCACTTGCCAAGTAAGATCATGCCCATATAAATAATGGTGACATAGCTGGCCTTTTAACAATTGCTTATTATTAATTTTAAATAGGCAGATTAATTTTCATAATTCATTTCCTATGGTGATTTGTTTGACAACTATTTTAGAATGGTTGTTTACAATGATTTAATCAGTTCTCTAGAGGAAAGAACTTCAATGCAATTCATACTTGATAGGATGGCAATTTTATCCCCGTTGTGCTTTTTCTCACTAAGCAAAAAGTCTTAATAAAACTGGCTATTTTAAATTTTCTTTCTCTTGTGTTCTTACTGCTGTACAGTTGTTAGACTGATAAATGGTCTTAACTAGCTGCTTTTGTTTGTTTATTTATTTGTTTTTCAAATCTAACAGTTATTTCCTCTCATTTTGATTTGTCCAAGTCGGTTCCAGACCCACCACAGAACAACTGGGTATGCTCCATCTTGGGACATAATGGTCTATGTAGATCTGTTCCTGCTATTGCTTCTCCTGGCTGTCAGGGGGATCACTGTGGTGCTAGGCACCATAAACTGAGAGCAGGGAGACTGTTTCTCCTGTGTTCTCAATACCTCTCATGCTGGCACCAAAGTAGCATGAAGGTGAAGGAAGATGCTTCCTGATGCAAAGGCAAAGAGAAGAGGAGCACAGAAGTAGGGGTAGTGGAGGACAGGGATAGGAGCTTGGAGGAAAGGGGAATAGGAGGTGAGGAGTACTAAGGAGACATTCTGGCCTTAATCTTTGTGCCTCAGCTCTCCATCTCTAAAATGGTGATAATACCACATGCCACCCGCACTCCCCGCCCCCTACTCCTCACAGGTGTGTTGTAAAGATAACCTCTTTGCTGTTTGCAAAGCACTTAGATACAACAATTCTGAGTTTAAGAGTAAAGCCCATGAGGAAATTAATAATTTCACATTCAGTGCAGGGTTTGGATGGGGATAAAAATAAAAATTGAATAGCTACCCATTCAATGGACACCTTCTATCCTGTGCACTGAATGAGTCAGGAGTCCTGTGGAAAAAATAAGACAAGAGTGCTGAATTGGTTGTATGGGCAATCTTAATTCTGGCATTTCGTAACTTTTGAGTGTTTGGCTTGGGAATCTTAATAATATTCTTTTAACATAGTTTTTTCTATTAAATATTTCTAAAGTGAGCTTTAAAAACATTGAGATTATTTATCTAAAAATGGATTTGTCTAAAGTGTTTGGACTATGAGAATAATTAATACTTAGTACTTATTAAGTAATTGTGTATTTTGAGATGAAGTCTATGAGTTGCTGGATAATAAGAAAAATCTGACATTACATATTACATGCAATTGAAAATATAATCAAAGAAAAGCATTCCACAGAACCTAATAGAATGAGATTTGCACTACAGAGCATGTCTAATAGGCAACCTCCTGGCTACAATGACTAGTTCAACATATTCCCAACGTTTCCAGTACAATTTTGTTCAATCTTTTAAAGAACATCTCTACTAGGCAGTTGATTGTGCTCGTTGTTTGGGTAGGTGCTGTACAGGAAGACAAGGTTCTATTCATAACAGCAAATGCATCATTATTAAAGCTGTATAAATACTATAAAACAGTGGGACAGTTTCATTCCCTGGCTTCTGCCAGTGCAAGCAGGTGAAACCCAGGCTCTAGCTCCTTAGTTTCAGAAACTCCACCAAGAACAGTATTATTTCAGTGCAAGGTGCCTTCAATCCTTGCTATGGTGGGGCACCAGAACCAGCTCATACAGTCACAAAGGTGGGTCAGGCTGCTCTGAAAAAAGGTAGAGCCTGATTGGACAGGAAAGGTAGAACCCAGAGGAAATGTAAAGATGCCACAGTGGAGGTGTCAATTTAAAGATATTTGTCTGTACTCCATATCCATAAATATATACACCTCAGTCAGATTTCCCATTATCACCATTAACCATCTTCCCTTCCCATGTCCCCCAACAGACTCAGTATTCTTGGCTCCCCGCCCAGAGCTAGACCACTCTTCCCTCATTATTGTATTATGTTTCCATTACATTATGTAAACATTATAATCTTGTATGTGTGTTTGCCCTTTATTCTGCATATTTATTGTCTTAGTGAAAATTGTTCAATGAACTAGAGCTGATTGTGGAACAACAATTCCATTTCATGGCAACTTTGATTAGGTTTCAAAATTTGTTTTTGCTTCACATTGGAATGGAAACAAAACCTTTTGAACATTTTAATGAAAATGGAGTTGTGGTAGAATGTCTGTTTTCAAACAGGATGATTTGAGAAGAAGTGTTGATATGTCTGTGAGAATGGCCAGGATGCGGGGAACCTAGGCTCAAATCCCTGCTCTGCTTCACCCAGAGTGATCTGAGATTTAAAACTCTGCTTTGAACAAGGCAGAGCAAGGATCTGAGCCTGGTTTTCCCATATCCCACCAGGCATGAGTGTGAGAGGATTTTTTTCTGTGTCTCTCCAAATCCCCAAAAAGTTTTCAAGAAGTCTTTGTTGAAACCAAAATGTCTCAGCAAAACATTTCAGCTCCAGCAAAATTCCATTACCAGCCTCACAAGAAATCCTCTTTAGTAGGCAATATCCTGTAATAATACACTATGCAAAAGTATCTCCAACTGAGTTGAGTACAGTTCAGCTCCACGTTCATTAGCAGATAACACATGTTGGCAGACAATTTTTGTAGGTCCCTTGTCTGGTTCCATCTCACTTACAACTGCTTTAATCAACTCTATTTTAACATCTGATTTTAGAGGTGGCCTACATTTTTCTGTGATCTGTGTTGTGCTGGCAAATATCTGTGCATGCACTTTTTATACAGTGATGGAACTTCTTTCATAGCTAGAGTTAAACATATGCTTAAGTACATTGTTGGATCAAGGCCTAACATTTATGCATACAATTGGTAGACTTTACATACATTTGCTAAAATTCTGCGTGTTGATGACAGAAGTTATTACCTAAACTATCTGATTGAATGTGCAATTGTATACCTAATTAACATGCATATAGTTGTTCGTACTTGAAAAATGGGCAAGGACTTTGGGATTTGACCTAATAATAATTAATAAAGCTGTATTTCCTCAATTTTACAGAGCCACTATGTAGAAATACATAATTTGATTCAATCTTTCATTGGCAGGGGGACCTAGCAGAGTCACAAACTGAAGGTCATAGCCAGCAGTGTTTCTAGACTGAACATGTGTCTGTATCAAGAGTCTACATTTCCCCCCTCATGTAACTTCAACTCCCTGTATACCTGCCATCTGTTAACACAGCAATCATTCAGCTAGGATTGCTGAACTGAACTTTGAACTCAGCTTTATTCAGAGCTCAGTTAATGGCAATTCTGATAATCCCGTAACAGGAGCCACAGGGATTAAGTATATCCCCTCTGCCCCCACTGGTCACCTTTGTGCTAGTCTGAGTCCCAGGTAGATACAGTACAAGTGAGGAGCCAAACATAGGATTTCAAGTCCCTATGACCATCAAGTATAATAACTGAATACTCTACTAATCCCACTTTTTGAGGTTTATTTATAAAAATAAAATCTGTAAACATAGCCAAGGGAGGAAAAATTATTAAATCTGATATTCAAGTTTGAGTGTTATTTGTGTTGGCTGGAGATGGGGTCTTAATAGCTGGGCAATATTTAGATCCACAGAAATAAATAAAGCTTTTTTGCCCATCTTTATTGTCTGCCAATGGAGGCCATTATCTAGGCAGGTAGGAAGAGACTGGAGTCAGCCTGAACAAGTTTTCAGCCCGCTCCAGAGTTTACGATCTCAGAGCTCAGTGAGAAATGGAATAGAAGACTCACGCTTCTCCCCTACCTCTCCTTCCCATTGCACACTCATAGATCTCCCCGCTTACTCCTTCCCAGCAGATGTTGGCTCTATCTTCTATAATTCTTCTCAATGCCTCCTTCCCCAAACAACCCTAGCTCTCTTTTCATGACTTACCATGAGATAGCTCCCTGGTATAGAAAGGCCACACTGAGGCATCTTAAACTTATGCCTCACCTGCAATGTCTTCACAGGGCCGACTGGGCTCTTCAGGGGAAGGGCCTACTCCTAGATATGGTTTCTTTGGTGGAACAATCAAAGCAGGTCCTCTTTCCCCACCAAAAATCATCGTGAATGACCTGTAGAGTAGAAGACAGTCTTCCTGCTTCACATCCCCATCCTGTAGCAGATAGAGGTTGGAAACCTAAATAGTCCTCCTATTGAAAGCCAGCCCTTCATCTCTGAGCCTGTGACACCCAGAATGCAATTGGGAAACATCCTTACTTGTCTGCTGCCTAAATGATCCAGACCAGGAAACGGAGGGAAGCCATTTGGTTGCTCCAGAAGATATCAGAATAGAAAGGAAGGGGGCAGAGGGGAAATGTCCCAGTCCCCATGTACAGCTTAAGGTAGTGACATGAGTAGAAGGAGAGGAGGTCAGCTGGGGAGGGCAGTTGGAATGGTTTCAAGGATTTTGGTTTCAGGCACTCCTCCTTGGAGATCTGAAGACAGAATCCAATAGTAGGTGGGAGTTTTCCTCCTTTCTCTTGAGGTGGGGAGGCAGGAGGGCACTCCTATAGGTTAGCAGGAGATGGAGCCAGCAGCTCAAACACACTGCTGACCACAGCAGACCACTCAGATGGGTGTTCAACTGGAACAAAACGTGGAAGCTGGCTGAGTAGATTCACCTTTCCCTAAAAAAAGTTGCATTTTCTACATACCTCTTTCTTCAGAAACAGCTTTTTCATACCACATGCCTGAGAGAAATAGCTCAAGAACAGGATATTTTGGTAGGAAGCCCTGTGGGTCCGCTCAGGCTTTGTACTCATGAAAAAGTGTAAATTGCTAATTTATGTTACTGCCCATCCCTTTCCTGTGGTTCACAAATCGCTGCCTTTCCCCCTCCCCTTTTATAATTTGCTCTTCCCCAGCCAAATAAGGGTACATAACCTGTTCCAGGCCAAGAACCGCTTTGGTGAGCAATAATGCTGGCCTGTAATTTCCTCAAAAGTGGTGTATTGCAGAGGCCCTTTCATGCGAGCTGCATGAAAACCTCCACAAATGGGTCTATGCCATTAGTAAATGGAGCCCTAAGAGAGCCATTGTATGAGTGAACATATATTATGGATCATTCTCTGTAATTTAATTCAGGACCTGAGAACCTTAAATAGAAGATGGAGAGCTGAAGAACTGCCCAACCACCCCCATCTCTCTTGCTCACACTCACATACCGAAGCAAAGCAATGGGAAAGATGTCCTGGCAGCAGCGAATACGTGTGCACACTGGCGTTTCTGAAAACTTTTGCTCTCTGTGGGGGATGGAAAATATGGACAGAGGAAATTAGAACAGCCTGACACTAGTAAAATAGCCTACCCTGCAGCTTAGGTTGTGATTGACAGGGCTCTTGTAAATAGAGAATTCAAGAAGTAGGAGGCATTTAAAATTACACATAAGGTGATTGAAATGACATTTAAAATGCCAATTTAAACAAGAGTGCATTTTTGAATTATTCACTTCAAGAATGTGCTTTGCGTTTCTGCTTCACTTCAGAATATTCATTATTTTTAATAAAAAGTCCTGTCCTGTGTATTATTTAGGGTGGTGACAAGAGTGATTAATATATAACTGATTTGTGTAGGCAGGACCAGACTTCATATGAAATATTGCATTCTACAATAAGTTAACTTTAATTTTAGGTTAAATACTTGCAGAATGCTTTTTTATGTAAATATAACACAGCCATATAAGGGCTCATTGCACACTGGTAGGAAGCAAGGGAAAGTGTTACTCTGAATACCTATAAAATTAATCCTTAAAACTTCTTAATATTTGAAATGTAAACTCACTAAACTATGAAATGAGTTCAGAAGTAAACAAAATGTGGAAAAAACAAATTAGATTAATTAGATAAAGGATCTCAGACATTCAATGGGAGAAAGTTAATCTCCCCTGGATTGACAACATTTTTTTGTTCAAAGTAATTACAGTCAGCGCTAATAAAAACAATTTTGATTTGCAGTAAAGATCAGCTAGCTAATTCATAAGAACAGAAGAATTTCACATCCCCATTTGCATAGCACACAATGAACCAATATCAGATCTGCAGGGCATATGCTAAAGCTCTCATCACAGTTAAGCATTAAAGAGTACCTTTTCTTGGTGATGTGCCGGGATTTGGAACTTCAATTAATATCCATAGGAGCATGGGTACCTTTCCACATGTCTCTTTACAAAGGTGTATTATCATAGAGGTGATGATGAGAGATGGGCCAAAAGGGGAACACCTAATCGATGAGATACCCTATCTACATTGCAGGGATATTTGTTTAAAGAACATGTCTCTTCAGCTATTCCTCAATGCGAGGATGATGTGTGCCCAGGGGGTTCATTGGTGAATTTTTAAGTGGCTGAGGAGTCCAATTCTTGCCCTGCAGATTGTCCCAAAGAAGTGACAGGTGTAATCTTGGAGGAGACATAGTTGTTAGCTGGAGTGTTGTGCCCTTTTTTCCCTCCTTTGTCACTTCTCTGTCTTATAAGCACATCTGTTCTTCTCAAAGTGAGCTGTGGCTTGGTGTATGGTGTGGCGCCACTGTGTTCTGTTCTGCATCAAGTCCTCCCAGTTTCTTGGGTTGATGTCTCCTTTTTTATGATGTACTTTCAGTATGTCTTTGAAATTCTTCTGCTGCCCTCCACGAGCCCTTCTTCCTTGACTTAAAGGACTACTTGCTTCGGGAGGCAAGTGTCAGGTATACGTACACAGTGGCCAGCCCAGCGGAGTTGGTGTTTCATGACCTGCGCTTTTATACTGCTGATGTTGGCTGCAGCGAGAAAGCTGATGTTAGTGCGTCGGTCTTCCCAGCTGATCCTGAGAATCCTCCTGAGGCAGCGCTGCTGTAACCACTCCAGCCACTTGAGATGATGTCTGTAGGTTACCCGGGTCTCACACCCATAGAGAAGGGTGGGGATGACAACTACCTTGTAAACCAAGATCTTGGTACCTGTTTGTAGATTCCTATACTGGAAGCCATGTTAGTCTGTATCCACAAAAACAACAAGGAGTCTGGTGGCACCTTAAAGACTAACAGATTTATTTGGGCATAAGCTTTCATGGGTAAAAAACCTCACTTCTTCAGATGTGAGATTCATCCCGGAAGACTCATTTGAGTAGTCTCCCAAAAGATGTGTTGGCACAGTGGATCCTGTATTCAATTTCTGTGTCAATGCTGGCTGTTTGGGAGAGGTGGCTGCCAAGGTACGGAAAATGGTCCACATTTTCCAGGGGTTCTCTGCTGATGGTGATTTGTGGAGTAAGAAGAGTAGTTTGTGTAGGTGAGGGCTGGTAGAGTACCTTGGTTTTCCTGAGGTTTAGAGAGAGACCCAGGTTGTGATAGGCCTCTGCAAAAAGATTGAGGGTGCTTTGCAGGTTGGCCTCTGTGTGTGCAAGAAGACACAGTCATCTGCATACTGAAGGTCAGTGATGCCAGTTCTTGTGATCTTAGATTTTGTTTGGAGACATCGAAGATTGAGGAGTTGGCCATCTATACGATACTCAACCCCCGATTCCGTCAGGAAGTTGATCACGATTGAGAATAAGGATCACGGCAAAGTAAGTGGGAAAGAGTGTTGGAGCAATGACAGATCCCTACTTGACACCAGTGCGAATGGTGAATGGTTCCGTCTCTGAGCCATTTCAATGGTTCAGTCATCCCATCATGGAGTAGGCTGATGATGGAAGTGAATGTCTGTGTACAGCCAAACCTACACAGCATTGCTGAGTGTTGTGGAATAAACTCGATGGTGTCTTCAGAGACCACGGATTCACCGTTTAGTAGGCTCTAAAAGTGCTCCTTCCAGCACTTTAATGGCTGCATTGTACTTGAGGAGGGTGGAGCCATCCTGAGAACGTAATGGGCCTTTGGAGCTTGGCCCATATATAGCTTTTGTTGCTTGAAAGAAGCTTCTCATGTCATCCTGATCTACAAAACTCTGGATCTTGCCACCACTTGTTTTTGATGTCACTTAGCCTCCTTTGGACTTTGGCTTTAAGCAGGTGATAGGCCTCATGTTTTCGTTTGTTAGAGGAATCATTTTGCGAATTACAAAATGCATTTCTTTACTGTTGAATTAATGCTAGGATTTCCTCGTTGTTTTCTTCAAACCAGTCTTGGTGCTGATGAGTGGAATATCCTATGGTTTCAGCACATGCATTGTGAATGGTGTTTTTAAGTTGATCCAGTGCTCTTGAATGTCAATGATGTTGCCAGGCAGGTTAGAGAGTTTCTCAGACAGCTGTTGCTGGAACGTCTTGCAGCTGGCTTGGTCCTGAAGTGCTTTGATGTTGTACTACTTTTGCTTAGTTTTTGACTGTTTGAGGTGTGGTGGAGCGAGCTGCAGGTACATGACTGATTTTACTAATTGATGGTCTGTCCAACAGTGATCGGTAACTCTCATAGATCATGTTATATGGACATTGGTATTGTCTCGGACTCTGACTATAACCTAGTCAAGGACGTGTCAGTATTTGGACCGAGGATGTTTCCAGGTTGTCTTAAATTTGTTACTCTGCCTGAAGATGGTATTTGTGATGAGCAGGTCATGCTCCACACATTTGCTGAGGAGGAGAATATCATTGGGGTTTACATTTCCCACTCCTTCTTTCCTACTGTGCTGCTCTAGAGTTGGGAATCCTGTCCAATTCTGGCATTGAAATCTCCCAGGAGGATGTGTTTGTCTGCCTTAGGTGTGGTTGTGAGTACTGCATCAAGAGTTCTATAAAACTGCTCCTTATTGTCTTCATCATCATCATCATCGAGTGTTGGAACATAGGTGCTGATGACTGTGGCATATTGGTTGTTGCTTAGCTTGAGCCGAAGAGTCATGAGATGCTCGTTGATCCCCACAGGAAGCTCCAAAAGTCGACTGGTGATCTTATTTTTGATGGCAAAGCCAATCCGTGAATGCGTCTCTTTTCAGGTGGCTTTCCTTTCCAAAAGAAGGTGTAGCCACCTCCATCCGCTCTTAACTGGCCCTCGTCGGCCCAGCAGGTCTCACTAAGAGCTGCAATATCAATGTTGCCAGTTATCTGATAATTATGGCAGTTCTTCTTTCTGGTCATTCACTGTGCTGAAAGTCCATAAGGTTGTGGGCATTCCAGGTGGCGAAATTCATTGTCTCTCTTGTTTAGGCCATGGAGTTGACTGATTCCACTGGATATGGCCATCCAATCAGAAGAGTGTGAGACAGCCTATGTTTGGAGCACCTTTTCTAGCTCCCTCCCCATTTGGGGTGAGCAGAGGGGATCCTGAAAAGGTCTGGTCAATCACATCTGCTGCTCCTGAAATGCACTGCTGTCTCATCCAAGCACAAGAGGAAAATAACATGGCTGCTGCCTGCATGCAGATTTGTGACTGAAGACTCCCAGAGATTACTGCTCCTGTCTTCCCCACCACTCATCCATCACCACAGGACTTTGTGCAGGTGTGAGCCCTTTGGCAGAGGCCTGCATGTGAAATCTTCTAGCATGGGGAAACCAGTGCGCTGGTGGTAACCAGACAAAACATGACAGGAGGAAAACCCTGATCCAATGGCAAGGAGGTCCAAGACAACCTGGGGCCTCCCTCCTGCTGCAGCTCTCATTCACCTTCAAAGCCACAGAGAACTAGAAGGTCCTCTCTATGTGCCCGATCCACCATTGGGGTCATTTGAAGTTTGGACCACAGTTAGGCAGGAGCCTCACCTCAGACCTGCTTGCCAAGGGGGACCATACCAAGAGTATAAAAGCTCCGGACGATATAGTTCTGAGGGTCTTTAACCCATGCAAGCCTCTCCACCACAACAAGGTTGCAGTCCATCAGAGAGGAACATGTATTGGGAATGTGGTAGCACCTGGTACAGTAGCTGCTGGAAGATGGAGTTTTTCAGACTAAACTTCTATCCCTTGCAGACCATCTCGTGGAAGGATTCACCAGGACTCTATCCAATAGGATGTTGGTGCCTCCAGAAGTTTAATTTAAGAGCAGAGAGAAGGAGGGAGATTGAGAATTCCCAAGAAACCTTGTCTTGACATTTCCATGTTTACCAGTACAAGACCTATGTATCGTTTACTTTTGCCCCCCATCATGCAGGGGAGTGGAGTGGGTCAAGAATATAAATGTCAGCTTTTTTTTTTTTTAAATAAAACTTCATGTTGGGAGAAAACTTGTAAATTCCCACTGCAAAATTTTAAAAGTAACAAAGGAACTTTCTTGGGGCCCTTCTGTGTAGCCAGGGTACCTCAATAGTGTGTTTCCTTACATTTTGTCCTGCTCCCTCTGCCACTGCAGTGGTAACCTGGATGCCTCCAGACATCCTTTGCTGTCTTTCTAGTAGTGCTTCTTTGTTGTCCTTATTGACGTAGCTGGGCATATTCTGCTGTTGAGCTGCCTCAGTGCCTCTGTTCTGCTCTCCTTTACAGAATGACACTCAGACAGCACATTAAAAACAGAGAAGAGGCTCTGAGGCATGATGGGCCTGACAGCTTAGGCAGGAACAGCCAAAGAGCACCTTTGGAGAGGTTCCTGCCATCTACTTCATCTACTTCAGGCTAGCATTTTGGAGGCAAAGGCAAAGGAGCAGACAGAAACTGTCAGCTAATACATACAAGTCTTGAGATTAGTAACTCATTTGCTTGCAGTTTTCAGCTGGAATTCTTTGCATGTCAGATTTTGAAAAGTACTTTACAAAACACTTCTGTATTTCAGTCTTGTTATCCTCATTGCTGTAGTGAATCAAAGTATGTGATCTTTGTACTAAGAACAAAGACATTGGGTAAAACAACATATGTAAGATATGCAAATGACTCCCAGATAAGACAAGCTTACTTGGCTGGCTGGAGGGAAGCTTCATTTTGACTCACACAGTAAAATTGGTGCCCAACCTTATTACTCAGGAGGGCCACAGAAACCTAAGCACAACCTATATATTTTAATAAGATTTCAAGTTACCTGTATTGATTTATATTTTAAGTTCAGCTTGTTTCGTATGTATTTATATAGGGTGATCCTATATACAGTATTGTCTATTTACACACTTGTGTAAACTGAAACGATGTAAACGTGACAACAAAATGCTAATAAATTGGCCATTAGTATATTGTGTTGAAGCAGGCCGTGGCCTTTTGAAATGCTCTGGTGGGCCATGTATGGCTTGGGGGCTGCAGGTTGGGCACCCCTGGAGTAGGAGAATTAAGGTAAAAGTCTGTTCCCAGGTAGCAAGTCCACTCACCAGATGAAAATGATGCTAACTGGTAAGTTTATACCAGTATCTGGTGAAAAGCTGATAGACCCAATATTTATTATTAAGTATTATTTTCATCACATATATAACTCACTAATGTCCTCAATAAAAAGTAAAATGTTTATTAAGATATTTAGGTGATTATTATGTATTCCTTTCTCTTATTGTATTGTATGCATTCTTCCTAGGGATCTCTACAGACTGCTTTATTGGTTATTGCTATAATTATGATTTAATGTTTATATTATGGTTGTGTCCAGAAACCCATCATGTTAGGTGTTTTACAAACACCTGGCCCCTGCCCCCAAACAGCTTATAGCCTGCAATTTTTCTGGCAAATGTAAATATATAAAGCCAAGTGTTATTCAGCCATTTTTTTTTCTCAGCTGATCCAAGGCAGGGTGGTGGCAATGAAAACATTTTCTGCCCTGGCCAGTAAAATGCCTAGGGCTGTTCCTGCTCCCATATGCCACTCCGATGGCATGTGGGACCATTCATGTGCTGCAACAAGCAGGGTAGGATTTGCCTGGTGTAAGCACAGACATAACCAGCCCTACAATGCCCCCTCACAAGCCTTGGTATAGGAAATGTCCTGGGGGGGTGGGAGTTGAGGGTAAGAAAAGGATTGAGGGTGGACCCATAACTTATGGTGCTATACGGATTCTGGGCTGTGCCACTTATTACACACACACACACTGATGTGTATGGAAGTGTCATAAAGCCACCTTTGCCTTCCCCCCTGCTGGGCAGTAACTTCTGTGTTATGCCTCTTGCAGGCTCAGAACAAAATCGTCCAATCAGATGCTAAAACCATTCAAATTATATGTGTTCTTTATATTTCCATTCCCATTTCCATTTTAAGAAATTATTTTCTCTTCCTTTGCTCCTCCCCAGCTTAAGCAATAAGATCATCTAAAAAGATTTCCCAAATTATTTTCTTTTAAACTATTAAGCAAATACAACACCTTCAGTAAAATACAAATGTGCTTTGAGCTTTTGGTTTGCATCACAGGTGTTGCACAAATCCTGCAAAAACTCCACTGTTCAGTCTGTTTCATCTCCCTTCCAGTCAAGATAGCAATCATATCAGACTTGCCCAGGCCCTTTGGATTTGCACTCTACTCTTTTTAGTCACTGACTGTTCCACTGATTTTCTGCCCTCTCCTTTTTTACTTTGGCAGTGGTTTCTGAATGATTTTTTTTTTTTTGAGGCTGAGCTTTCCTCCGTTCTGCCTACCTGCCCTTCTGCACTGTTTTGTCGTTCTTGAATTTAGTTCCACTGCTCTTTCCAATAAAAGAGAGAAACTCTCTTCCTCCTGACTGTTGTCTACATCACTTTGGCTAATTATATTTTTCTTTGTTTCTTTACAATATCTATCATTTCCTAATGGAAGTTATAGGGGTTCCAAAGAGAATGGATCTAGACTGTTCTCAGTGGTACCAGATGACAGAACAAGGAGTAACGGTCTCAAGTTGGAGTGGGGGAGGTTTAGGTTGGATACTAGGAAAACTTTTTCACTAGAAGGGTGGTGAAGCACTGGAATGGGTTACCTAGGGAGGCAGTGGAATCTCCTTCCTTAGAGGTTTTTAAGGTCAGGCTTGACAAGCTCTGACTGGGATGATTTAGTTGGGGATTGGTCCTGCTGTGAGCAGGGGGGTGGACTAGATGACCTCCTGAGGTCCCTTCCAACCCTATGATTCTATAAAGTTAAAGCTTTACAGCATACTTGGTTGGAATCTTCATTTAGTGACCAGACCTGGGGCCTGATACAAAGCCCATTGAAATCAATGGGACTGTATCAATTGAATACAAAGGGTTTGGGATGAGGCCCTTAAGCAGCAGTTGTGAAAGGTTTCTAGGCCAAAGAAACATATGAAAGTGAAAGATCCCACTACAGAATGCTTTGGGTCAGATCCTCCACCGATCTATGGATTTGTCTGCACTGGAGCAGGAAGGTGTAATTTTTGGCTGAAGCAGACATACCCACACTAGCTCTGACTGCTTAGCACACTAAAAATAGCAATGGATACGTGAGTGGGGGGAGAGACTTTCCATCCAAGTATTCACCCAAGGCCTCAAATGGAATCTTACTAAGACAGCTAGCCCTTCCTACCACTTGCACCCACACAGCGCCGGTTCTATTTGTCGCATGCTAGTTCGATCACAGCTAACATGGGCATGTCTGCTTGAGCCATAAATTACACCTTCCAGCTCTAATACAGACAGGCCCTAAACTTACATCGCTCTGTTTAAAGTTAATGCTCAGATTTACACTAGCTGAAGATCTGGCCTAAACTTCTACGCCATGAAGTTTCCTAATTCCTTGTCTCTTTTCAGCCAGTTTCTAATGCCTCAGAGCCAAATGCTCCCCCCTAAATTTTAGCACAACTATGAAGAATTTTGAGGGAAGAACACACTCCACTGTCTACTGAATCTGGTATATTAAAAGGTGTATTGCAATATTTCAAGATGATCAGATACCACTTTTCCCAAGTGTGTATTGCAAAGCTTAAATTTCTAACCAGAAAGCAGAGAAATAGATTTATTTTAAAACATTTCAGGAGGTGATTCACCCTTTTACTCAATAGTCCAGTGGTTAGTGCACTCATCCAGGATGTGGGAGGCCAGGGTTCAAATCCCCACTCTGCCTGAAAAGAGCAGGAAGTTGAACCTATGTCTCCCATTTCCCAAGGCCCCTCCACAGGGCTGTGGAGTTAAAAAGGGGATTCCCCACCACTTCCTCCTCTGGGATGTGTGTTTTTGTAGGTGTGATGGGGAGGGGTTCCCCGTCCAGTTTGGGGTGAATGCATCCCAGCCTTCAAGCTGTCCCCTGTCTCAATTCAGTGAGACCCAGTGGATAAAGTTCAAAGGATTGCCCTTGTTGGAAGGGCGATGAGGCTTAGTGGCCTGAGTCAATAGAATCGCCCTGTCAGAGTCAGCAGGTTTGCCTTGATTCACAACCTTCTGCCCCAGCCGTGAGCCCCCTCCTGGAACCTGCACCACACACCTCCTCCTGCACCCCAACCCTTTGCCCCAGCTCTGAGCTCCCTCCCGCACCCAAACTCCCTCCTGGAGCCCACACTCCATTCCACACCCCAACCCCAGCCCTGAACCTCCTCCTGCACCCAAACTCCCTCCCAGAGCCTGCACCATGCACCCTGTACCTCCTCCTGCACCTCAACCCCTTGCCCCAGCCCTGCTCCTGCTCCTGCACTCTGAATCCCTCAGGTCCAATCCATAGCCCCCTCCTGTACCCCAAACCTCTCATTCCTGGCTCCATCCCAGAGCCCACACCCCCAGCTGGAGCCCTCACCCCCACCTGCACCCCAACCCCTGCCCCAGCCCAGAGTCCCCTCCCGCACACTGAACTCCTCATTTCTGGCCCCATCCCAAGCCCGCCCCACCAGCCGGAGACCTCACCCCCTCAGCCTCACTGCCCCAGCCCAGTGAAAGTGAATGAGGGTGGGGGAGAGCAAGCAACGGAGGGAGGGGGGATGGAGTGAGTGCAGGGCAGGGACACAAAGAAGGGGCGGGGCAGGGGCAGGGCAACGGTGTTTGGATCTGTGTGATTAGAAAGTTGGCAAGCCTAACCATGCCCGGTAGGGCTGTGTAGGCATGGCCTCCTCCACCCACAGTGAGGGATCAACCCTTCCCTGTCCAGTGCGAGGTGAATGTACTCAATCACAGTAGGGCCTGATCTGGTAGGCATATTGTAAAGTGGCCTCTGAGCATACCTATCAGATTGGGCCCCACAGGTGACACAGGCAAGAGAATGCCTAGTTTGAGGCTCCTGATGGGACTTAGGAATGAGCTAGGCACAGGGCATCGGGACTAGGTGTCTGTGTGCATTCCAACTGGCAGAGGTTTAGGTGATTAGGAGACTTTGTTAGAGGAAGACTAGTTACCAGGGAATTTATGATGCCTATGGAGTTAAAGGCAACTGCATGAGGGTTTTGAAGATCTAAATTTTGGATTTAAATGCCTAAAATGGCAGTTTGATGCCTAAATCCCTTTGTGGATCTAGCCCATAGTTTCTCCTCTGCTGATTCTTATATGCAAAGGGAATGCAATCCTGGGTCAGATCCTCAGCTAGTATAAATTCAGAAGCTCATTAACTTCAATTGACCTATGCCAATTTACATCAGCTACAGATCTGGCCCCCTCTTGGTCTCTTCCAATTATACCTCTTTGTGTTAACGAAACTTTGCTCTAAAAACACACTGATAATATATGCTACTAAGACCGGATCCAAAATCCACTGAAGTTAATCGGAGTCTTTCCATTGACCTTACTGGCTTTGAATCAGTCCCTTAGTTTATAATGTAAAAATCAGGAGTAGGTGTTGGATCATGACTATCTCATCTGAAACTCATCCTTCATGCTTTCTGCAATTCAGATTTTAGGTGCTGATAAATTGGGCTCTTTTAGTGTATAAATAGGTGTTTGTTTATTATCCTTTCCCTTGTATACAATATAGCAATGTAAAATGGTGCCTCTTTTAAGAAGCAATAGAAAAATACTGTTTCATTGGCAGGGGGAAGCTACAGGGTTTTTTTGTATACATAAAGAGTAGCTCTTGAACTACTGTGAGGAATTCTTGCAACACTAGAAAAAAATTGGAGATGTTACTGTATTTAGGCGCACACATTTGGTACTCATTTTTTAAAGTCAAATCCTTACTGGTGCCTTTTCTTTGGCTTCACTTTCACTGATTGATTTCACGTACAGTAACAAGCTAAAAATACCACTCTTTCTTTTCACTTCCTATCCATTTCCTCCTTGCTGCCTTCACTTGTACACTGGAGCTCTGCTAAATCTTTTCACAGGTTTCAGAATCTCAAAAGAGGCTCTTAATTCTCAACTAATCTTGCCTACATGTCTCTTAGGTGTTGTAGTCTCATTTATCTTCATTCTCATTGCAGCTACCTAACCAAGAACTGTCACACCCACCAATAAATCCAGCCATAATTGTGTTAAAAACTGGAACTCAACCTTCACTTGGCAAAAAGTTCTAGTTCTCTCCCTTCCTCAAGCTTTTTTTCCCTTGGAAAAAAATTATGTCAAAAAGTCTCCAGAAAACATCATAAAGATGAGCAACATGTCATTTCTCCCTCAGAAACCACAGACCTCTCAAAAGGTTTGAGATGAAGTTTAAAAACTACTTAGGCCTGTGATTAGAAATTAGAGATTAATAAGGATTGACATCAAAGTTTCCCAAAGAATCTGTAATTATAGCTGTACAAATGAGCAGGGAAAAATATGAAGGGGCCAATTGACTATGATGCCAGTCAGATCTCTCTCTCTCTCTTTCTCAATCTCTCTCTCTCTCTTTATTTTTTATTTTTTTTAAATTACATGAAATGTTTCCAATTTCATTTTCTGGAGCTAATCAAAAGAGTGCTCTGTTGGAAAGAAATCGAATGACGGCAAATATGCAGAATTTCTAATCCACCCACGTACTCTCCATTCTGATCATGTTTTTTATAGTTTTGGTCAGAAGGAGCTGCTATTAAATGTGAAAAGCCTGAAAAGCATGAATAATAGCTATTAATCATCACATATAATTAAATGAACAGGAGAGACCTCAATCTGTCCCTCATACCACACAGATGTACAACCTGAAATGCATGTAAAGAAAACACACCTTTTTATTTATTTATAGATATTTCTTTGTGCTCAGTGTCCTGCCAGGACTTTCCATAGGATTTTGATTTGATTGTACTTGTTTTTTTTCAAATGTTTGTCTTACCTGCTTGTGTATTTGAGTGTGAGTACAAATGATTCTTTGTATCCAGGGTCCTCCTGCTTTTTACACTTAACTGTGGTGATACCATGATATTGAGGACTAATAATAATACATATCACTTTTATCATCCTTGACTCCCATAGATCTCAAGCATATGACCAAGGGCTTGTCTATACTTACATGCTGGTTCGGCAGCAGGCAATCGAACTTCTGGGTTCGATTTATCGCGTCTTGTCTGGACGCGATAAATCGAACCCAGAAGTGCTCCCCGTCGACTCCGGTAATTCTGCTCGGCACGAGGAGTATGCGGAGTCAACAGGGGGAGCCTGCCTGCCGCGTCTGGACCGTGGTAAGTTCAAACTAAGGTACGTGGACTTCAGCTACGTTATTCACGTAGCTGAAGTTGCGTACCTTAGTTCGAATTGGGGGGTTAGTGTAGACCAGGCCAAAGACTGGCAAGCTTTATTATCCCCCCCAGAGGCCTTAAGGCAGTTATGTGATTCGCCCAAAGTCATACAGTGAATCAGTGGTGAGTAGGTAAGACTCAGAATATGTATCTGGACGGCTTTGAAATCCCAATTGTGACTTTTCTTGTTTTGTGAAGAATAATTGTTTTGATTTATTGTTGAAAATTGTATACTCAGAATAAAATGTTCTTAAGTCTATGAATATGTATACTACAGCTGGTCAAAATTTTTTGTTTGAAACTGATTATTGACAGAAAATTGGGTTTTCAATTCAATGGGATTTGTTGCGAAGAGTGTCTGTTTTCCATGAATAATTTTGACTTTTTGTCAAAAAATGGGAATTGAAAACTTTGCAGGGTGTTTTTTTTGTTTTGTTTTTGGTTTTTGAAGCCAAGTTGAAATTTTTCACAGGAAATGTCAAGGAAATTGAATTTTTGTTTTGTTTTCATCAAAATTTACCATGGGGGAGGGAGATATATTCTGATCAGCTCCAACTTAAACAATGGTACTCATGTATGTGCATACTTGCGACCCCAACTGTACAACTATCGATTATACCTTTTCCGTTTTCACTATCTTTTCTTCATTGTAAATACCCTATAAAATTAACCTTTAAAAACTTCATTAAATGTAATGTTAAGGTTGCATGAATCAGAAAAGTCAGGAAATCAAAAAGTAAAAATGAAGCAATGGAAGCTTGTCTTCCCATACCCATTATTTTCTATCCCCATTTTATTTAAGTAGCATTTTTAGTGTCATAAAATAGATGCCAAAATATATAAACAAACATTGTCAACTCTCATGATTTTATTCACAGTATTTGCTGCTTTTCTTAAAGCTTCAGATCTTTGAATCATATTATCCAAGAGAATCTCACTTTCATTTATAAAGTTTCCAACCTCCATGGTTTCAAAGAAAAGCTTAAAAATGTGAACCTTAAATCCTCCAATGGAAAATCAAAAGCACTCACAATGTATAATTATTTCAAATCTCATGATTAAGGTAAACTCGTGATTTTATGGGGCCTGGTTTATGAACACTTGAGATTGATAATGCTCGGTGTGACTGCAGAGGCCAAAGGTCATCTACTACTTTGCAAGGTGGGAGTCTGGACTGTAGAGGGAAAATCATCCTGTGGGAGGCAGTAACTTACAGCTGGTTCTGTTTTGCAGTGTCACAAGACCCAAGTATTTAAAAATCATTAGTCATGCCCCCTAATATTCGCGAGATTGGTGTAAAAATCATAAGATTTTAAAAATAATAAATGTGCGGTTCTTTTTATTTTCCTTCTGAGGTTGGAACCTTTAAGGGTCATATTTTCAAGCTGTTTCCTGCAACCATGAGGCCTAGAAACTTTTCTTTTTGTAATGAAAGCTGAGCTTTTCAGCTAATGAGAAGATTTCAGCAGCTTCAATAAAAACACCAAATATTGTGAGACTTGTGATAAAATAGCAAGAGTTGGCAACAATGGTTATGTAACATTTTTGAAAAAGCAACATCTTTGTTACTTTCTCTGCCTTAAGAAGAACAAAACAGGTAGCTTTTTTTATGAAGACAGATGCCGGATTCATTCTGTGTGCTAACATAAGTCTGATACTTTCCATTACAATGAATTGGAACTTTCCCTTTGATTTCAATAGGTATAGGATCAGGTATTATATGCAACAACATATTCTGTGTAATATACATCCAGATCCAAATACATATATATCTCCTACTTAAAGCAATCTAGTGTATTACTTTTTTTCTTCTCCAATGTTATAAATGGCAACATTTGTCTTAATTTTATTGATTTAACCCAAATAACTATCCATAACAATAAACTGATGTGTATATATGTATATTCACTGCATAATACATATCATTTAAAATGATTATGGCTCCTTTAAGACTTCTAAAATGTTATTTTCAGATTTTGTTTTGTTTTGGCTCATGTTTACACCTGTTTATAAGGGGAATTGCAGCTGCAAAATATATCCTGGAACCTCTGTTATGTTTGGGTAGAGATAAAAAGTTACTGCTGGGCAGCCAACCATTTATACTGTTACTATAGTCTACTAAAATTAATAATGTAATGGTTGATAGTTAAGAAAATATTGTTACTTTTAAGAGGTAAATTACTGCCACCAGGGAAGTAATTTATCTTCCAAACATAGTTCATAGAAATAGTTTTAAATATTAGGCACAAGAAAAAGCTATTCAGCACATCAAGACTTCCACTTTTAATATATATTCTCCTCTAGGATGTTATTTTATATCTATATCTATATATATTAAATTCAGCTTCATGTTACAGCTATCATAATTGTCATCTTAACAGCATGGGTGGTTTTTTGGCTTCTTAAGCAAACCTATCCAAATCATCTGAGAATTTTTCTCTCCCCACCCTCCTTAACTGCATCACATCTTTCTTCTTTTCTTTTAAACCCAAGAGTAATATTCCCTTTTCTTCATTACTGTATCCTTCACATTTCTCCAACTCTCTTGGCATGGTCCCCTGTTCATTCCTTCTGAGTCCAATTAGCTAAACTCTAGGCTGGACATGCTGATTCTTGTGGTCCATTCCACCATGATTCTTTCTTCTTCCACTGATCTCTCCTTTGCTGGTAGAGGGTGACAGGCTCTCAGCAGTTCTGGCAGCTTTTCTTGGCTTCAGACGATAATTTCCTTTGGTCAGAAGCATCCCCAGAATGCAATAACATAATTATCCCAATATGTCCCATTACTACAGTGCAGTTAGAGGCACGTCAAGCCACAGCCTAATGTAAGCTAAGGTGTGTTAATACAGGCAGTGGTAGCAGCAAGACCAGCAGAGTGTTTTCCTCTTCCAGGGGAGGAGACTGTACAAGCCACTCCATGGAAGACTCTTCTTGTGCATTGAGGAGATGAAGAAGTGGTCCAGTCAGCAACTCTCTCACAGATCCAAATTTGGTTTTCACTCAACCCTCAGTGATTCCAAGTGGGGGAATGGGAAACCTTTCCACCACTGTCCACACAGACACACCTGAAAATGCCTGGGAGACAGGGAGCAGGCTAGCTAGCCCCAACAACCTCCTTGAAAATCCCAACAGCTGAGAATAGCTCAGCTTGCTCAGCTTTCCCCCTCAAGATCCAATGTGGGGCCAGATAGCCAGCTGGCTACCTCTTTTACACATAATCACCAAATATCCACAATTCAGGTGGGGTCCGATTGGCATACAGTGGGTCAGGGTATAATCTGAAGAAAATTGATTTGAACTATCTGAATCTTTGTGGCCCCTCTGCACCAGGAAGCACGATCTCTCCATACTTCCCCAGCAATACCAAACCTACAAGTTCCTTCCTACCTGAGAAGTTATCTTCTTTTAAGTCCAGGTTCTGGGACTCTCTGGTAGAGGATGACCATGTGGTCACGACCCTCTTTGGCATAGGGAGCCTTCAGAGGTTTTAAGTTTTAAGGCTTCTTCTGTCTGTGGCAAGCCTTAGGTACATGGGTGCTATTGGTGAAGAATTTTTTGTTGCCCCATTACACAACCCCCATGACCCACAAGTTAAAATAAGAAAAAAAAAATGAATTACATTCAACTAGGTTAGCATGTGTGTGGGGGTGGAGCCATAGTTCCATCCTCTCACTCTTTACCAGACAACAGAGCATGCTACAGAACCTCTAGGAGATGGGAAAGGCACTGCCCTCTCAGGGAGGGGCTCTGGGAGTCTTTGTGCCAGCTTGAGGCAAAATGCCTCCTGAAGCTCCCACTGAGGTGGTATGCCCATGCCCCTGCAAACCACTCCAAGCCCATACACAAAGCTGGAGCTCTGGGTTAATGTCAAACTGTGGCCCACAAAAACACAGAGAAGGATAAGAAAATAACCTGAATATCAGAGAAAAGGTAAACAAGGACAAATAATTGGAGCTAAACTTTGGTTGCTGTTAGTACCTGTTAGTAAATAGTAATACTTTTAGTACTTTCTTTCTGTATATTTGATTCATTTATATATTTTAACTATTCTTTAGAATCTTTATCTTCAACAAAGTGTATGTCTGAAGTCTAAAGCCCAGAACACTGGTCTTGACCAATGTGTAACCCTATTCATGAATGTATTCATTATGCTGTATTTAATAACTCTAGGGCACCTTCATGTCTATAAAACTCTAGATATTCTTGAAAACCATCTCTTTAACATATATATAAAATGCGAACATAAGCATATACAGACTAGGGAAACTAATAAGAGATAATTGTTATAGCAGATGTTTTCTACTGGGGAAGTCAACATGGAAGAATGATTGTGGGGTAAGAAAGACCCACTGAGAGATATTAACTTGAAGAATTGTTAGTCCTCTCAGCTGTAAATAATCATGCTTCTCACATGAGTCAGGTAAACTGAGACTGTGTAGAAATGACATCACAACATATGTTTTTGGGACAATATTCTTGGCAAAGAGGTTTTCTTAGTCTGAAACCCTATATAAAGACAGTGATATGAAAACATAGGTTGGGGGAATAAAAGCTGCACGTCCTTTCCAGATGCAGGACAGACCCATATCTTGGTCTGACAACAAAGGGTGGTAATATATCTATTTATTTCTGTATTCTGTATAGTGCTGTATTAATCTTTGATTAATAATCTTAGATAATTTCAATTGAGCCTGTTATTTTGACAACCTCGAGTCATTAACTTAGACACGCAACATTGCCTAGAAAAGGGAAAACTCAGATGAGGTTGACCAATTTTGACTGCAGTCCTAACGTGTAGAATCAGGAGCCCCATTGAAATGAATAAGGCTCTGTACAGGTGATGTGGCCCATCCATGTATTGTACATTGCAGGATCCGGGTCTTAGAGCCCATGAATACTTACAAAGTAACAATATCAGGGAAGGAGTTATTCACACCACCAAACACAACAAGGAATTAAGGAAGAAAATATTTAGGCTGCCCTAACATTAACAGTAAGAGTACCTGGACTTCAGCTTGGGCTTTTATTATGTATGGGGTAGTAGATCCCAAAGGCAAATTAAAACGCGAACAAAAACCTGCTTTAATTAAGAGCAAAACACAGGTAGGCTGGAGCTTGTCCCTGTTCCATGTTATTACAGACAGACTTGCACTATTAACAGTCATTATTAGTGTTGAGGTAACACCTGTTATTTTGTGTTGTAGTGCCTAGAGGCCTCAGTCAAGGATCAGGTCCCATTGTGACAGGCGCTATAGACACTTGGATTAAAAGGGACAGTCCCTCCCCAAAGAGCTTACAACTGCTCTAGCAAGATATATATTAACCACGACTAGAGGCATTTCATCAAAATAATTTGTCACTAGCTGGTCAGCGATCCTGAGAACAAGATATTGCTGTTATTTAGAAACTGCAAGCTGTTTAACTAGAAGCTCACATGTGCTACAACTAGTGAGATGGATTTGCCATTACTGCAAATATTCAGTTAGGGTTTAATTTAACACGGGTGAGTTGCAGTGCCAGTAATTTTCCCCAGTTGGGCTGCTTAGGGGACCCAAAAGCAAAGTGGTCACACTAGGATGCCTGTATCCCATGCGCACTGCAGAAGGAGTCTCCATGCCAAGCCCATAAAGACTAGCATAGAGTGCTATGATAGGGACAGGTCAGGAGAGGGGACATGGAATTGTCTATTATGCTGATTAACATTGAGTGACTGTAGCCACTACTCCATGGTAGCCCCATGCCCTGAACCAGGTGTGGGAATGGATTTCATGTCTCAAACCCATCTGCATTTCTCCCACCTAGAACCTGCTAGGGTACGTCCAGACTACCCGGCGGATCGGCGGGTAGCGATCGACCTATCGGGGATCGCTATATTGCGTCTCGTCTAGATGCAATATATCGATCCCCAAACGTGCTCCCGTCAACTCCGGAACTCCACCAGGGTGAGCGGTGGTAGCAGAGTCAACGGAGGCGCCGCGGCCGTCGATCACGTGCCGTGAGGATGGGAGGTAAGTCGAAATGAGATACATCGACTTCAACTATGCTATTCCCGTAGCTGAAGTTGCGTATCTTACATTGAACCTCCCCCACCCAGTGTAGACCAGGCCCAAGATGTTAATAGGAGACTATCGAACTGTCTGTCTGCTTGATCAGTATTATTATACTGATATTATCACTGTGGTATCTGCGCACCGACAGAAGTAGATTTCACCCTTCCAGTTAGAGAAGACATTTCTAGGAATGGAGTTTATCCTGAAAAATGGTGGAGAGGAGAGGTGCAGTGGTGTTTTCAGACAGTGCTATCTATGGATCGGTTACACCATCATAGATTTGTATTGATTTAACCTTATTCACTCATGGATGCTTACTTTCACACTGAGTGAACAGTAGCTTTTTGCATTTTTGTGACATTAACTGAAACTAATCTAAGTTTAGCAAGATAATACAAGCCATTTTCAAGGTTAACCCGAGATTAATACTACAGTGTTACTGCAAGTTAAGTTGACTTAGTGCTTATGCTGAATACATTCCACTGCAAGATGACATACTACTTTGCACCCACTAAGAAAATGACTCTTGTCACCACTCTTTACAATTTTCTTACCTCGTCATTTGACATATGCTTTTCCTTTCTGGTTAAAACTGTAGATTGAAGGACAATTGACAGCAGTCCCAGTACCTTACTTTTCCCCACAGGAGACTCTGTGCAAGGGTCTAGTCTTCAAACTGGGTAAATGCACTGTGATTTAGGTAATGGGCAGTACAGTTCTTCTAGCGAAAAGTACATTGGGCATCCACTGTCTTCAGAAACAGGCAGGGAAGCAACAACTCAGAATCAGAGGACACTGCTGTGAAGGAGAATATGTTTTATGCACCCCCTCTTTACTGCTTCAAGGCTACAAGTGAGTGGAACCTTTGGCAACCTAATGGATGTCAGTCACAGACACAGCAGGGGCTGTAAGATTTTATTGCAATCCCTAGATTACACCTCTAAAAATGTTAAGAACAACAGCTAACCATCATCTTCTCCATTACTCCCTCGTGGTCCTTTGTAGGGTAGAAAGTAGAAATTTTAACAGGAATTGTTAATTTTAAAAAAGCAGCAAATTAATAATTCTATCATTTTATATTCATTTCAACCATGTCCTGCAATCGACTCGACATTTTATATGAAGAGGACAGTGATCAGTTGTTCTCCATATCCACCGAAGTTAAGACAGGAAGTAATCAGATTAATTTGCAGCAATGGAGATTTAGGATAAATATTAGAGAACGCTTTCTAACTATAAGGACAGATAAGCATTGGAACAGGTTAGCTAGGGAGGTTGTAGAATCCCTGTCATTAGAGGTTTTTAAGAAGAAGTTAGACAAACACGTGTCAGAGATGGTCAAGAGTGTCCTTAGTCCTGCCTAAGGAAGGGGTGCACTAGATGACCTCTTCTAGCCCTACCTATCTATGATTCTATGATAGGGTCCAACTGATTTCTACAGTGGGGCTACACAGGGCCAGAAAGAGTCAGTGTGGAGCCTTGCTGAAGTCAATGGGACTCAGAGTCAATTTCAGAATCAGGATCACTTTCTGACATATTTCTGGAGATTCATGCTGAGTTAAGTTAAAAAGCCACATTGTCACAAATGGGCCCCTATGTTGCTCCTACAAAATATTTGCAAGCAAACAGGTAACTGCACATACAAACACAACTTTATGAGCACAATTACCCAATTTAAATAATACATGCCTGTTTCATAGCCTGTGCCTTTGGTTTGTTATTGATGTATCATCCAGGCAAAGATGTGGAATTGTAATAGTATTGAAGTCCATCTTTTGAAGGACTGATAACACAGGTCTACAATTTTTGAGAAGTCGTCTTCTTCAGAGATAAAATGTGCTATTTATTATGTATTTTGATGTGCTGAATTCAAATATGACAAATAAAACAACTGATTGGCTACTGTTTCTAAGATATTTAAGTTTTTACATTTTATGTTTATGTATATTGTGTAGATAGTAGAGTTTTAAACATAAATTGTAAACCTAGGTCTTTTCATGTGTTTATGGTTCCTTTACATGATAATATTTCACCTGTCCTGTTTATGTAACACTTTAAAAATCAGCAAAAGGGTTATATAGATAAAATTTATTATGAAACAAAAGGCAAAAAACTATTATGTACATAGTTTAGTCCTATTCAGTGTCTACTAGGCGCTTCTTGGCTTGTCTCTTGTATTCATTAAATGGAGCATCTCTTGTCACTGTCCAGCAATAGTCTGCAAGCATTGATGGGCTCCATTTGCCCTGATAGCGTTTCTCCATTGTTGCAATGTCCTGGTGAAATCGCTCGCCGTGCTCGTCGCTCACTGCTCCACAGTTCGGTGGAAAAAAATCTAGATGAGAGTGTAAAAAATGTATCTTTAGTGACATGTTGCAACCAAGGCTTTTGTATGCCTTGAGGAGGTTTTCCACCAACAACCTGTAGTTGTCTGCCTTGTTGTTTCCGAGAAAATTTATTGCCACTAACTTGAAGGCTTTCCATGCTGTCTTTTCCTTGCTACGCAGTACATGGTCAAATGCATCATCTCTAAGAAGTTCACGAATCTGAGGACCAACAAAGACACCTTCCTTTATCTTAGCTTCATGTAACCTTGGAAATTTTCCATGGAGGTACTTGAAAGCTGCTTGTGTTTTGTCAATGGCCTTGACAAAGTTCTTCATCAGACCCAGCTTGATGTGTAAGGGTGGTAACAAAATCTTCCTTGATTCAACAAGTGGTGGATGCTGAACACTTTTCCTCCCAGGCTCCAATTACTGTCAGAGTGGCCAGTCTTTCTTGTTGTAGTGGGAATCTCTTGCACGACTATCCCATTCACAGAGAAAATAGCAGTACTTTGTGTATCCAGTCTGCAGACCAAGCAAGAGAGCAACAACCTTCAAATCGCCACAAAGCTGCCACTGATGTTGGTCATAGTTTATGCACCTCAAAAGTTGTTTCATGTTGTCATAGGTTTCCTTCATATAGACTGCATGACCAACTGGAATTGATGGCAAAACATTGCCATTATGCAGTAAAACAGCTTTAAGTCTCATCTTCGATGAATCAATGAACAGTCTCCACTTATCTGGATCGTGAACGATGTTGAGGGCTGCCATCACACCATCGATGTTGTTGCAGGCTACAAGATCACCTTCCATGAAGAAGAATGGGACAAGATCCTTTTGACGGTCACAGAACATGGAAACCCTAACATCACCTGCCAGGAGATTCCACTGCTGTAGTCTGGAGCCCAACAGCTCTGCCTTACTCTTGGGTAGTTCCAAATCCCTGACCAGGTCATTCAGTTCACCTTGTGTTATGAGGTGTGGTTCAGAGGAGGAGGATGGGAGAAAATGTGGGTCCTGTGACATTGATGGTTCAGGACCAGAAGTTTCATCCTCTTCCTCTTCCTCGTCTGACTCAAGTGAGAATGATTCTGGTGCATCAGGAACCGGCAGTCCTTCTCCGTGGGGTACTGGGCGTATAGCTGATGGAATGTTTGGATAATGCACAGTCCACTTTTTCTTCTTTGGCACACCTTTCCCAACTGGAGGCACCAGGCAGAAGTAACAATTGCTGGTATGATCTGTTGGCTCTCTCCAAATCATTGGCACTGCAAAAGGCATAGATTTCCTTTTCCTGTTCAACCACTGGCGAAGATTTGTTGCACAAGTGTTGCAGCATATGTGTGGGACCCACCTCTTGTCCTGATCTCCAATTTTGCAGCCAAAATAAAGGTGATAGGCTTTCTTAACCATAGTGGTTATACTGCGCTTTTGTAATGCAAAAGTCACATCACCACAAACATAGAAGTTATCTGCACTGTTCACACAAGTACCAGGTATCTCTGCTCACTTTGGTTAAACAGAAATGTGTCCCTTTGCAAAATCAAACACTGACAAATAAGAGAGCACGACACTGTATGATTTCTAGAGCTGATATAGGGCAATTTGTTCAGCAGAGAGATGTAAGCTTCGTTATGATTGCATCATCCATGACTTCTAGGAATAACATGATGCAATATGCAATACCAGCTTCAGATTGCATCATTCGTTGTTTTGCCTAAAAAGCAAGTACTGTCCAAACCCAGTCATAGATTTATTCAAAGATCCAGTCAAAGATGTATTTTAGTTATTTCTGGTTTAAATTGAGATCCCTTCCCTGTATAACTCACTTATCTTCCGTCATTCCCTAGTCAAGGGTCGTATATACTGACCCAATAGCATATCTTGAAAACTAGAGCCAATCAACAATTTTAAGCATCATTTTCGTTCTCAGTGACCCAGAATTAGTAAAGTTTGACTACATTTATTTCAGAAGCATTTTGGCTGTAGAGCAGTGTAATTATATTCATTATCAGGTCATGGCAGTTTCAATTGTGGGCAGTCAATTTTGGCTGTGCCCCCATTGATTTTTTAAAAATATATATAAAATGGATTGCTATGAGGTAGTCTTTATTTTACATGCTGTATACTCATATATGTTTACTAACTACTGGCATTTGTAGAAGTTCACTAACATACTTCTGCAAACTTTTAACATCCCCATAGCATCCTTTTGGTCTGTGATACTGGAAGTAAGCATCAGTCAGGAGAGCGCACAAGGTCAAATTGTTGAAATAATGTAAACAGTGTAAACACGTAGGGATTTGTGGGGTCTGATATTGATCTTGCACATGTTTTATAGTGGTGTAGTTTCATTGACTTCAAGGGAGTTTATATAGGCATAAGGGAGATCAGAATCTAGCCTATAAATTGTATACACATAGAATTGATGGCTTAACTAAAGAGTTGAGATAGATAAATAGTTAGATCCAAGAAAGTTTATATTTGACATGTACCTGATCCAGTAATGAAATTTGGAGGTTGAGTAGTGACTCCATATAAAAGTGGACCTCGGTTTGGGTAGGAGATGTAAGTTCGGATCACATGTGTAACTTCTCTACCATTAGCTTGATTTTAGTGAGACTGAGGGATCTGTCTTGAATACATTCTGCACTTTTAAGATCAGTAATAGAGACCCTGTGGATGAAGAAAATCAAAAGATCCAGCTGGTCCATAATCCTGCTTTATAGCAAATGCATCTTGCTATTCAGCAAACATATCCTGCTCTATATGCTTTGGGGACTCTTGCTTCCTTCTGTCAATACCTTTTCCTTGCTTCTAAATTCCCCTTTTTGTTAAAATCAAATAACTTGAATAAAAATGCCTTTTTCCCCTCACATAAGTTATGAATGGGAGGCAACATATTATAGTAGAGAGTGCACTGGACTGGGAGCCAGGATACATGGGTTCTAGTCCCAGAGTTGCCACTGACCTCTTGTGTGTGTCCTTGGGCAAGTTACTTTAACTTTCTGTACTTCTGTTTCCCCTCCCACACTTTGCTCATCGACTTAGATTGTAAACCCTTCAGGATATGGACTATCTCTTGCTGTGTGTTTGTACAGTGCAATAGATTTACACAATGGGACCCATCATAGTAGGGGTTTCTAGGCACAGCATAATAAATAATAATAATAATAATAATTAATTAATAAGAGATGTATACATATATATTTATTTTTCTATAAAAATGCTCTATGGTTTATGAATTTTTCAAATGTGGATGAGTAGAGTGGTTCATTAGTTCCTTTGCCTTGTATTATTAACAATTAATTAATTAATATAATTAATTAATTATTAATTGTTGTATTTTTAACAACTGTGGAGATTTTATTTTTTATACTTGTGATTGTACAAATTTGCAAACATAAAGCCCACTCACATTTCTGACATCTGATTGGCTGTAAATTAGTAACTGTATGGCTTTTCAGCTGTACAGTGATTAAGTGCATGACAGCTTATAATGGTTCTGAGCATTCCATTGTCTGAGGATACTACTGTCAGCTTGTACTGAGAACTCTTAATGAAGTCAGAGGCTCCCATGAAGAAACTGCATTGAGGATTCCTGGACATCAGCCAGATGGTGGCATCACTCAACTGGTTATTTAATACATTATTTCATAGGAGTGGCTAAAGTGACTGCCATACCAAAGAATTAAAGGCCTGATCCAGAGGTCCTTGAAATCAGTGGAAATGTCTAAATTGATTTGAAGGGACTTTGGATCAGACTACAGGTGAGATGGGACAACATTCTGTGCTTTCCTGTCTAATTCATCTTGGTGAAGGTTTGGAGGAATCATGACAACTGTTTCTCTTATATTACCAGTCCATTAAAAATACTTGAAACTAGTTTATTACTACCAATTGTGATGGTGTCTTTTGCTCTGTAAATACCCTCCATCCCTTGGGGGAACTTAACTTGGCCACTTCACACACGACATTGAGCAGTAATGAGATGATAACTCAGTAGCCCAGAGCTGAAAGCCTCTGTTATCAAATCATTTACAATATCAGATTATAGCAATTATTTTTTACGTATTTTAAAAATAATTTGTTCAAATATTTTTGGATCACCATCTTATTTCTGGCACTAAGTGTGACATGATGTTATTAGCAGTGTATTTTACAGTGCTATCTTAGGTACCATTCCTGCAGGCTCATGGTATCACTTCACTTGCTTCAAAACCTTTTACTTCATCTCCATAAATTGCTTGCATGCCCCCTGTCACTGTTGAACAAATTGCTGCTATCAAGGGAGAAGAGTTAACTAGCAAACTAAGAAAAACAATAAAGGCCAAGTTCTGTCCTCAGTTACACCTGTGAACCTCATTGCTGTTAATAAGAGTTGAATTTGGCCTCAAGATATTTTGGGCCTGATCCAAAGCCCATTGAAGGCAACTGAAATACTCCCACTGACTTTAATGAGCTTTGGATAAGGCTCTTTAATTGCATTCAGAATCTACTCTCCTTGTGTGTCCGTTTATGGTGCAGATGCCCAAAATTCCATCTAGAGTCAAATGTATGACTGTGTATTCTGGAATTGTTTTTCTTGAATACCAATCAGTCATCAGATGGCCACACACAGAAGATCAGTGATGAAAAGCATTACAGATGTGGAAGATCCTTATTAGAAAATTGAATCCATCATATAAAGAAAGCCGGAACCTGACAAAACATTCTTTTCCTTTGTGTCTTTACTCATTCATCTGGCATAAAATTAAGAACAAAAGGGACTTCTTGATTAATGACCCCGGCTAATCATTCCAGTAGAATACACTGAGACAATTCTTATTTGATTCCACTAACAAATTAAGTTTGCGTTAATCATAAATGTCACTCGCACACAAATCGCACATAAATATTCAGAGTGATCTATATTTTATCAGTTTTAACAGAATGCTTGCCAGCTAGAGTGGGTTTAAACAAGCAATTAGTGAATACGTTATTAAACATTTTAAACAAATTTGCAGCATGAAATCCAAATTAGAGGAGTTTAAAGAAAGGTAAGTGCCTTGATTGCACAGGTGTCTGAGGTGCAGACAGATTTGCCATGAACAAAAACAGGAAATACATATTAGATTCCAATATGCTGTAAAATTTTCTTATTTTTGTCAGTTTGAGCAATTCTTTTGAAAACTCTCCTGGGTGAATACTGCAAACAAAAACTTTCTGTGGAAACACTTTTTCAACTATTTAGAAGAATCTGTTTGGGCTTTTCTTCATGCCCCTTTTCTCTTTGCTCCCCATGAACATTCATATGATCAAGTTTATTGGCACATGAGTTTACAGAAAATGAGTCTGAAAGTCACAAAGGCAAGTTTTTGTGGAGATTGTTTTTTAAATTTACATATATCAGCATTCACAGTAGGACTGCCTGCATATTCAACAAAGCCAGCAAATGAACACAATACTATAGGCTGACTTTGATATGCTTACTCACAATGAGTAGTACTTTCTTCATTCTGTAGCCCCACTGTAGTCAGTAAGGCTGCTCAAGGAGTAAGGATATAAGAACCTGGTGCTATGTGATTTATCTGCAAAAATGTAAATAAGAAGCATAGCTCAAACAGAAAATAGCACACACTGAATACCGACAGAGAATAATGACAGTGAAGTGTAGAATGAAAACAATATCATGAATATTTAGGGCTCCATCCCGCAACTCTTAATACTTGGGGTCAATGGTATAACTCACATGGGTAAGCCACCCTCAAGTAAGTAGGGTGGTTGGGTCCTTAAATTGTGGGTGACAAAGAATTTGAATAGCGATTCCTTTTTAAACTTGTGTGTGCTGGTGGGCTGAAGAAAATATGAGAAATACCCTTTTATACCATACATCATACCGACATATTTCATAGCATATTTTTCATTGTAACAGCTAATTACAGGTTATACTGAATGCTGCATGATGCTTCCTGATAGACAAGGGCATAGTCTCTAAAAATATCCTATATGTAACAATTGCAGTTTCATCAGCTATGAGATAAAACTATCCACTCTGGGTTTATTCTCCCTTTTCAGTGTATACCTGTGAAAGTAAAAATGACCTCTATACTGGGCATATTCTAGAGATCAATGATCGGCTGGGGCTAATGGCCCAACACATAGCCTTGAGGTATCAACTCTTCCCAGACAGTCATTAATCCCCAGGAAATCCTCAGTACCTCAACTTGTGCTGCTTAATTAACATTAAAACAAATATGATAGTTTTGAACTAGTCTAGTACCACTAGTGATTAAAGCTTCAACTTTCACCTTTTTCGTTCTGAAACATTTTACAGTTTTGTAAAATTGAAAGCCTGCCAGTTGAGAGATACTCTGGATCTCACATATTGATGATTAAGTGCTTGCTTCATTCTTGTTTTGAATCAATAGAGTTCCCCTGCTGGTCCAATTGATAGAATTATGCATTTAGGTTCTAAAAACATAATGGATTCCTCTGAAAATATTGATCCAATAATCTATAAAGATAATGATCTCTGTTAAATAACATATTTAATGCCAGGATAAGACATTTTTGGTTAAAAATCTTGCATTTAATGGCATGTCAGCACAGCATCTAGATCACAGTTATTATGGTACTCATATTTATATTGCAAAAGTAGGTGCTCCTTCACATCCTGTACCTTACAAAATCAGCCCTGAGCAGGTGAAATGTTCTCCTAAAAAACTCAATCACCTCTAAGTATTGACCTGTTTTCTGTGTAGTTAAAGTAGCCTTTATATTCACTGGTTTATTAAGAAGAAAAACCATGCATTTACATGTTAGTTCATATAGGACAAAATAATTCATAGCAAATGATGCAAGTGAATTTGGCCTATTTTTTTCTGTTTATGAATCATCTGAAAATAGCTGATTTGGTTTCTCAAATATAATCTTTATTCAGAATTATTCACCAAATCATTTATTTTTTGAGGTCTGGAGCTTTCACACAAACAGTTCTTTGTGGGAATTCAATTTTGAAATTTGAGTTGTATTGGGCACAAAGGGCACAAGCTACTTTTCTGCTCCCAGACTGGATGAGTTTAACTTTAACAATTAGGTTTTTGATGCAAATGCACACAGTATCAGTATAATTATTTGTTTTATGTTAATGTTCTTCATTATTCATCTAAAATTCCCTGTTCCTACAAACATGCCCGCTAGTAATCTCATTTGCTAGAATTCTAGCAGAAAGTGAACACAAAAGGAGCTTGAACAGTCACAACACATTCATTTAGGGCTAGATTAAGCCTTTAGGCTGAGCACTGAATGTAGGGCAGTATTCAGCAGTTCTGCCTCCAGAAGAACACAGGAGGGAATTGTGACTCCCAGGCCTGGCTCACACTAAATCAGTACAACCCCTAATGTGGTTGCAATTATATTGGCATAAAGGTACCTCATACTGGTATAACTTATTCCCATTTCCTTATGTGAACAAGCAGTATGGGATGAATATATCCTATGTGGCAGTGGTCACAAAAATGTTAATGGATAGAGTGGCTACCTCCCCACCTGTAGCTAATTAACTGACTAGCAACTGCTGGGATAAAAGGCTGCCACTTGGGTAGAAGGGTCGTTTCCAAAGAGGCCATGATAACCCTGAAGAAGTGTCTCAGCAGTGGTTGACAAGGTGCTGCCTAAGGCACTGACCCAGCAATCCCAGAGGGAGTGGGGTGAGACTCCTGGGAGCAGCTGGGAGGATTCCAGTTCCTCCAACCCACAAGGTGGGGAAGAAGTGGAATTTTCAAGGCCCATGTTGTACTTACAACAGTGAGTTAAAGAGCACCTGGCATAAGCCAGAAAACCAAGCGAATGGGGTCTTAAAGGGCCAGTGTACCCTCAATGTATTGAATCTACAGTGTACGCTGTAGATAGAGAGGAGAGGAACTGTCCCCCCCCCCCTCAGGTGCCCTTATACCACTATAGCTGTGCGTACACAAGGAGGGTTGTACTGTTTTAACTAAATCGGTTGTGAACTCATAGTTAAAGTGGCACAGAAAATGTGTTTAGACAGGCACTGTGTTCTGACACAGAGTCACAATTCCCCGCCAAGTCCCTTACTTTGAAGGGAAAATAATGTACTGCAGCCCTGAAAAAGGGTGCTGTTTACTTCCTACCCTGTGCCTAGACAGCTCCACCCATTCCCTGTCATGCTCCATTGCCTCCCACCCCATTATTTCATGGGGAGAAAAGACAGCAGCCCAGTGACTGCAGTGGACATAGAGCTATTATCTGGTAGTCTTAATGCAGCCACACGGGGTTGTAGAAGTTGTAGATTATTCTCTCAGTCTTCTTCACAACCATGTTAATGCTAGTGTAAATCTACTATCATAGCACCTAGGACTCCCAGTCATGAACCAGGACTCAATTGTGCTAGGCATTGAGAAACACAGATGGTCCCTTGAGTAAGTTTTGTGGATGTTTATGTGGAGCACCTCCCAAGTGTGAGGAACAGCATGGGAGAAAGCACGAAGGTGCTTATTTGAAAGGAGTGGGCATGAATTTTCATAACTTATTTTTACAGTCTTTTTTAGTTCTAATTAATATAAATGCAAACTGTACATGAAGTAGTCATGGGTGTATTTGAGGTCAGTAGAAAGGGTGCATTAGTTTTTACTCATACCTATGTTCTGTACAGTGTATAATCTCCTGGAACAACATAATTGCTGTTGTATCTATCCACAGGCCTTGACAAGGCCTTTTTAGATAAAGGAACCACAGTGGACCTAATTTACCTCGATTTCAGTAAGGCATTTGATATGGTTCCATGTGGGGAATTATTAGTTACATTGGAAAAGATGAGGATCAATATGAAAATTGAAAGGTGGATAAAGAACTGATTAAAGGGGAGACTACAATGGGCCTTACTGAAAGGTGAACTGTCAGGCTGGAGGGAGGTTACTAGTGGAGTTCTTCAGGGATCAGTTTTCGGACCAATATTATTTAATCTTTTTATTACTGACCTCGGCACAAAAAGTGGGAGTGTACTAATAAAGTTTGCAGATAACACAAAGCTTGGAGGTATGGCCAATACAGAGAAGGACCCGGATATCATACAGGAAAATCTGGATGACCTTGTAAACTGGAGTAATAGTAATAGGATGAAATTTAATAATGAAAAGTGCAAGGTCATGCATTTAGGGATTAATAACAAGAATTTTTGTTATGAGATGGGGACTCATCAGTTAGAAGTAACAGAGGAGGAGAAGGACCTCAGAGTATTGGTTGATCACAGGATGACTATGAGCCATCAATGTGATATGGCCGTGAACAAAATGAATGCGGTCTTGGGATGCATTAGGCGAGGTATTTCCAGTAGAGATAAGGAGGTGTTAGTACCATTATACAAGGCACTGGTAAGACCCCATCTGGAATACTGTGTGCAGTTCTGGTCTCCCATGTTTAAGAAGGATGAATTCAAACTGGAACAGGTTCAGAGAAGGGCTACTAGGATGATCTGTGGAATGGAAAACCTGCCTTATGAAAGGAGACTCAAAGACCTCGGCTTGTTTAGCCTAACCAAAAGAAGGCTGAGGGGAGATATGATTGCTCTCTATAAATATATCAGAGGGATAAATATCAGGGAGGGAAAGGAATTTTTTAAGCTCAGTGCCAATGTGAACACAAGAACAAATGGATATAAACTGGCCATCAGGAAGTTTAGGCTTGACATTAGACAAAGGTTTCTAACCATCAGAGGAGTGAAGTTCTGGAACAGTCTTCCAAGAGAAGTAGTGGGGGAAAAAGACATATCTGGCTTCAAAGCTAAACTTGATAAGTTTATGTAGGGGATGGTATAATGGGATAGCCTAATTTTGGCAATTAATTGATCTTTGACTATTAGCAGTAAATATGCCCAATGGCCTGTGATGGGATGTTAGATTGGATGGGATCTGGATTACTACAGAGAATTCTTTCCTGGGTGTCTGGCTGGTGAGTCTTGCCCACGTGCTCCGGGTTTAGCTGATCGCCATATTTGGGATCAGGAAGGAATTTTCTTCCAACGCAGATTAGCAGAGGCCCTGGGTTGTTTTTTTTTTTTTTGCCTTGCTCTGCAGCATGGGGCATAGGTCACTTGCTGGAGGATTCTCTGCACCTTGAAGTCTTTAAACTATGATTTGAGGACTTCAAAGGCTCAGACATAGTTTAGGGGTTTGTTGCAGGAGTGGGTGGCTGAGATTCTGTGGCCTGCATTGTGCAGGAGGTCAGACTAGACGATCATAATGGTCCCTTCTGACATTAAATTTTATGGCTCTATGACTCTGACAAGTGTCTGTATAATGATGACAATAATAAATAATAATAATTGAGACATGATTTAAAAAAAAACATTGAAAAATAATTTTAGCAAAGATTTTCTAGCTCAGATATCAGAGGGGTAGCCGTGTTAGTCTGAATCTGTAAAAAGCAACAGAGGGTCCTGTGGCACCTTTGAGACTAACAGAAGTACTGGGAGCATAAGCTTTCGTGGGTAAGAACTTCACTTCTTCAGATGCAAGTAATGGAAATCTCCAGAGGCAGGTATATATCAGTGTGGAGATAACGAGGTTAGTTCAATCAGGGAGGGTGAGGTGCTCTGCTAGCAGTTGAGGTGTGAACACCAAGGGAGGAGAAACTGTTTCTGTAGCTAGATAGCCATTCACAGTCTTTGTTTAATCCTGATCTGATGGTGTCAAATTTGCAAATGAACTGGAGCTCAGCAGTTTCTCTTTGGAGTCTGGTCCTGAAGTTTTTTTGCTGTAAGATGGCTACCTTTACATCTGCTATTGTGTGGCCAAGGAGGTTGAAGAGTTCTCCTACAGGTTTTTGTATATTGCCATTCCTGATATCTGACTTGTGTCCATTTATCCTCTTGCGTAGTGACTGTCCAGTTTGGCCAATGTACATAGCAGAGGGGCATTGCTGGCATATGATGGCATATATAACATTGGTGGACGTGCAGGTGAATGAGCCGGTGATGTTGTAGCTGATCTGGTTAGGTCCAGTGATGGTGTTGCTGGTGTAGATATGTGGGCAGAGTTGGCATCGAGGTTTGTTGCATGGGTTGGTTCCTGAGTTAGAGTTGTTATGGTGCGGTGCGTGGTTGCTGGTGAGAATATGCTTAAGGTTGGCAGGTTGTCTGTGGGCGAGGACTGGCCTGCCTCCCAAGGTCTGTGAAAGTGAGGGATCATTGTCCAGGATGGGTTGTAGATCACTGATGATGCGTTGGAGAGGTTTAAGCTGAGGACTGTAGGTGATGGCCAGTGGAGTTCCGTTGGTTTCTCTTCTGGGCCTGTCTTGTAGCAGGAGGCTTCTGGGTACACGTCTGGCTCTGTTGATTTGTTTCTTTATTTCCTTGTGTGGGTATCGTAGTTTTGAGAATGCTTGGTGAAGATCTTGTAGGTGTTGGTCTCTGTCTGAGCGGTTGGAGCAGATGCGATTGTACCTCAGTGCTTGGCTGTAGACGATGGATCGTGTGGTGTGACCGGAGTGGAAACTGGAGGAATGAAGGTAGGCGTAGCGGTCGGTGGGTTTTCGGTATAGGGTGGTGTTAATGTGGCCATCGCTTATTTGTACGGTGATGTCCAAGAAGTGGACCTCCCGTGTAGATTGGTCCAGGCTGAGGTTGATGGTGGGGTGGAAGCTGTTGAAAGCATGGTGGAATTCTTCCAGGGTCTCCTTCCCATGGGTTCAGATGATGAAGATGTCATCAATATAGCGTAGGTAGAGAAGGGGCATGAGTGGACGAGAGCTGAGGAAGCGTTGTTCCAGGTCAGCCATAAAAATGTTGGCATATTGTGGGGCCATGCGGGTGCCCATAGCGGTGCCACTGGTCTGGAGGTATATATTGTCACCAAATTTGAAATAATTGTGCGTGAGGATAAAGTCACAGAGCTCAGCAATAAGTTGTGCTGTGTCATCAGGGATACTGTTCCTGACAGCTTGTATTCCATCTGTATGTGGGATGTTTGTGTAGAGAGCCTCTACATCCATGGTGGCTAGGATGGTGTTTTCTGGGAGGTCACCAATGCATTGTAGTTTTCTCAGGAAATCTGTGGTGTCACGGAGATAGCTGGGAGTGCTGGTGGCGTAGAGTCTGAGTAGGGAGTCCACATATCCAGACAGTCCTTCAGTGAGAGTGCCAATGCCCGAGATGATGGGGCGTCCAGGATTTCCAGGTTTGTGGATCTTAGGTAGTAGATAGAATAACCCCGGTCGGGGCTCTAAGGGTATGTTGATTTGTTCCTGTGTTAGTGTAGGGAGTGTCCTGAGTAGATGGTGCAGTTTCTTAGTGTATTCCTCAGTGGGATCTGAGGAAAGCGGCCTGTAGAATTTGGTATTGGAGAGTTGTCTGGCAGCCTCCTTCTGGTAGTCAGACCTGTTCATGATGACAACAGCACCTCCTTTATCAGCCTCTTTGATGATAATGTCAGGGTGGTTTCTGAGGCTGTGGATGGCATTGCGTTCTGCACGACTTAGGTTATGAGGCATTGCTATCCATTGCTATTCCATTGCTATCTACATACTGCACAGACCACAGTGAGAGGTTATGCCATACATTATCAAAGAAACTGAGGAACCACCCTCCCTGATTGAACTAACCTCGTTATCTCCACACTGATATATACCTGCCTCTGGAGATTTCCATTACTTGCATCTGAAGAAGTGAAGTTCTTACCCACGAAAGCTTATGCTCCCAGTACTTCTGTTAGTCTCAAAGGTGCCACAGGACCCTCTGTTGCTTTTTACTAGCTCAGATAGAAATTAATATGGGATATATGTAATTAGAAGAAGAAATTTACATTTTTACACTGGTGACTCTGAGCTAGATTTCTAATATGGGCTAATCAAAGAACAATGTTTCCCCAAAGACTCAAATTCTCAAAGGGATATCAACCAGGCATCCAAACTTAAGGGTACATACTTCTATAGCCATCATAGGTTATCACACATGGAATCTTATATTTGGTAGTGAAAACTTCATGTGCACTTGCAGATCAGATACTTAGGTATCTTAAATACCCGATCTGGATTAGCAAGTGTCAATTTCACTCACAAGTCAGAAGAAAATGTAAGCACAATTTGAGAGGCCATTTGTAAAACATGTGGCCGTAAAACTCCTTAATGTGAGCTGGAGAACCAGCAATGTGAAAATGGCATTTTAATCTCATACATGCTAATGAATGCATATCAGATTGCTGGGCTCTGATTCTCTTCTCACACCAGTTTTACCCTTGTGTAACTCGATTGATTTAAATGGCATCGTGCACAGTGTGCAGCAGTGTGAAAGAATCAGGCCCTTGCTCTCTTCAGAAGGTTAAACAATAGCTTGTATTAACATTATGATATACTTTTTCAGTGCACTAATGGCTGTATTTAGGCCACCAGATATATCTAAATTATCCATGTGCAAGTCAAAATGCAGGAATGGTTGAGCAGTTTCTTTTCAATTATTGTAAAACTCTATCCTAATAATGCTAGAAAACTCAGTCAGTGTGAGTCTCGATTTCAGTGGGGCTTGGACTGGGTTCCTAATGAGGAAAAGTCAGTATTATAAGGCATACTTTTGGTTGGTCAAATATTACTCCTACAAACACTATTTTATGTGAATCCCAATGAACATGTCCTTCAGATTTCAGGTATTAAGTAGAAAGATATAAGTAATCAGATTAAATCAGATATTTCCATGGGTTAAGGAACACTGTATTTTCTGTTTTATAAACATTCCCACTTCTTCCTGTGGGTCTGAGAAATCTGCTGTAGAGTTGGATAAAATTGTTTTGGTGAATAATAAATTCACCAAAAAATGAAGTTTCAGGGTAACTGAAACTATTTGTGAATAGAAGTCAAATTTGGTGGATCGTTTCAGCTGTATAAAAATGAGGAAAATAATTTCTAAAAAAAGTCAAAACAGTTCATTTCAACATTTTCAAAATGAACCATTTTGACATTTTGTTTCAAAGCAAACTGTTTCAAAATAGTTTTTTTAAATCGACGTTTTATTTAGAAAATGTCCATTCAAATTGACATTTTGTTTAGAAAATATTGATTTGAATCAACCTATAATAAAGTCTTTTCTTTCTTTTTGGGGGAGTGGGGAAGAGGCAAGAAAAAATTAAAAAAAAAATCAGTTTCTATTTGAAACAAAACAATTTGGGAGGTAGCATTTTTCCAGTCCAGCCAGTGAACCAAAAAATCAATAATTCACTCAGCTCTAATCTGCAGTGCTGAAGAATAATCCTCCCATGTTGCTATGGTAGGCAACCACCAAGTCTTCCCAAGTAAGGATACATTTATTTCCCCATGTATACAATGAGACATCTCTAGATAGCAGGTATCCTTCTGCAATTGTGTGCACATAAAGCTTAACCGAACAAAGAACAGAACAAAAGCAAGCAAGATAGTGGGCACGTGATCCACAAATAAATTAATATAAAACACTGGAAACAATGTATATATTTCCCCTACTTTTTAAACTAATGCTCTCTGTTATTTTCAATGTTTTCCTACAGTACATTGTGTGGATGTCACTGATACAAATCTTGTACAGCTGAGCTGGGTAGGGTTATAACTAAACTTTTCTGGCCCTCGGGCTGCTTAATCTCGGCAGTCTCCTGCTGTTTGCTATCAGTGTTCAACTTGCATTACTTCTGTAGCCCCCAAGAAGAGATTTTAGTATTCAGTAGTATGTTTGGTTGTTTTTTTTTCCTTTCTTCTATCTTCAAAAGGGTTTTCACTTTATTTTCTGTGATGGTGATATTCTGTAAGTGGTTGCTACCATGTATCTTCTTGTCTCACATGTTTTCTCATTTAAATATAGCACCACCCACTAGCACTAGTACAGTTAAGATCTGATAGCTTTCCAATTTAAAGTCCTAATTTAAGTGTTTAATAACTTGTCTGTAAAAATTCACTGTGGGCTGAAAGGTGTCATTAGTGATTAGTGAATTTGAAACAGAAGGCAGGTGGCTTAGCTGAACATATTGGCTAAATGTATCCCTGATACAACTCTCCAGGTTAATGTATTTTTCACTTTGAATTCACCTAGAAAAATCTATATTGAAGTCACCCTTGAGATTATTCCTATTACATTCATATTGTCTATGTTATGAAACTTCTACATTGTTGCTAAAAGAGGCTGTGTATACAGTTTATTTCCTTGAAGGTAAAATTCTATTGTTAATATATAATCAGCATCAAATGTAATATTAACCTTAGGCCTCTCAATATATTGGGTCAAACTTTCAAAGCTATGTGTCTCAGCTGCAGACAACATGCACATATAAATCAGAACAGTGTTCTCCCTTAAAGTCAATATTTGCCAAAAGTTTCCTTTAACGGGGTCCTTGGAGGGCCAGGTGGCCTAGTGGTTGAGTGCTTGACTTCTAGTCCCTTGCTTCCCTGGTGCCTCAGTCTTTAATGCAAGGGGGCAAGGGGACCCAAGCCCACCCACTCCACTGAGTCCCAGCCCAGGGCCCTGTGTAAGTCAATCCCTGACTAGGGGACTTCCCAGCAGGAACTCTATGTCCACTGCCCTGGGGTACTTCCTACTGTTTTCCCTTCAGTTTGGGGCATGGCCCATATATTCCAAGTGGCTTGACTCTAGTAGCGCCCTCTCATGGACCCTGGGTAGCTTCCTGTTGTTGTCCCAGGTTCCTCCAAGTGGGGCAGCTGCAAGCTTGTGGGGTTCTAACCCTGCCAAAATCTCTGTGCTTCAATCACCTGGGTTCCTCTTAGACCAGGTGCTCCTCTTCCTCAATCTCCTTTGTCCAGGAAGACAGTGCTTGCTTCCTGGTGACTGTCTCGACTGTCAGGCTAATGATTCTTCCCCTCAGATAGAGAGGCAGCTGGCTCCTACCTCTTCACCAGTAAACCCCAAACTGAGCCAGGCTCTCTCCTTTTCTCTACCCTCCATTACCTGCTTTGTGGCTAGCTGGCCCCAAAGGCTATCTTTAACCCCTTCTGTGCTGGCATGTGGTTTCTCTGCTTCATCATATTATCATAGCACATTATCTGAATACCACAAATTGCTTATTCTAAATCAAAGGAACTATTGTGATATCTCAAATACCTCTGGTATAGTATTTGGTGGATACTGCGTTTTTAATGGTGACCACTGAAACAACAAAAATTATGCCGTAGAGGAGAAAACCTCTCTTCAGTGCTCAGCTGGAGTAAATTGGCCAGGCTCTGAGGCTTTCTAAGGGGAAAACAGGGAAGGAATTATGCCCCTTAATAAGATTTGCTTGAGAAAGGAAATTCCAGCCTTATGGAAGGAGTGACCTCCAGTACCGTTCTCATTGTGAGAGCAAAAAATGATGATGATGGAATTTAAGTATCTATTTTACTAAAACTTGGAACATAAGGTAAAAAGAAACCACGTGCTGGACCACATCAATGTTAGTATTTTGTTTCATCTTTTAACAAACGTTGCCACAAACATAAAAAAAGCATAATACAGTAAATCACTGTCAACTTGCCAAGTGTCTTATAAAGGAAATGCCTTAAATCCACAATAAACCCAAAAGTACAGTACTAAGATTGAAATTCCCTCCATAACTTACTCTATTTTACTTACTTCAGGACAGATATCCTATAATTGGATTATTCACTGTTCGGGTCTGAGTGAAACACTTAGCCCTGGTCTACACTACGAGTGTAGGTCAAATTTAGCAGTGTTAGATCGATTTAACCCTGCACCCATTCACACGATGAAGCCATTTTTGTTGACTTAAAGGGATCTTAAAATTGATTTCTGTACTCCTCCCTGACGAGGGGATTAGTGCTGAAATTGACCCTGCTGGGTCGAATTTGGGGTAGAGTGCATGCAATTCGACGACATTGGCCTCTGGGAGCTATCCCAGAGTGCTCCGTTGCGACTGCTCTGGACAGCACTCTCAACTCAGATGCACTGGCCAGGTAGACAGGAAAAGCCCTGTGAACTTTTGAATTTAATTTCCTGTTTGGCCAGCATAGCAAGCTGATCAGCACAGGTGACCATGCAGAACTCATCAGTACAGGAGACCATGGAGTCCCAGAATCACGAAAGAGCTCCAGCATGGATCGAACGGGAGGTACTGCATCTGATCGCTGTATGGGGAGACGAATCTGTGCTATCCAAACTCCGTTCTGAAAGACGAAATGCCGGAATATTTGAAAAAAATCTCCAAGGGCATGAAGGACAGAGGTTATAACAGGGACCCGCAGCAGTGCCGCGTGAAGCCTACCAAAGAACCAGAGAGGCAAACGGCCGCTCCGGGTCAGAGCCCCAGGCATGCCACTTCTATGATGAGCTGCATGCCATTCTAGGGGGTGCCCCTACAACTACCCCACCCCTGTGCTTCCCTCCTCCCCCACCCCTCCTGGACTACCTTGGCAGTTATTCCCCCATTTGTGTGATGAATTAATAAAGAATGCATGAATTTGAAACAACAATGACTTTATTGCCTCTGCAAGCGGAGAGCAAAGGGGGGAGGGGAGGGGAGGGCGATTGGCTTACAGGGAAGTAGAGTGAGCCAAGGGGCCGGGTTTTCATCAAGGAGAAACAAATAGAACTTTCACACTGTAGCCTGGCCAGTCATGAAAATGGTTTTCAAAGCTTTTCTTATGCACAGCGCACCCTGCTATGCTCTTCTAACCGCCCTGGTGTCTGGCTGCACATAATCAGCGGCCAGGTGATTTGCCTCAACCTCCCACCCCCCCATAAATGTCTCCCCCTTACTCTCACAGATATTGTGGAGCACACAGCAAGCAGTAATAATAATGGGAATATTGGTTTCGCTGAGGTCTAACCGAGTCAGTAAACTGCGCCAGCGAGCTTTTAAATGTCCAAAGGCACATTCTACCACCATTCTGCACTTGCTCATCCTATAGTTGAACTGCTCCTTACTACTGTCCGGGCTTCATGAGCCATGGGAGCAAGGGGTAGGCTGGGGTAGGTGCGACTGTGCGGTGCTGCCGACTGGGAGAGCAGCCTCAGGCAGAAGCCTCCAGCTGGCATGATATTCCAGGCAGGACTGAATCTCCATTAGATGAAACTTAAAGAAGAGAATGACCTGGAGACATTCACATTTTTGTCCAGGCACCCCGACCGAACTCACCAAGGCCAGCTAGGAGCACCCACGTCTGCGCAGGCACCCCTGACCAACCTAACCGAGGTCGACGACGATGGCTAGCAGACGAGGCCATGGGACGACGACGATGGCTAGCAGTCGTATTGCACCACCTGCGGTTTGCATGGCAAGGCAAGGGGAAGCTGCTGTGTAGTACTGCAGTACCATGTGTGCCAGCAGCACCCAGGAGACATATGGTGACAGTGAGCTGAGTGGACGCCATGCTTGCTGTGGTATGTCGTCTGCATGGTTAACCCAGGCAAAAAGCCGAGAAATGATTTTTTGCTGTTGCTTTCACAGAGGGAGGGAGGGAAGGAGGGAACGGGGCCTGACGACATGTACCCAGAACCACTCGCGACAATGTTTTTGCCCCATCAGGCATTGGGAGCTCAACCCAGAATTGTAATGGGCGGTGGAGACTGCAGGAACTCTTGGATAGCTACCACAGTGAAATGCTCTGAAAGTTGACGCTAGTCTCGGTACTGTGGACGCACACTGCTGACTTAATGCGCTTAGTGGGGACACACACAATCAACTGTATCAAATCGATTTCTAAAAAATCAACTTCTATTAAATCGACCTAATTTCATAGTGTAGACATACCCTAAGGATCATCACTGATGATATGAGCCTGTTGCGAGGTGAGTTTACCCTGGGGAAGGGTAAGGGTGTTGGAGTCCTGCAGCTAAGTCTACCTGGCTATCCTTATATTTAGGGCAGTAGGCCATAATGGGTCAGAGTCTATTAGGCTGCCCCTCCCCGCAGGGCTGTGCGGCCTAGTGACCAGAGTCAATAAGGCTACCCTTCTCCTCAGGGCTGTCCAGCTCTATAACCAGTCCACTGTCTAGTTCCCCTAGGCCACTTTCTACCATGTCTCCTGATGCAGTTGTCCGGATGTCTTTGCAGTCTCTAGGTTCTTTGGCTTGTGCTACTCCTGGCAACTCCAACCTGTTTGGGGTGTCGGCAGGGATCTGACTATCCACCTGGGTCTCAGCACCTCTGACTTCTGCAGTTTGGGGCGTCAGCAGCACCCAGGCTGGAGCCTGCAAGGTACATCCTCCCTCCTCAACGGTCAGCCCCAACTGAGCTGATCTGCTCCCTTTTATATCAGTACTCTGTTGGAGCATGGCCAGCAGGGACAAGGGGGCATAGCTTCTGCTGCCAAGAGTGCAAGTTTAATCCCTTAATCTCCAGTGTGGGGTGAGTGCACCCCATCACAGAGCCAATTAATATTTAGAAGAGGTTCACCTATAGCAATATATATAATTATAAAATATAATTCAAAAATGACTTTTTGTTTCAAAATATTATTTCAAAATGAAAAAACTGAACCATTTTGTTCAAAAAAAGTCAAAATGGGATGTTTCAACATTGTCAGAACTCTTTCCCCATTTTTCTCTCAATGAAATTCCAGCAAAATTAATCCAGTTTTGCAAAGCATTTCTATTTCAGTGAACCTGCATATTCCAATGGAGCATTGGTCTGCCAAAGTTTCTCAAACCAGCTCTACTTCTGATGAGCTTCCTCTAGAAGTGCTTTGTCCTCAGTGCAGAGCTGTGACTAAATGACAAATAGAAGTCCATAGGATTTTGTGGTATAATTTTGATCCGGCTCTTGGATGATCTCGGCTTCTCTCAATCTCCCAAATGACTTTTCTTCATGTAAATTCTTCAGCGCTGTGAGGTAACTTAAATCAGTTCATTTCCAACCTGTGACCTTTACCTTGAGGTGCAGGATATTGTGATGCTTGAGTCTGGGTAAAAAGAGGGCATTCCTGGCTCAACCTTGGATATAAATATCACGCCTTTTCTTCCAGTCACCTCTGTCAGAGCGGCAAGTCCCCCCACCAACCTGATCTGGGTGTCTGCTTCCATGCTGCTTATGTGGAGCAGACAACTTTCTCTGGGGAAAGGGAGGCTTGAAAAAGCAACAGCCTCTTTCCGTCCAGCTTGCTGGACAAGACGCCCTTTCAATTAAAGAGAGCAATTCCACTTCTCCATTAAGCCAGCCAAACTGCCATACCGCTTAATATGTGGCAAGGGCATTTTAAGTATTGAAATCTTCTTCTCAGTACAAATAGCTGAGAAGCTTGAATTGTTCTCTCTTGTATTGTTTAGTATACTAGAACTAGATAAAAAAATACATAACCAGTGCTAAAATATGTTAGAAACAAGGGTGAGTGAAAAGATCGCATCTACAAGGGCACAGCAGCCTATCAGGAACTTAACTACATGACAGTTCTGAAAGCAAAAGCAAACCTGCCAATAGCATCTGGGGAGTCAGCCAAGAAGCCAGATGCTACCAGGAAAAGAATATCCTCTTCTGTTTGGCATTTTGGGTCCCGTGGGTACCACTCAAAGACAAAAAGGTCCAGTGTGTTTCACTGAACAATATGCTGCAGCTCAAGCACTTTCACTGTTGTTGAAAAGACTTCATACTGAATAATGGTAGTGCCAAAGAACACAGACGCTAACATACAGAGAAAACATACAAAATGAAAGCATATTTCCAATCTAGTTCTATTCTTATATTAAATATGGGAATCAGCGAAGTTCAAGTGCAGTTCATGGTCCTATGGTGGAGAGACAACTAAAGCTAATGGAGTGACCCCAACCATGAATTTGGCCAAGGGTATTCATTTTGAAATCAGTTTGCCGGTTGTGTGAACCAGGGGAGATTCTAGAGCAGGGAACCACTTCGCAGAGGGCCTAGGCAGGGAAAAATTCAAACAATTTTTGTTGACCTTTCATTTTATGTCAAAGGAGGAGAGCCGGAATAGACATACTTAAATCTAATTATGCTTTAATTTAATCTTTGTTTGTGTGATGTGTTTTCTTTTCCAAAGCTTCCTATTATTGTAACCTCAGATATGCCAACCTTCCCTGATTTTTCATAGTCCTCCTGATTTTTACATGTAATTACTAATTCAGGTTTAAATCTACTAATTTTGCAAGTGCATGCACATACATCTATACATTTTATGTGTGTGTCTGTGTGTGCACTTACTTGCAAAATTAGTAGATTTAAACCTAAATTACTAGTTTGTGTGTATGTATCTACGTGTCTGTGTGTGTCACTCACCACCACTCCAGTCCAACACATAGTGTTGTGGGAGGCTTTCTTCTCCACCATCCCTGTGACACATGTGCAGACAGCACAGTGAGAGTCTGAGAGAAGGCAAGCCATGGCAATTTGAATGCAGTGGTGAGCTGCTGGATTCATTGTCCAAGCCCCAGGATGTGTGTTGCTCTATAACTATCCTGTGTAGACACCGATGGACCTCTGTTTATGTGCTCTGGGCCCCTAATGTGCTCCAGCATGGTCCATGTGGGGCAGCTAGAGTGTGATGTACAGCCTGTGGCTTGGGCGGTGAATTCAGCACCCCAATCACCATGGCTTACCTCCTATCAGACACTCACTGCACAGCCTGCAAGAGAGGAACAGCCAGAGCAAAGGGAGGAGGTGGCAAGAGGAGGGAGAAGAGGAGGATCATCCCAGGAAGGAGGTGCAGGCCCAGGACTGGCTGAGATAATTAAGGGCCATAGGAGTGCAAGTTTCCTATGGCCCATCCTCCCATTCTCTCGGTTTGGGTGTGGGGAGAAGGGGCACAATGCAGGGGAGGTGGGGCAGCCTCCCTCCTTTTCTATGGACAAGGAATGGTGGGGAGGGGAGAGGTCCTGGGTTCCATGTGGAAACAGGGAGGATATAGGTCCAAGCAACCTCCCAACATTTTTTTCCATTCATTTTACTTAAAGTCTGAGAGCAAGGCTGCCATCTCTGTAGTGTTCAGGTTCTGACACTGAGTGCTGGGGAGAAATCTGATGTTCTGGCCAAATTCTAATTGGGGTAATTATTCTGCCTAGGGTAATTTTGTGAGCAATTTCAATTGGATATGACATTCACTCATTTTCCTAAAATGAGGAGCAGTGCTTCTGTACACTTTTAACAAATTGATTTGTTCCACCCCAGAGGTGTGTACATTTCAGCAGAAGTCGCAATGTTTCTTATATGTATGGTTCATAAAGTCTGTATAGCCCTTTGGGATTCTTTGGAATAAGCGGTGGAATTTAAATGTATAGAATATTCATCATTATCATAAATAAACTAGGTGTTTGAGTATGTAGAGTGTCATGGATGAACACTTGGGAGGTGTGAACCAGTTCAGATAAAACAAGACTTTTCTGAGGTTCAAAGGAAAACTATTATTATTTATTTTTTGTAAATGTCACATGTCACTATGCTTCCTAGTTTCATCTTTTCTCTTGAGCAGATTAATGGCATGGGATATGTGGGAGCCATTATTACATGGGTCTGGTTTTATTATCGTACACATGTTTTGTTATTTTTATTTTTAAAAATCAGGAAGTGCCTAGAGTTTTAGATAAAACTGAAATAAACTAGAACTGGAAATGGAAATATCATGTGAAAAATTATGGGCCAAAGCCTGCTCCATGGCTCAAAGCCCATGGCATTTCCTGAGGGGCACACTCTGCCCTTAGGCCAGATGTGAAGTAGCTACATGATGGCCAAATTCCTCCCTTTGCCAGGGGTAGAGCCTTTGACTTCACTCCCCAACTGCTGTGTATGAATTAACAGAGTTCTAAGGGAAAGGCATCAAAGACAGGCAGTGCCTTCTTTGACCCCCATATAGAGGGAAGAGTCTTCACCTCCCAGCACTCGCTACGCCTCTGGCCATAAGTCCTCAGAAAGCTTTATTTCAGTGAATATCAGTAACATTAAATAAGGATCCATTTTTAAAATGACAGAAATTCTTATGATCTAATACCAGTATGGGAAGAACTGTGTAGAGAAGGAAGAGGTTTTCAGTTGGAACAAAGAGACTGAAGGTGAAGCTTTCAGTTACTTTCACAGCATTCATTGCTTTCCTCCAGAGAATGCTCTCTCCCAAACATCTAAGTGACTGTGATATGAACTGTATTTTCATTAACATTGGCATGGCTCTTTGAATTCCCCAAGAGGCCACCGAATTTTTAATTTCTGTGAGAAGAAAAATTTAGGAAGGATGAAAAATCCCAATTATTTTATAGGGAGACAAATCTTGCTGCTCCGTGATCATTTCCAAACTTCATCCTCTCTGTCATCAGTAGCAATTGAGATCAGTAGTAATTGAGATGGAGGGGTCAATTTGAGGAGAAATGATCAAATCTAGAGGCACAGTTTATAGGTAGCTGGGGAAATGAGAAAGCTGCAGCACATCCCAGTGTAAGTAATGATTTGCACTAAACAAAAAGCTTGATTACAACTGAAAATTGGTCTTCAACCCTTTAATTCTCTTTACATTTTCTCTTCCTTCTTCAGCTTCCCCTACCTTCAGATACCCTGAGCTCTCCACCCCCAAATGGCATCAATTGACAATATTTTCTCACATGATACAATTTCAGTCTTTGATAATACAGTTGCCTAAATACAGAACCAAGTCCCAAACATGTAGTTTGGTTTGATTGTACAGTATTGATACAGAAACATTTGCATTACTAAAATCTCTTCTTCCGGTCAGTGAACGGAGCATAACAGAACAGTAAACCAATTTACCGAGCCCATAATTAAGAAAGACACTACTATACTGATTCATACTATGTCTTGCAGTGGTTGAAAGTAATATACATTTGTGAAGGATAAAGAACTGAGTTTGTTTGTAATTTCAGCTATAGAGTTTTGAATGAACTAGGGCAGTCAAGCGATTAAAAAAAGTAATCACGATTAATTGCACTGTTAAACAACAATAGAATACCATTTATTTAAATAGTTTTGGATGTTTTCTACATTTTCAAATATATTGATTTTAATTACAACACAGAATACAAAGTGTACAGAGATCACTTTATATTTATTTTTGATTACAAGTATTTGCACTGTAAAAAAGCAAAAGAAATAATATTTTTCAATTCACCTAATACAAGTACTGTAGTGCAATGCCTTTATCATGAAAGTTGAACTTACAAATGTAGAATTAAGTACAAAAAAACTGCACTCAAAAATAAAATAATCTAAAATTTTAGAGCCCTGCAAGTCCACTCAGGCCTACTTCTTGTTCAGCCAGTCGCTCAGACAAACAAGTTAGTTTACATTTGCAGGCGATAATGCTGCCCACTACTTGTTTACAATGTCACCAGAAAGTGAGAACAGGCATTCTCGTGGCACTGTTGTAGCCAGCGTTGCAAGATATTTATGTGCAAGATGCGCTAAAGATTCAGATGTCCCTTCATGCTTCAACCACCATTCCAGGGGACATGCGTCCATGCTGATGATGGGTTCTGCTCAATAACAATCCAAAGCAGTGTGGACTGACGCATGTTAATTTTTGTTATCTGAGTCAGACGCCACCAGCGGAAGGTTGATTTTCTTTTTTGGTGATTTGGGTTCTGTAGTTTCTGCATCGGAGTGTTGCTCTTTTAAAACTTCTGAAAATATGCTCCACACCTCATCCCTCTCACATTTTGGAAGGCATTTCAGATTCTTAAACCTTGGGTTGAGTGCTGTAGCTATCTTTAGAAATCTCACATTGGTACCTTCTTTGTGTTTTGTAAAATCTGTAGTGAAAGTCTTCTTAAAATGAACAACATGTACTGGGTCATCATCCAAGCCTGTTATAAAATGAAATATATGGCAGAATGCAGGTAAAACAGAGCAGGGGTCATACAATTCTCCACCAAGGAGTTCAGTCACAAATTTAATTAACGCATTATTTTTTTAACAAGTGTCATCAGCATGGAAGCATGTTCTCTGGAATGGTGGCTGATGCATGAAGGGGCATACGAATATTTAGCATATCTGGCACGTAAATACCTTGCAATACCAGCTACAAAAGTGCCATGCAAATGCCTGATCTCACTTTCTGGTGACATTGTAAATAAGAAGAGGGCAGCATTATCTCCTGTAAATGTAAACAGACTTGTTTGTCTTAGCGATTGGCTGAACAAGAAGTAGGAGTGAGTGGACTTGTAGGCTCTGAAGTTTTACATTGTTTTGTTTTTGAGTGCAGTTATGTAACAAAAAAAATCTACATTTGTAAGTTGCACTTTCACGACAAAGAGGTTGCACTACAGTACTTGTATGAGGTGAATTGAAAAATACTATTTCTTTTGTTTCATTTTTACAGTGCAAATATTTGTAATAAAAAATTATATGCACTTTGATTTCAATTACAACACAGAATACAATATATATGAAAATGTAGAAAAACATCCAAAATATTTAATAAATTTCAATTGGTATTCTATTGTTTAACAGTGCAATTAAAACTGCGATTAATCATGATTAATGTTTTTAATTGCGATTAATTTTTTGAGTTAATCGCATGAGTTAACTGCGATTAATTGACAGCCCTAGAATGAACAAAATTCAGTACTTTGACTGATCCATTAGATTTCATAGCTCTAGGCAATATTTGCCACTGTGTGCTTTTTTTCTAAGCAAACCTGAAGAAGTGATTTCTACGCTGTGAGAGGTGGTCTCCAAGTATATTGTAGTGATTTCAGTTATGCACCAAACTTAATATTTCACATGACAATTTATAAATAAAATAGATCAAATGGAAGTCTACCTAAGTGCCCACCCAAGAATAAGGAGGTGTAAGGAGTTTCTGTCGTCCTTGCACTGGCTACCCACATTGTGAGTTGCAAGTTCCCCTTTCATGTATGGGTTGAGCAGTAGGTGAGCAGGGATGGGGAGTGGGCACACGCTTGGTTCTGTCCCCACAATGTGCCAGCCACCACAGCTGAGCCAAAGCAAAGCGGGAAGTAACCTGCTCAAGGGAAAGGGTTGGCAAATTATACTTTCCCGTGGAACAAGGGAGTATAACACTGCCTGGAGTGGCTCACGAGTGAGAATACCAACCTCAGGGCAGATAGTTAAGAAGCAGGACACAAACCCCAAATTGGTTGTGAGCTCTATACTTAGATTTCACCGACCAAGTGACAAATGTAAACTCCTCAGGCACTATACAGCCTTAATATGGAGTCACTGAAGTCCTCTTGGGTATTCCAATCTATCTTGCCATCCAGGCAAGCGTGACTTTGTGATAGATGGTCACTTTACACCAAAGATCACAAAATATGCAGGTTACTCCCAGTTCCAAAGGACTAGTCACTTACCCCTGGTCAATTTGCACCTTAGATATTACATCAAAGATAACCAATTCTATAGTGAAATAACTAAGGATTTTATTATTAAGAAAAAGAAATAAGAGAGTTACTTACAAGGTTAAAATAGATAAACATGCACACACAGATGAGCTGCAGTCTTAGGTTTCATATGGTGATAGAGCTGCTGGAAATATGCCAGGTCTATAAATCCTTTAGGGCTAACCAAGTTAATCCTGGGGATCTCTTGCTTACATTTAGGAATTTATGCCCCTTAGAGTCCAAACAGCACAAAAAGACCCTAATTCCTTCTGCTCCCCGTCTCCCTAGAGTCCAAGCTGATGGGACATCTTTCTGCACATCCTCCTCTTCGTGGGTGTGCTGGGAGCAATCAACAAAGTCCTTGTTCTTTGATGGCTTACAATGGCTAATTTGGACTAAATAGGCCTTTCTGGTGGCCCAGAGAAAACACCTTCTCATGGGTGCAAACCAGTATTTCACACTTGGTGATGTTTCTTTCTTGACTGGATTTACAGTTTCAGAACAAACACTTACAATGTGGGTTACAGATATTATAACTGAGATTAATGCATGCAGCAGCTTACAAGCATTTCATAAAGTCTAAACACATTGTTACAAGGCTAATACCCATTTCAGCAATACTAACACACAGGCAAGTCAGACTAGTTTCCAGCTATGCATTTGATAGTGTTCTCTTGAGGCCTAGGAACCTTGAAATGAGCTTGCACCTGGTCTACCAGCATCATAGAGGAAAGCAAGGACTCTCTAAGTCAATGTTGGATCCTTGGTCTGCTCCTGAGGCAGTCCAATATTGCACTGTCACTTACACCATTTCAAATTGCCAAAGCCTGCTTTCAAAAGAGAAGCCCATAGTCCATGCACATATTTACTTATGAAGTCCTTAATCCTGCATGTTACTCTACATAAGCCACATGGATCTTCCTGCAAGATCAGCACCTGTGTTTGCAGATACAATTACCTTGACTCTTGGAACTTCCTTCTGCCTTCATGATTGGTGCAATTTTAACTATGGCAAAAGCGAAAGTTGTCCCATGTTCACTATATGCCCTTACCTGAATCTATGAACTCTTCACAGTTGGCCTGTAACCCTCCAGATTGGATCAATGGGGTGGTACCTTACATATCTGCTGGGCCATGTTGCTCAGTCTAGGTGTGGAAAGACTTACTTCCATTTCCATTCTTACAGTGACATCCTGATGGGAAGAGGAGCCTGGTTGCACAACAGCAATTAATGGTCATACTCTAGTTGGCATTTGACTTTGGTGGACTCCCCTTGGAACACATGGATGTCATTTATTTCAAAGCAAAACCCTCCAAAATTCCTTTCAAGTTTGATTCCTTTCTCAAGTCCCATCAGGTTGGTTACAACCACAGCACGTAGCATTATTAACTGAGCCCACAACAACACAGTTGACAGGTGTTAGGGAACTCACAGTGGCTGGGGCAAAGAGCTGTGAGCATATTATGGGACTGAACATGCATGTAGGACCACGTGCATAATCTAACCTTATGGAAGTGTTGGAACAAAGTTGTGACTTAATTTGCCATTCCAAATAACCAAGGAGTCAGTGTCATTAGAGTGTGCTCTTCTTACAATATCTTTTTCAGTTTATTCTATCCTTAATATGGTAAAGTAACTCGCATTAGCAATAGGAATTGTAGGCACTGAGGAAAGAATGTTCAATGTATAGCATATTCACTTATGCAGTTATTATAATGTACAACAATACACATTCTGTTTTGTTTGTTTGTTTTACTTTGTTTTTTAACTTCATTGGTTTGGTTGAAAATCCAAGCCTTTTTTAACTAACAGGGAATTTCTGGGAGTGTGATACTGTGTACACCAATGGCTTAGAAAACTTCATAGACATACATATTTTGTATGGACTTCAAAGGAAATAAAAAATAGAAAGATGAGGCAAAAAACAGAACTTGCAAATTGGGCAACTGGCATGGGATCAGTGGCTAGCATCACCCATACTCCTGTTTTAAAGAAGTGCCAAACCTCACAATCTTAAACTGAAAAAATGGAAGATGGGCAAAGTTTGTGTGAAGAAGATGATCTGGAAGGGGAATTAAAAACTTTGACTTTTTGCAGGGGAAATCAAAATAAGGATTTATCTGAGAGAGCAGAATCTAAAGAGAGGGATATTGTTGAAGAGTTTGCTTTTGAGGTGCCTTTGAAGAAACGTTGCTTTCCTGAATTTACTGTGTATATTTAGAAAAGCATGGCATTTTAATATTCTCTGAGATCCAAGAATAAACACAGTCTTATTTCAAGTTTTGGAGTGTTAGAAAAGTGTCTATGACCACCATGAGAAAACAGTCTCTTCATGCTTTTCAATGCTCAAAACATATTCAAATGTACAAATCCAATAATTTAATTGCAGTAACAAACTCAGTGATGTGTGTTTATCTTACTTTTACACACAGGGATTTACTAAAAATCACCTTATGGAAAAGTAGTTCTATGTGCTAAAATTCAAACTCAATGGAACACTACACATAAAAGTTATTAAAATCAAATGGTTCCTTTAAACTTTAAATTCAAACTCAGTGCACCAGCTAATCCAAAATGAAATTAAGTGAAATGTCCCTTTGGGAAACTGTAAAACTATTGCACTCAGGAAAAATGTTTAATGATGAATCAAAATATGAACAACATAATTCTTTGTGAAAAATGAATTTTTTAATTAACCATTTGAATTCAAAATGTATAACTGCTGCAAAGGGCACATTTCTAAAAATCATTTGAACAGCTTTTAACCTCGTCTCTATTTTTTTTTATTGGCTTGTCTAATTTCAAAAGACAAATCAGCTCCTTCAAACTTTCTGTTTATTGACATTTTCATATTATACAAAATACAAATGTCAAACCTATAACAGTACAATCTTATTACAAATATCCAATTTTGACTTAGGCTTTTTAAGCTAACAGTAATGTGTCAGAGAAAACACCATGTCTCCTTCTTATAGCGGGCAGGTCTTCCGTTGAAATCAAAGGAGCTATGACAATTTATATCAGTTGAGGATCTGCCCCACAGTCTCTATGGAATATCTTAGCACAAATAAAATTTTTACCACCATCCATTATTGTTCTCCAAGAGAGCTACATGTTAGCAAACAAAGTAAGGGAGAAGACAAAATAAAAGTTGGATCAAAACCAATTGAATAAGCATAATAATGGTGCTCTAGAAGGCTTTCCCCTTCCTTTGTCAACTTCTTGGCACTAGTCCAGAATCAAGATGGCAACATCTGTAGATTTGGTTGGTTTAATCAATTGTGAAGTTTAGACTGTGTACCACTGACATTTGAATTCTTCAATTATCACATGACATTAATGGGAAGTGACCTCTCCAATGCCAAGAAGCAACTTTTGCTGATACAGTGGTACTGAAGGCCAATGTACATGTTATACATTTCCTCTTCCTGATATCTGTCTGTTTAGTCAGTCTAATCCACCTATCAAGACCATAGTAGTTAAGTGCCACTGGCATGCTACAATAATTTCAACTTTAAAATAACTCTTCTGTGCCTAAAGTAACTATAATAACACAAATTTTACCAATGAGCACAGAGAGTGGGTGACTATACTGACCAGTATGTTGCTACTTTGCAGGAACCCCTGTTGCATTTCAGCACTAGAATTGTCTAAAAAGATTATTTGGATTAGCTCCTGTAGGGGAAAAAAACACCATAACACACTTACTTGAGCTATGTCTGCTTGAGCCATAAATGATGTTATAGAAAGCTATACTTATTGGTAGCCAAATTGGCACAGGCTAAAATAATTTTTCACGGAACTACAGACTGTACCCAAGTGGCAAAATATTAATACTGTAACTTTTAGAGGTGCAGAGATGCAGCAATAAAGGAGGTGGTAAAGGCAGTATACTTCTTTAGTAAGTATTGTGCATTTCATCCTCCTCCTCCTCTGCATCAACCAAAGTCATTCTTCCATTGTGGATATTCTTACAAAGCTAGTTATATAGGATGTTCTGAAAAACAGGCCTAATGTCATCAGTATGGACAGATACAGCATTTCTCTAAAGAATGCTATACTTGCTACTCCCAAAATCAGGTATGTGAAGTTCCTAGCTCCCTGTAATGTTATTGTTGTGTGTGCAGATAATTGCAATTCTCCTTACCCTGTTCATGAACTTCTTTGTCATGATCTCATTTGTTCTGCTGGAAGACAGCCACGCTCCACTGATCTGATGTGAGATGTTGGTCTAGCTCTGTTATTTATGATTGAATCTACTTACCTTTAATATTCAGAATGCATCCTGGCAGGTGCCAGAGGTGAATCCTCTATCTTTCCTAGGGACTTTTGGTCAGGGATCAAGATGAATTTTTCTGTTTTAATAACAACAACAAAAAAGTATTTGTGTAATTTAATTACCCCCAAAATAATGCCTAATATCCCTGTCTCTGAGAGGGTCTTTCAGCCTTTGATAATGTTAAGGAAGCAATTGCTGTAGGTTTTCCTTTTCTGGATTTATGTATGTGTGCAACTACTGCTCCCATCCCTCCTAAACAGCCACTGCACGTCAACAGTGTGAAAAGCTCTGTATTAAATTGGAACTATTTGTTATTTCTCTATTTATTTGTATTCTCATAGTGCTTAAAAGAGTGAACTGTGACTGGGGCTCCATTGCACTGAGCACTGTACAAATACATAATGAGCAATTGCCTCGGCACTGAAGAATTTATAGTCAGCACAGATCAAATAGGCACATACAGGTTAAGTGACATGTTCAAAGTAATAGAACAAATTAATGACAAAGATGGGATTAGAACCCAAATCTTCTGTTTATTAGTTTAAGGTTTGGCCTACTGGTTGGAGAATTATAGAGTCACAGCCATATAACTTTTTAAACTTTGGGATGATTAAGGTTTATACCGTTCAAATAAACAATCCATAATATGCAATATTACCAAAAACAATCATCTCAGCTCTGAAACATTTTTGGTTACTGCTATAGTCTCAATGGCTTTATATTTACTATCCCTCCAAATACCTAGAAACAGCACAATTTTATCAATTAAACCTTATTTTTGAATTTTTTTTCAGGTTTCTTAGATGTTCCCTTTGATCTCTCCCAGGCTGTGATGGGATGGACCAGCTCTGCACTGAAGCAAAAGGAGTTAAGGCAACGCTTTTAGCAGCAGAAGCCATGCCCCCTTGGCCATGCTCCAACTGCTGCTGCAGTATAAAAGGGAGCAGCCTCGCTCAGTCTGGGCTGACTGCTAAGAAGGAAGGATGCTTGGTAGAGGCTCCAGCCCAGGAGTTATTACAGCCCTTGCCTATGGGAGCTGAAGAACCCAAGACCTGGACCAGAGGCCTGCCATCAGCAGAACCCCAGGGAGCATCCTGCACCCAGGAGCCTGGAGGACCCAATGCCCTATGGACTGCTGCTGCAGACAAGCCGGTAGGAAGTGACCAAGGGAGGGTGGGGGAGTGGTACCTCCCACCCTCATGAGGTCAGCATGTTTTGGAGGGATTCCCCGCTGACCCAGTGGTGGACCACTCCACCACTGTTAGGGCCCTGGGTCGAGGCCCCCTACACCCTGGTGTCAGTCTCCAGGTGCTGGCCACTAGGCCACTCTACCCTGCACTTGAGGGCGGTTATATTGACTCCAGCCACTAGGCCACTGTACCCTTCTATTGACCCTGGCCATTGGGCCACACTTCCCTGCAGACAAGGGGAGTCCTATTCACTCGGGCCATCGGAACGTGCTTCTCAGATGACAAGGGGAGTCCTATTCACTCGGGCCATCAGGCCGAATTCCACAACTGAGAAGGGGAATTCTATTGATGCTGGCCATTGGGTCGTGCTTCCCTGAAGACAAGGGGAGTTTTGTCGACTCTGGCCATTGGACTATGCAGCCCAGTGGCTAAGCGCAATCATATTGACTTAACTGTGGGGTTACCATGCCCATACCCCTCCCCGGGGTGACGAGGGTACTGGCCCAGTGACACAGGCCATCACTAAATATGATGTAAATATGATGGCACTAAATATGCCATCTAAATAACACGTTACACCATTTAACCCCTTAATCACCTACCTCATGATTCCTTGAAACATTGCCGTTGCACTATCTATATCATATCTCACTTAACCTTTCATGAACAGCCCCTGTATGTGTTCACAGAAAGGAAATTATTTAACTTGGCTCTTCTTTGGAAAGGTCAGTTGTGGTAAACTTCATCTCTTCTTCCAGTTTAGTAATTAAGTCTTGAGGTTAAGGGATTTTAAAAGGGATCTCCACAAGCTTTTCCACTTTTTTTCATTTTTGGATCACACGCTATTTCTGCAGCCTATTTGCTAAACTCCATGGCTGAAATTATTCCACGTTTTTTAATTTCTTCTAACACTTTTTTGCTGGGTTCTTGGAAAACACAAAGCACAGAATGAGCCCGTGGAAATTTAGGAATGGCATTTTCAGCTACAAGTAGCTTTACCCTTTAACCTTTTCCTCTCCCTGTGCTTGAATTAAATACAGAGTTGTACTCTGCTTTTCATTTCTGCTGTGAATGCAACACCTGGTGCACTGAACTCCAATCCAGTGCAAGCTTATTATGCCAATTTCTGCTAGTCAGTGAAGGCCCATTTTTTTCAGTCACAATTAACAGTAATGAAGTATTTTATAGGTTTCCTTACATTTTTATCTCTTCCTGACTATAGTTTTTTTCAAAACAACAGTTTCTCTCAATATACTATTAGTAGAGTTTCACATTTGTATGTATTAAGAAGTCACAGATACTGTATTAGTATTCAACATACACTGCCCCTGTTGAAGAAACACTGTTCTAGCTGATGCTGTATCCCCACACAATGGAGACATGGGGCCATCCAATTTACTGTTGTGTGGTGAAAGATGTCATTTATTTTGCCTGTGAACTGTCCTTCATCCCATGTGTGGCAAGTTGGCAAAGGAGCTTTTTTTTTTTTTTTTTTTTTTTTTTAATTTCAGAGCATTTTTCTTTGTAGACTTAAACCCCATTAGTGTTCATCTCCTAATTGCCTGGAGATCACTCTCACTCAGTTCCCCAAAAATTCATTCTGGCTCCAGTCTCGTCACTCAGTTCCTTTATTTGGCATACAGCAAAGTTATGCTAAGTTGATCAGACTCAAGCATACGGGGAGGGTGTAAGGCAGGGATCAGCAACCTTTGGCATGCAGCTCGCCAGGGTAAGCACCCTGGTGGGCCGGGCTGGTTTGTTTACCTGCTGCGTCCGGAGGTTCAGCCGATCGTGGCTCCGACTGACCACGGTTCGCCATTCTAGGCCAATGGGGGCAGTGGTGTTATCCGGGGTTCTTTCAACCCAAAGCTCTTGGTAACTTTTACTCTGTGCAAGGAGGTGTCAGGAAATAAATCAGGGGAGACATGGCCATCTGACCGATAGATGGCTGGAACAAACAGGACAACTCAAGTGCTTTCACTTAAAGCTAAACTTTACTTAGTCTCAAGCACTTACACATGTCCGCAACAAGTTAGTAAAACACCCCCAATCCTTGATAATTACCAAAGCTGAGTGTGGCTCTCAAGTGACACAGCAGCAGGCTTCCGGTGGCCAAATCTTCCGTCTGCCGGTGGGGACCGCAAGATGTATCCAGAGGGAGAGTCCAAAAAGAGTCCCCAAATGAGTCCAACTACCTCAAATCCCCCCCCCCATTTATACATTAGTAATAGAATGACATGTCCCTTAAAGAAAACTTGTTAAGTAAGCAGTTTAAATGGTCAAGCAAGAGGTTCCTTCTGATTATTGATTAACCAGGTGTGGGTTTTTCCAGAGTTTGCAGGCTTGAGACCCCAATAGACATTCCTGAGGCACATGTTGCTCTTTTAAAATGCATGTATCGGCAACTTCAACATAATTCTTATCAGGAAGGATGCAGGGTCAAGCTGCCCTTTCTGTGGCACCCAAAAAACCCACCCCTCCTGCCTTGGTCAAGCGGAGACTGCTGAATAGGCTGCTGTTAACAATAAGCCATAGTGGTTTCAGGCACTTTACTGGTTTGCCAAAATCTCCCCGTACAGCAGGAAGTGGCAGCCAGAACATCCCTCAGCCCATGCCGCTTCCCGCAGCCCCCATTGGCCTGGAACAGTGAACCGCAGCCAGTGGGAGCCACGATCAGCCGAACCTGCGGATGCAGCAGGTAAAAAAACCGACCCGGCCTGCCAGGGTGCTTACCCTGGCGAGACGCGTGCCAAAGATTGCCAATCCCTGATATAAGGCATACCACACATCCAAAGTTACGCAGAAAACCTCTTCCTTCATATATATATACACATTACATTGCATTGACTATTCATTGCATTACACTTTTGGGGATTGGCTTGGTTACTTTGTAGGAACCAGTACTTGTACAGCCAGCTCTGTCCATTCACTATTCATGTACGACTTTATCTTAACCTCATTTTACATTCCAGGCTGATCTTGTCTATTGGTTCCCTGGGTGCTCCCCCTGACTTTAGCTAGTAGAGACATTCTGTCTCTTAGCTTACTGACCCATTTACCTATCTTAGTTAGCACAGATATTCTGTTGCCAGCTTGCTGATCCATTTACCTCCCTAATTCTGTCTCCCAAGAAATGAGCCCTCAGCTGTGTCTAATTACTCATGTCAAGCCAGGCCAACACTTTATCCTCAACACAAAATGAGGTCTAAAGGCTTCTGGCATAAATTTAACAAAATATGATAGGTAGTGAAAAGTTTCTTAAAACTGGCAAGAAAGAGGTTTTTTTTTTTTTTTTCTTCTGGCATTTGCTTCCTTAAATGGAACTCAAATCTTTCATCTAGAAAGTTTTTCTGGAATGTGATTGACCCTTGCGTGGGTGTTTTTTTTGAATCTTTGAGAGATTCAACTTTTGGGTTATAAGCTCTAAAGACTCTCAGCAAAGTATAAAAAACTTGCCTTTGAAATGTATTTTATACTGTTCTTTAACCTGCCCAAAGTAGATTATTAAAATCAGTTGATTTAGTTGTTTCATACTATAACAGAAACAGCTGTCCAAATTAGAGATTTCAAAAGTGCCAAAATGTAGTGCCAATGAATACCCTAATGTGGAATACAGTCCTGTGCTCTCTCTGAATGTTTGTCCTGGAGATCAAAATATGTAGCAAGGTTCAGTGGATACAAGTTGGATTCATAGATATGGCAGTGCAGATTTACATTAGGGGGAGATTCTTTTAACTAAAATCCTTTAAAAATGTGTAGTAGCTAAATGTGCCCCTGGTTTCTTTTCTGCACAGCGCCCTCTTTGGAGTAATATATCATCTCAGCACCTTATTCTGATGATGTATAACTTATATACATGATCAGACTGAGCAATGTTTCAAATGATTTATAATCCTAGTAAATCATTAGAGTGAGGCACACTGATGATGTATTATTCAAAGATGGTGCCATATGGGTAAGAAGGCTTTAAAAGCTGATTCAATGGAATTAGAGGACAAAGCTGCTAACACAAGCACATTTACATGATCCTGGATGCTGTTTTCCTTAAATCTCATGGGATTGCTGATGCCAAATTAGTCTATAGGTGCTACTGACTATTGTTTCCCAGTTTTTCAGTGCTTGGTCTGAACCTCATCATATAATGAAGAATTGACCTGCTGATGCTTATAAATAACTGTACAGTATCTACAAATATATGATGTGAAAACAGTGTGAAGGATTTGACCCAGAGTGACATGGGAATTCAGAGCTAAGACCTCCATCTGTACCTCACACTGATGTTCTGAGGTACAGCAACACAAGTGGGATTGTGCATGGTGTTATGTACCTGGAGTACCGAGACACAATAAGGGGGAGTTAAGATAGGTTAGGACTAATTTCTGCACCACTGAAGTCAATGACAGTTTTGCCACTGATTTAAATAGCAACTGGATCAGCACTTTAAGTAAGAATTCCAACTCCCCCATTTCTGTTTTTGTAGAGGCCTCAAAGAATTTGAGTATAAGGTAGAATTCTATTTACAAGCTTTTGCGAGAACAATTTGACCATAATAATTTAAGAATACCTGGGTAAGTGAGAGGTAATTGTAATAACACTTTTTGTAGCCATTTATTTTTTGCTATTGTAAATTACTTTTTATCCTATACTAGGGCACACAGTACAGATCCACTCTACAAAGCACTGCTGTCGAGGAAAATAAAATGGGGAAACTGGCATGACAAACATTGACAAGCTAGTTATATACTTAGCATGGCAGTTTCTGTTTATAGAGCAATGCACCACAGAGTATTTCATAACTTCCTATAAATAAAATGTATTATGCTATCCTACCTATCATTCTGTTGTAACTTTTTCACAGATATTTCTGATGTGAATGGACCTGATCCATTTACAACCCCTCAACTTTCATTTTAGATCTCTAGAGACCTTACACATTACAACTGATCACATAGAAAACCAGTACACGTGTGACAGAATGTACCCATGTCCACACTGTTCCCGCTATTGTAATAATCTTTGTACAAAGTCTGTGTTCCGAGATATCATTTGAAAACTGATAATTTGCTGGACATTATTGTCCTGGTAAAATGTGTAGCAACACTGTATGTGAAGTTTTAATATTTCCCTGTATGATATTAACACGTTCCAAACCACAGGCCTAAAAAGCAGAAGTTGGCAAATGGAGCTGTCCTAACAAAGAAATATGTGCTCTGTTCAATTTGCATTTAAGCAGTAAATAGAGTCATCAAGCAGGTAGGGGAGACAAAGAAAGCTGAAACAGGTGAGAAAAAAGCAGCAAGGAATGCCCATCCACCTTTTCTCTCCTGGTACCCAGCTGGAAATGTTTTTCAAAGGGGGACTGAAGCTATAAAAATGAGGGGCAAACACCCCAAAGCACAACCTCTCTCTCTCTCTCTCTCTCCCTCCGCCTCTGCCCATGGTATTCATGGCACTTGAATCAACCAAGGAAGCATTCATTGTATTCTGGAAGGAGGAGTCCTGACCTAAGAAGTTTGGTCAGTAAAACTGCTGAAAGCATGTGGCAAAAGGAAATTGCTTTGAATTTAACATAGTTTATTACTGTAGGCACCAGCTGCATTTTATCTTTATTTTTCTTGTAACCATTTCTGACCTTTATGCCTCATTACTTGTTCTCACTTAATATCTCTATCTTTGTAGTTAATAAACTTGCTTTATTGTTTTATCTAATCCAGTGTGTTTACACTGAAGTGTTTGGGAAACTCCATTTGGAATGGCAAGTTGTGTGCATATTATTTCTATTAAAGAAATAATAGACTTTATATAAACTTATATTGTACAAAGAGGGCAGATAGTACAGGACTTCAGGAGAAAAATCTAAGATTGGGAGTGTGTTGGGGCCACCTAGCAGTATAACCCAGCTGTTAAGAGCCCAGGTTTGGCTGGATTGCTGCCACACACAGCTGGGAGTGACTTGCATGCTGGAGGTTGTTTGTGAGCAGTCCATACTGGAAGCTACAGGAGCAAAGCACTGTAAAGTGCACCCCAGATTAGAGGACAGGGGTGACACAACTATTTATTAGTCTGGATTGTATGCTTGTATATCACAAGATGGATTTCAGAAAATGGTTGATCTCTTGCAAGTGCACACTTATCTTCTGTTTCAAGGACAAAAGAGTATGTAACAAAAGAAACTGTGGATATTTTCCAGCTAATAAAGTTCCATCTTCATAGGTTAGCATAAGTTTGGGTAATAGGTGGATTTCCTGGAAGAAGCTTTCACTTGAACTCTGCATTTTAATATAAATTTATAAGCAATTGCAAGTGCCTGTGGAAATTCCAGATTTAGGATGGGCTCCAAATGCTGCATCTTCTAGACCATCGTCAAGCAAGACTTAGACTTAGGCCACTTCTTTTGCTATTTGTTGTGCAGTTTTGTGTTTTTCAACTCATTTGTCACTTTTAATACTGTTCAGAGAAAACGTACTTTGATTTTCAGGGACTTGCATGGGTTCATAAATTGAGCTTGGTGCAATTCAGACACAGACCCTGTGAAAGCATGTACCTGGCCCTTTGAGATTCTCTGCTGGAGGCCTCACAGCCCTATTGCACCTTGCCCCAGGAAAGGACTGGTGAAGGTGAATTCTTCAGGCCTGCCTAGGAAGGCTGCAGGGAAGCAGCCAATCAGAGCTTATCAGGTTTAGATAAAAGGCACTGCAGGGCCTGAGCAGGTCAGTTCCTGGCTGGGACCAGAGAGGCAATGAAAGGGGCTCTGCTCTGGCCAGAGGAGTTTGATGGGCTGATTTACTGGCCCGGTAATGAGAGGGCCTGACAACTGTAACCCTAAAGTAATGGTTGAAAGGAGAGGGGCTACATGGGAAAAGGCATAGGGAATAGCAGCAATGAGATGGAGGCAGTGGTACATAGTTGCTATGTGTAGGGTCCCTGGGTTGGGACTCTGAGTAGTGCGTGGGCCAGGATGCCCCCACCACCTAGTGCTGGAGTGGCCTAAGCCTTGGAAATGGGACATGGCTAGTTATAAAAGCCCAAGAAAAGGAGCTAGACTTAAAGGACCCGAAGATGAGGCTGAAGATCCTGGTGAAGGTAGATAGTTTTGTTGGACCCTTTTGCTACCCTAGAAGGGGTTCATCCATTTGATTGTGTGACTTAGCTGGAAGGCTGAGCCACTTAAGACCTGCCAAGCAAGTCGACAGCTAAATGGAGTGCCAGGAGAAAAAAAGATAGCAGTACCACACCCAGATAACAGGAGGCATTCATGAGAAGTGAAAGACCCCCATCACAGACCCCAGTTAAATTCAGGAGGTTTAAGTTCCAGAAGGCACCAGATATGAATTACACCAATCTCTGCATGGATCAGTGTCAGCGCTTGAATCTTTAGTCCATACCATTTATGATCATGATTGACCCCCCAATGGGCTAAAAAGGACCATATTTTCACTACTTTGCATAACATGTAACTCCTGTAGGGAAATTTTTCTTCAGTGGTGGGCAGGAGGCAGTACTCTTTCCCAGTGTTTCAGGGGAAAGTAACACTAATGAAGGTTTTTCTAGCAGCTCCAAATGGAGAAGGTTGCGTGGGAGAGGTTTAGAATCTGCCCATCTCTCAGATGCCTTGGCTCTACCCCCTCCCTGCATTGCCTTCCTCAATTTGAGTCTGTGCTGCCTGTCTAAAGGTCTCTCATGAGAAAGGGAACTGTCACTGCCAGCTTCCCTTCAGGTGGATTTGCTGTCACTGGGGACCACACCTTGCGTTCCATGGGCAGCGAATGAATTTAGTGTGATTATAGGCAAGATTATGGGCGAAAAGATTTTGCATGGGGAAATGTCCACAGGTAAATGTGGAGTTTGTCTTTCAGTTTGGGCCTTGCTTGTCAACTGATGGGCAGGTGGTGACTCATAAATTCTGAGTGTCAAACCTCAAGAGGCTGTGTGTGTGGAGCTGGGCAACATTTTTTGCATTAAACGTTTTTCAGCAAAAAATGCAGATTTGGTGACACCAAAACATTTTTCAATTGCATTTTGCTGATTGTTTTGATCTAACCCCCTTGCACAAAAATAAAAATAAAAATGCTTCATTTTGACACTTTCTAAACCAAACATTTCGATCTTTTGGTTCAATACAACTTTTTGTTTCAAAATTTCCATTAAGGTTTAAAAAATAAAACATTTAAAATGATCAAAACTGAAGTGAAACATTTTGATTTTTTTCAAATGAAATGTTTCATTTGACCCCAAATGTTTTCTTTAACTTCAATTCACCAAAGATTTCAAATAACTTTGTTATAAGTTCAACCCAAAATATTTTTTCTTATTTTTCAGAATTGTCAGTGAGCCGAAAAATCAGTTATTTGTTCAGCTCTATTAGTCTTTCCATTTGTGCAAAGTCTTGATCTTGGGGTCTAGGTTTAGTCTTCATTTACATATATATAACATGGTGAACCTACTAGTGCATGCAGATAATTGAAAGTGCATATGGAAAAATAGGTTTTGTGCATGAAAATTCTATCACTTGGGCGCACAGCTATTAGGGGACTAATCCAAACACCAGTGAAGTCAACAGAAGACTAAATTCACCAAAAGTACACATGCAATTGTACACATATACAAAATTACATGTACACAAGTAGATTATTTCTGTAGTTCCAGACACTTATCTATAACCAGTTTTCAACCTTTCTTCTGAGGAATGGGCTGGAGCTCTTACGCGAGCCACATTTTTACTTTTCTGGCAATATTTCAGTAGTTACTTTTATAGCAAAAGAAATTGCAGTAATGTATTTATATTTTTAATAACATCCAAATCTTTTGAGTTTGCTCATCATTGTGACTAATTCATTCATTTTATTTGTTTTATTGAATCAAAATTATGTTTGGAAACCAAAGCATTTGGGCAGCATTTAAATAATAAATATACTGAGGCTCTGAAACAGAGACAGGGGCAATTTTCTGCTCTGTGTCAAAGTTTGCAGTCACTGCAAAGGAACCATAGCAGTAGTAGTCGCAGTGGGCTGCAATGAAAGAACGAATGTTAGCTCCTGTAGTTTTTTGGCTCCTTATTATGAAGAAAAAAACCTATTAAGACTTCCATGCAGATTTAAAGAGAAATGTCAGATATTGTCATGACATAATATCTGTCTGATTTCACTATTTTGTTTATAAGTATACTAGGTCACAGCAATTTATTTTTGTTTTGGAATGGGGTTTTTATTATTTATTTTATTTTACAGACCAGCAGGGATCGCCTAGATTTCTGAAAGTCAAGCTGTATTATTTTTATTTAATTTAATTATAGTGGCATCTGTCAGCGCCAGTGAGATGATAGCTTGTTGGTGTTTCAAAACTAATTTCCAAAGATTTATAACTCACCTATACTGCAAAATCTGGTTCCAGGTGTGGATTTTGGATTCCCCAAAGTCAGGAGATCTTCTGCTTCAGAACTTCAAAACTTGACCTTTTATAAATATAGGAACTATTTGCAAAATTTGGAGCTGGAGCTATGTTTAGAATTTAATCATTCCCAATGTTCAAGGATGTTCATTCTGAGCACAAATATTTTGGGGAGTCATGATTTTAATTACTGAATTATTTTTTAATAATTTGCAGTCCATCATTTTTTGTAGTTGGGAATTTTTAAAGCCACAATTTAAAATAAATGCAAACTGGAATTTGATAACTGAAATTACTTCTACTATATATTGAAAAATTGCAAAATGCCTCCAATCTAATTATTTCAAACTAGACTACTTCAAAAAGCTCATTCTGGTTTTCCCATTCTCTAATGGAGCTAACTCAAACCATTGTTTCATAGTGAGGTGTGATCATAGGGAGGTATGTAGGATTTGAGACTCTCTTGAAAGTCATTTAAACAAAAAAAGAACTCCTCTATGTTACAGACAGCAAAAGATCTAAAACTGTCCCCGACTGATAAAACTTAATCAATGAAGAGCTGCAGCTCTGGCAGTTTAAAAGGGTCTTTCTATTAATGAGAATCAGGCCCTGAATCTCATTAGTTCTCTCATGTTTTGTGGTGACTGTATTGTTCTCAGCATTTACATGACTCTCATTATTTCCAAAACATTATACAGCAAGAATTAGCTGATTATCCCAGACAACATACATACCAATGATTCCCTACAACAGACCTGTGAGGAAGGCAAATGGGCCTATCACCCATTCATTTCAGGACAGCAGGAAAGTGTCACTAAGCCCACGACAAATAACTATTTCCTTTCTTTTGCTTGTAGAAAAATGCAGGTGGCATGCCAAAAAAATAACTGAACATGAACATTCTCTTGTGCCGGGATCAATCCGCCATTTCCACCACTGTAGTAAGAGCAGCAGTAGGAATGCATAGCAGCTGCGGGAGTAGTAGGAAGTGTTACTGCAAAAAATGGGTTGGGGCAACCCTAGAATAACGTGACTATCACCCCCTTTAATCTATCCCTCTCGAGGTATGGGTTTCCAGGGCAGTTAAGGAAATACTAAAGGACTCGGATATTGCCTTCCGATAAAATGATTAACAGGCAGTATTCTTTCCAAAAACAAAGTATCTTTTATTAATGTAGCTAATAATCCCTACAACAATGTATTCTAAAAATTAAAATCAGACCAAAATCCCTTATTACAAGATAAAGAGCATTTAAACCACAATAGCATACAGTTTGAATGATTCTAAATGATGCATTTGTCCTGTTCTGTTCATTCCCTCTGTAGCATCTGGTACTGGCCACTGTCGGAAGACAGGATACTGGGCTAGATGGACCATTGGTCTGACCCAGTATGGCTGCTCTTATGTTATGAGAGGGGTTATTAATATTGCATATAATAGAATTTGTTATTAACTTCTTCCTTTAAGAAAATCCTAAGAAGCTACATACAAAAAATATGTTGTTTAGATTTTAAAGTCAAACACTTGAAAATTGGGGAACACCAGATTTATGGTTTCCTATGCAACCTGGATTCAAATCTCTTGTGCAAAGATACAGTCTTTAATTAATTGATCACATACTATTTTTTTCCCCACAGTACCCCTGTTTCATTTAATGCACAGGATTCATAAGGGGACTGAATTAAGGTTGCACAGGAAACTGCAAATCTGGCATTTCTTAACCCTTTAGGTGCTTGACTTTGCAACATAAATAACCTCCTTTTAATTTATTTATGTATGTTATTTAATACGTGCATTACAGTGTGTCCTAATCAAAACTGGGCCCCCACTGTCATGTCGAATGGCATGAGCTCCACTCCAAAGAGTGTACCACACCACACCACCATAATTCTGTGCCTGTCACGTACTTCTTATACACATCAGGTTGCGTGGCTGCTATTAACAGGTCAGACTTCTGTACCACATGTAGACTGGCTACACAGCTTCCATTTTGTAGAGAGATACAGAAGCTGTGTTCTCTTTAAGAGTCTTAAATGCACTGCCAGCTATAGCTCTTACCAGCTCAGGTAAAAAATGTTACACACTGTACCACTTACTGGCTGAACATTATAATACAGTTTTAGCATTGTATTAGAGTGTCCAGCCAGCTTTTTTGACTGACATGGAGAGGGAGAAGAGCCATGGTCCCATTGCTTTCCTGTCCTCTTTGGAGTAGTTGGACTAGAAGCTACATTTCTGAACACTGTGATCTCTACCCATTGGATCCAACACCTGCATGAGGGGATTAAAGGAGGAGGTTTTATTCACATTCCTCCTCCTTTTCACACCTGTGCAAAAAAAAATGCACAATCAGTCATTGACTGAAGGGGGAGGGGGTGGAGAATATGGGAAATTGTTCAGTGGCCTTTACTTACTGTACTCAGTGGGGAAGAGATTTACAGGAGCCTCATTCCCGCCCCCTCCCTCACCCCAATATTGAGGGGAGAAGGCTAAAGGAGGAATGGGGCCATTGACATTACAATTACATAGATCAGTTGGTCAAATACACTTAATGACTTGCCTGCTGCTTCTTTGTAGGCTTGACTGTACTTCAGGAGTTAAACCTGAAAGTCTCCCACAGAGTGAGATTTCAATCTAAGTAAATATCAGGAGGCAAATCAATTTGGAAGAAACAAATGTATTGAAATACAAACAGGAAAATTTGAAGCATATTGCATAACTGTCCAAAAGTTAATTGGGACATTAAGACAGTTTTTTTCTTTTGCTACATGAATCTAACTTTCAGTGATACATTGTGGTAGTAAGTCCCTCTAGGAAAGACCTTCTTAGAGATTATGGACTGGTCTTGCAGGTAATATGCAGTTGGCTTTTCCTCAGATCTACTGCTTACCAAGCTAGTCTGCAATCCCTAAAAATGCCTTTGTGGTAGGATCTTACTGCCCCTGAAAGTTTGGAGGAAGAACTGCCATGTGATGTTCCCAATCACCTCTTCCGGCTGATGGGGGAGAGGGGGAATGACCATTGTCCCATCCCCTCTCTAAGCCCTTTGGAAAGGATGACCCAGCAGCTGCTGATGACAAATTCCAGATTGGAATTTTAAAATTCAGGATGCCATATATAAAATAACAACTCAGTGTCTTTATTTCTGAAAACGGTTGTGTATCCTGTCATCTGCAAAGCTTTGTCCTCATTCCAGTCACAGCTCTGTAATGCTTCCAGTGCTGCTTTGTTCATGATTCTCAGAATCTCATGTCAGGAAATCTGTGCTTCCCTAAAATGATCATAGGTACGGTATATACACTTTGGGATTTTTTCAGGTGGGGAGGGGGTGGGGGAAGAATGGGGGATTAGTTTTTTATACTGAAATTCAGTTATATCTCTAAGACAGATGCCTGTGATTACTGAATTTCAGGGCTCTAAAGCTTTCTTCTTAAATGATTTAGCAATATTATCATCATGAAAGGTTTATAGGAATAACCTTTTGGTAGATCATAACACACATAGGAATATCTATTTTAGAACATGATGCAACCATTTTTGCTGCCTGTGTGGGCATGGTCTAATGGTCCAGAAGTTGTAACTTCATTAAACAACTTAGATTTATAACAGAAGAGGGAGCAAGAGAAAATGTAATCTCTTTATATATTTATTAAAGAAATATTCTCTGCTTTGTCTGATTAAGGTTGGAGACTTCCAGTTTGTAGGAAGTGAAGGAAAGAAGGAGGAATAGCTGTCAGGAACAGCCCATAAAACAGATGGGGGAGGGGAAAACACCACTCACAGCAGCCAAAGGGATAGATACATTATAGTGTCCTTTGAAGCATTTTGGAAGGAAAATTGTACTCCAAAACTCTGCAGCTACAGAAAGGAAACAGGATAGGACCCCTTCTTTTCAGCAATCTGGAAAAGAAGAGAGTAGATAACTCTCTCTTACCCTAGCTGTATACAGGCAATGTGATGCAGTTAGAAGGCTGGTAAGAAAATCCTTCTCCCAGACTCATTTCTCTTTTCCTCCTCACCTCAGAGCTGAGGTGATTCAGTTTCTCCCTTGTTTGTGAGTGGTAGCTGTGTTAGTCTGTATCAGCAAAAAGAACAAGGAGTACTTGTGGCACCTTGGAGACTAACACATTTATTTGAGCATAACCTTTCATGGGCTAAAACCCACTTCATCGGATGCATGCAGTGAAAAATACAGTAGGAAGATATATATACACACAGAGGACACCCATTTTTTCATGTCCTCTGTGTATATATATCTTCCTACTGTATTTTCCACTGTATTCATCCGATGAAGTGGGTTTTAGCCCACGGAAGCTTATGCTCAAATAAATTTGTTAGTCTCCAAGGTGCCACAAGTACTCCTCATTCTTTACCTTGTTTCTGTTTCTCATCCTCAGCTCTCTACTCTTCTATGCTACCTTGGATTACCCCTCCTCACATCCCCCTCCCTAAGGTTTTGCCATATTAATAAATATTGAATGTTTTTTGTTTTGAAGCCTGCCTGGACAAGATTTATGTCCCTATGTAACCTTCATACCTTTATATTGCAGCATTTCATGTTTAAGGCCAAAGAATGAGAGAGAAGCAGGTGGGAAGGAGACACAGATTGGTTTGTGTGTCTCTGCATATTTGCAGAGAGCATATCAAGGCAAGTCATCTAGAAAGGCTCAGAATCATCCAGAACTAAAGTGGCAATTACTAGATATGCTCAGTAGCTGTTTTTGAAGCTGTGTAGAAAGTTTCCATTTAGGACAAACAATTCTGCAGGCTCCACATATATTCACAGTCTGAGAGCTGAGCCTATCAAAGATTGGGAGTATGTCGGGGGGATGGCTATAAGGATAAGCACTGGTTCAAGAGATGTCTTCTGTCAGGGTTGGAGCCCAATACCTGTAACATTTTGGATACAGGTGAGTGTTATTCTTGCTTTACTTACTAGGGAAGTCCTCAGTTAGAGTAACATATGGTCCATTGCTTTAACAACTCCTATGGATCTAGAAGGAGAGCTGAGATGGGAGTATCATGATCTCTAGGTAATTTGCCTCTTCTGAGACCCATTTGCATGCTCCCCAAGTGTATTCCTTTCAAGTGGCAGGCCCATGCCTCCACTTCTCTTTGGAGTGGGAACCGGGGATCCAACCATTATCCGACTGAGTGTCTGGGTTACACCTCGCTGGGTATCAACTATGATACCTAGCAGGCCCGATAGACTTGGGTCTTGCAAGAGTTTCTCTTTGGAATCTATGGACACTAATAATATGCAGTGACACAGAAGCAGGTTTTTGGCAACAAAGCTATTTTGCCAAAAAATACACAACATTTTGAGAAATGGATTTAAAACAATAGAGACCTATATACACACACTGTCTTACCTTGGTTTGGCATTCCCTTTAATCCCCTAGGAGCATGTTTCTTCGCCTTGGTGACTCCTGGTCTTTAGGGGACAAGTTACAACCTTCTTGCGGCAGGCCCCTGACTCTTAGGGCTTGTCTATACTTACCGCGCTGGTTCGGCGGCAGGCAATCGAACTTCTGGGTTCGATTTATCGCGTCTAGTCTGGACGCGATAAATCGAACTCAGAAGTGCTCCCCGTTGACTCCGGTAATCCTGCTCGCCGCGAGGAGTACGCGGAGTCGACGGGGGAGCCTGCCTGCCGGGTCTGGACGGGGGTAAGTTCGAACTAAGGTATGTCGACTTCAGCTACGTTATTCACGTAGCTGAAGTTGCGTACCTTAGTTCGATTTGGGGGTTTAGTGTAGACCAAGCCTTAGTCTCGCAGCTTGCATCATCTGATAACCATTTCTCTTGCTTCCTTTCTGTAGGGTGGATCATCTCACAGATCAGTGTTTTATGATCTCTAGATTCTCAGCCTTGGCAAACCAGGTATGTAATCAGTATTGGATCCTTATCTAGGCAATCCTGCTTGGTTTCTTTAACAACTCCTTTTGATCTAACTCCACAGCAAGTGAACCATCATAAGCACACAGAGGCATGAACAATATTAATACAAAATACTACCGATATTAACCAGTTCTTCACAGGGTGCATTTGTTACCCCTAGAGGTACAGGCTGCAGAGACTACAGAATTTGCATTTAGCTATCAGCTAACTGCTTTTACATTGGGGATTCATCTCAGCTAAAAAGAGAACAAAGAGGCAAAAGTTAGTGAGGGTTTGTAGATCCTTATCTGGTTTAGCGAGTTTATGGGGAAAAGATACTGTTCTATAGATAGGGACCCCTGTAGAAATTGAGGGAAATGTGTATTTATATGCTGAACTCAATACTTGTTTCACTTTGAGTACAGGATACAGATTTCCTTTCTCACCAAAAACCAACGAGGCCAGTCAACTATTAACTCCAGGACTACTATGCTGCTAGCAGGAAGGATCCCTGGACTTTTGTCAGATGACAAGTGTTTGGTCAAAAGAACTTGAAATGCTGCCATTCTTGTCAAGTTCTGAAGAGAAACCAGGTGACACATACTACCAGTTAAGGCCTTCCAACAGAGGCTGAGAAATCATCTCTCAGAGAAGAGCAGAGGAGGATTTGTTTATATGTGTGCTAAAAAGTGTAGAAGAGTTAATGATATGTTACACTAAGCCACATACAACAGTGGCAAAGTGGTGGAAGTCAAAACTGTGGGGTACATTCTCCCTGAAGCTGCCTGGGAGTTCTTTGTGAAGCATGTGGGAGATACCAGTATTTGTTATCTGTAACTCTGTGTATCTGATTACTATCATACACAGGTGCAGAGAGTTAACATAGTCCTTTGAGGATGTGTTACACATTTGCAGGAAGGAAGACAATGGTTCTACATAGTGCAAACAATACAGGCATCAAGACCTATTCTGTCCAACTACAAAGGGGGGCGGGGGGGGGAAGGGCACAGTCACTCCCAGTGTAGGCAATGGAGAAACCAGCTAAAGATTATTGACTTGCAAATGATTCTGATCAGCTGTAATGAACATAGAGGACTTGAGAAAGGAAAACCCCCAGAAAGGGACAAGATACTAGAAATGGTTGTTGAAAGGAGACTGTCTCTAGCATGGGGAGAGGAGATCAGAACCAGCAGAGAAGGCTGGGCAGGAGAAGAAGGATCCTGGACTCCTTGGAATGATAGTGACAAACACTCAAAGGGCTCTCAGTAAGGATAAGGAGAATGAGGCAGGGTCTTGCATGCAGGTGTTCGTTGTTTTATTTCCATATATCTGTATGTTGTTAGTGCTTGGTCTATGAATAAAGGGTGTTTGGTTTACAAAGGAATTTCTAAAGTCTGTGGCCCTTGCTTTAACTGTCAAATAGTCCTCAGAGTCAAACTGTCCATGAGGGTGGAGCTCTCAGGAAGGCATTTGTGAGCAATTGGGGAGCCTGCGGGAGGGTGGTCAGCACAGATCTTGTGGTTTAGGGCAGCAGGACCATGATGTCCCACATCTCAAGAAAGGGTACAAGACAGTTGTATGCCCAAGAAGCCAGACTAAGGGACACTGCTTGGAAACCACTTAGATCCAATAAGCTTTAAAACACAGGTTTGGGTTCAATCCTGCAGCTTGGCAAGCATCCTCAAGGGAGAGCTCCATCAGGGATGCAATGTTGTTATTAACACTTACATTCAAGGTTTTGCATACAATAGATGTAATTGTGGGTAATGTTTTATGAAAAATTCTGTAAAGATGGAGCTCTGGCATGTGCTTACGCAATGAGTTAAACTGAGGTACAGGAAAGGAGAGGTACCAGTTATAATTAATATTGCCTCAGCACCCCATGGCACATACTCTTCCTCCATTTTATTATTTTACAGCTGCATTTTATATCTATACTTCTATATCTGCAACACGAAAAGTCTTGAGATTTCGGAGGCAGGTTTGAGTATACAAAAGTTTGAGTCTCAGGTCTAAAGCCTAAGGTTGCCCATGTATGAGATGGCATCACTGTACCTGCTTCCCTTACCCTTTCATCTGATAGCAGTGTTAAATCTACTGCATGATAGCTAGATGATAACATTTAAAACAAGCTGGTGAAAAAGTAAACGACAGGGATGAAAAGAAAGGAATAGGAAATAGCAGGTGGCAAAGAGTGGTGAAAAACCAAACAACTTTAAATTGTCTCTCCAAATATTTGCCCCCTTGTCTGGTTTCACTGTAGGTACAAGGTGTGACCCTATTTATAACTCACCAATGTCACAGAAATGTAAAAAGAAAGAAATGTAGGAAGAAAGAGACATCTTTCAGGTAGGTGCTTTTCTTCTTATCCACAAGCAACTAAAATATGCCAAATGTGTGTGTATAGACTGTGCGGAAATAGCTCTCTGACGATTCTCACTTTGCGGTGTTTTTCTGCAGATTTAATAGGAGCAGTTTTATGTAAAGCCTCAGTCAAGGGCTTTAGTGAACTGCATCCTTCATATTTTGCTGAGTTCATCACTTTTTAGAGATGACATTTCGTAATGTGCTGATGAAACCAGGTATGATATGTTATACTGATAGTGCATGAAGCTCAAGAACTCTTAAAATAAATGGTTTACTAAAAATATGTCCAAGAAGAGCCTTTTTAAAAATGAATATCGCGTTTTGTCAATCTAGGTAATTCATGCAACTGTGTGTAAGTAAAGAAGATCCCAGGAATGATGATCCTATTCATATTTCTCCTCATTTACAGAAAAAATACCTCACATTTAAGATTTTATATTAAAAATGGTTTGATTAAAACCTTTTTACATAGATCAGAAAATTGTTCATCTGTAGAGGATCAGAGTTCTCCCATGCAAATAAAAAGATACATCTTGTAAGATCATCACATGGAAGTAATATGTGTCCAAACAACATACAGACACTATCCAATTACCTTCACCGTGTATTTCAAATATGTGTTTTAAAATATATGTTCTTCACTTAGCAATTGGGCTTATTTTGTAGTTCCAGCTTTACCGTTATAGTTTTTAAGAGAAGTCACTATCATTTAATATCTGCCTCTTTAACATTATGAGTGAAATCCTGGCCTTGCTGAAGAAAAGGGGAGTTTTGCCATTGACTTCAGTGCATAACGAGTTAACCTTATATAATTAATTATCTTAGGGCTTCTTTGGGTTGTACACTGGCAAACATACAGTGGGTACATTTAAAAAGTTTATTCAAATTTTAGAGATAGAAGGTCTCAATTAATCACTATGGGAACTATTGCTAGAATCAGTAATACCTTTAGTATTGGAATGAACTTTTAAGGACTTGATCAAAAGCCCATTGTCATCTATGTTTTGGATGAGGCCCTAGGTGATCCCACTGTATGTTTGTGTTTTATATTGATATATTACACAACACCTATGTTAAAGAACATTACAGTTTCAATTTCAAGCATTGGTTTCCAGGACATTCTGTGTTTCAACACTTTGGGATGTTGCATCTAGGTAAATCGATGGGATAGTAAGCAGATTAATCCGTTTACCTGAGAAGCTAGGGAACTGGCAGGTTAAAGCCTGGGCTGGATGGGGAGGCTAAGAGAGAGCAGGAACTTTCTGAAATAAGGGCAAGTGGTTTGTCACAAGGAATCAGGAGTTCGAGTTGAGGATGATCACTACTGCTGTTGTAGACATGACCTGTCAGGCACTGAAATAGTAATTGTACATGTTTTTAGATAATTTTGAAAGCTTCTCCTGCAAAATACAGGATATTTTAATTAGAACTATACATCCAATCAACTTTGACATATTTTCTCCAAACTTAGGGCTTGACTTTTCCATGACCACACCATGATTTTTCCTGTAATTTGCTATGACAGAGTCCTAGTCCTAGTAATGAATAAGCAGCTCCTCGAGCAGGGACCTGTCTTTTTAATTTGTCTGTAGAGCATCATGCACACTCATGGTATGAGAGAACTGATAAATATTCCAATTAGTAAACTGTTGGACAAATTCAGTCAGTGACCTGAAAGAATCTGTGGAGGGAGGTTCTTTGGAGCCGTGAGTTCTCCTTTGTGGCATTGAGGGTTCTGGCATCAGCCTTTGCAAAACAACTATACTAGTTCCACTGCATCCAGAAGCAAGGATGCTCTTGTGGTTAAGTTGGGGATTAATGCCTAGCACTGCCACAGACTTGTGACCTTGGGCAAATTCTTTAGTCATGCTGTGCCTCAGTTCCCCATCTGTGGGGTAACAACTGTTCTCCACCTGTGCAGTATAGTGAGGATAAAATCATTGATGTTTGTGAAGAGAGGCCATCTACCTACAACAGGTATATGGAACTGTCCTTTGAGCCTGCAGAGAAGAAAGCAGGAATAGCTTGTGTGTGTGTGTGTGCGTGTTTAAATTCCCATTAATGTGGTCTTTGTCTTAAATAGCTTCATTAGAGTAAGAATGCTGTTTTTCCAGTAGAAATTCTATTCTCATTACTTACACCGCTTACCTGATTTGTTTTTGAAAGTGCATTCAAGGAAAAGCCCCCCTCAGACCTCACTGAATAGTGGTTCCTTTCTCTCCTGTATGCTTCTTTCATTCAAGTGTGGACTGATGTTTAGTAATGTGCTACAAAAGGCACATTACCAGTGAAGAGTGAGGTTTTTCATTTTACTGTCCTGTATTATGACATGCACTTCCCACTCCCATCTGCTTGTGCAATTCTCCTGATAAACTCATACCTCTGCCAGAGAAGAGCAATCTATGAAGTCTTCCATTTAAGCAATTGTCATTTCATTGTGTATTCTCCATTGTTTTAGTATCATAAAGTGTATTTATAATGTATCTTAAATGGTTGTTAATTGCAGAAGTGCTTCCAGGTGGCTTTGGCACCTTATGTGCTGTCTAAAAAGAGGTCCTGTTTTATATTCTACTACAAGAGATTTTCTATGTGGAGTGGGAAAGCTGTTTTTGTACAAGACCTTTATAGCCTCTTGACCTTGGTAGTATTTAGATGATGCCTCACTATTCAATAGAACATTGAAGTGTGAAAAATTCTTTCCTTATTTTACCTGACCTAGCAATAACCCCAATATATAGCAAAACATGAATTTAATCAGGTTGCAGTATTTTCCTCTGTCAGGATGGCATGTGACAGGTGGGGACAGCCTTGATTGCAAAGAAAACCTGTAATTCATGTAAGGTAGTGAAGAGCACTAAGGAATATTGTGCTTATAGAACAAACCCTGAACTATGAGGGAAGTTAAAATATAACACTTTTGATAGCAGTGCACTGTGACTGTGTCATTCAGTACTATTATGTCTAGCATTAATGAAGTCCTGGAAATGATGAACTTGTAATCAAGAAAAAGATACTTAAAGTGCTAGAGAGAGCTAACCACAGATGCCATGAAGTGCATCCATCTTCAGAAAGAAGAGTTCTGTTTTATTCCTATTCTTCAAGCAGCATCTCCTTTTCATCTAGCTTATTTTGATAGTGAAAGAGTTTATTTCTCTTCCCATGCTTAGGGTAGTTCCTTCATTCATGAAGCTGACCTATTAATGACTTCCCAGGAGCTTACCGAGTACTCACCCAGCAATTTAATGACATTACTAATGTAAAAATGAATCTCAGAGGTGAAGAATCAGGTTAAGTCTCTCTAGTTCCGACTGGTGTATGTTACATTAACCCTCTCTGTGTTGGTAGTTAATCATCAGATCCTGACCGTGCTGGTTCCAAAGAAAATGCATATATTTAACAAAGAGTTTCTTCAATATATGCCGGAATAGATGATATTGCTAGGCAGTGAACTGAAGATGCTATGATCAGAAGTGCACTGCAGATTCACTTTGTGTGAAATCTAGCAACACCCTGTGTCCATTAATTAATTAATGTTTAACCGAGGTTGAGTTATAGTGGCACCCTTATGCAAGTCACACTTCTACCAAATGAACTCATTATGGGCAGTGAATGAATAATTAATGAATTTGCAACTGAGGAGTACTTACAGTATAACACAACCTATAGAGAAATACCCAAGTAAAGCCCTGCAGAGATTTTACTCCAAATGCTAATAATATGAAGAAGCCCAAGCAGGCTAACAGGGAAAGTACCTTGTTAATTTCTTGAGAGACAATAGTGTAACAAAAAAACAAAAAAAGGCTCCAGTGGAGTTGCTTGATTTATAAACAAAAGAATGCAAAATAGTTTTCTTTCTTTTGTAAAAGTTGAGAAGGTTAGGAAAGGCAGAATATGCAGCAAGATAGAGAAAGTGCATGTCAGCTGTGATACCTGATCTCACAGCAGAATAAACTGAAGTAGAAGATCTCTGACCTTATCATTAAAGGTTAGGGTTTAATACCGGGAACCCAACAAGGACCTCAATATTTGTACTTGTTTGAGTGACTGACACAAAAATTAGGATGAAGGAATCCACTTCTCCCATCTGCGCTATTGCCAGGATTAAAGTGCTAGTTTTCCTTTAAAATGAAATGATGAGTAAATATTGAGTCCAAGCATTCAGATCTGTCAGTAATGTAATAATGGATCTCTTGAAGAGGCAGAATAATAAATGCTTGAGATATGTGGATTCATCAAAAAGGACTTCAGCTCATTAAATAAGGAAAGTAAGAGAAGAGAGATTTAAAATATATTCCTAGACAAAAATTGTAATGAACTCTGAATTAAGGTATCCCACCAATACACACAAAAAAGCCAAAAAATAAGCCATTAATTCATTCAACACCCCATCTCCAGCTACTTTCCATACTCCAGTTGTCATCTCATCTATCTTCCTTGCACCATCACAGCCCAGCTCACCACCTTCAGTGAGTCCAGCTGGCCCCTCACCAACAACTAACCCACTTCAAAGCTCCCTATATTTTGGAGGGATGGGGTGCTGGATTTGTGAATGTAGCCCACAAATCGTACTTTAATCCCTGAGTGAATTCTTCATGATCCAGAGAAGCCAAAAATCAAGTATCCTTACAACCACTGAGAGGAGGAGTTTGTTTGCTTGCTTAGTGGTCCAAAAATGTAAAACACCGATTTTCATATAGATTAAGAAGAAAATATCTATAGGGGCAGCAAGATTACAGAACGTAACTACATAAAAGCTTCACTCTTCTCTTTGTTCAGTATCATGGGGTTTTCCAGAGGAGCACATGGGTATAGAGATACCCAAATCCCATTGAAATTCAATGGAATTTGAGAACCTTAATTATTATTATTATTGTTGGGTTTTAATTTTTATTACCATAGCACCTAGGATCCCTTGTCTTGACTAGGACCCCATTGTGTTAGGCTCTGTATAAACACAGAACAAAAAGACAATTCCTGTCCCTCAAGAACTTATAGTCTAAGGCAAGAGACAACAGATGGATAGAGACATACAGAGGGGGAAGTACAAGGAAACAATGAGAAAATACTAGTCAACTTGATGGGCAGTGATCTCAGAACACCAAGGACTTCACCTTTGTCAAGTTTTGTGTAGGCATCACGATAAAGGAAAATTTTAAGGAAGGTTTTGAAAGAGGACCAATTATAGAGATAGAAGAAGAACCTGGAGAGAATATAGTCATGGGAGTCAAGGTAAGACAAGTTTTAAAGGAGAAGAGCATGGTCGACTGAGCTGAAGGCAACTGTGAGATCAATAAGGATGAGGATGGGAGTACTGGTTCTGAGCTGTGGCCAGAAAGAGATAATTAAAGACTTACGCAAGAGTGGTTTCAGTGAAGTACAAGTAGTGGAAGCTGGGATAGAATTGGAGGAGAGAAATTCCAGACAATAATTGTAAACAGTGCCTTCAATGAGCTTAGAGATGAAGAGTGAAGAGAGGTGAGGTGGTAATTGGAGAGGCAAATAGGGTTTTTAAGATGAGGGAGATTAACATGTTTGTATTGTGAGGGGAAAGAGACAGAAGAAAGTGATAGATTAAGGCTATGACTACCATACATAGCTTTTAGCGATACAGCTGTGTCTCTACAGCCGTGCCGCTAAAAGTCGTGCAATGTAGCTGCTATTTGTTGGCTCTCCTGCCGACCAAAAACTTCCATCCCCAACAAGCAGGGTTAGCGTTGTCAGTAGGTGAGCGCTCCTGCCGACAACACGCTGTTCACACCGGTGCTTGTCATGGCAAAACTTTTGTCTTTCGGGGGGGGTGTTTTTTTAACACCTCTGAAAGACAAAAGTTTTGTCATTCAATTGCCAGTGTAGACAAAGCCTGAGGGACTGAGAGTAGAGGTTAAGCAAATAAGGAGATGGGATGGGATGGGGTCACTAGAAAGAGTGGGAGGGTTAGAGGAAGAAATTAGACAAGAAATTTCATGTCCATGATAGGAGAAAAGGAGGAGAGAATTGTAGGAGGGAAAATAAAAAAGGGACGGCAAGCTAAGACGAGAGAGAAGATAATGTATTTTGTTAGTTTTCTCTTGGTGGTATCCTGTGTGGAGAGAGAATTGGAGGCAGGAGAAGGGCAGAGTTTGAGGAGTGAGTCAAATGTGGCAAAGATGCAGCTGGGATTGCAGGCAAAGGATTCAGTTAAATTGAAGAAAGAGAAATGTTTAGCTAGGAAGATAACAGAACTAGAAGAGGAGAGAATGAATTTACAGGGTCGTCTGAAATCTCAGCCTAAAGCTCTATGCTCCTATGAGCATTTTTTAACTGTCTCATTTTTTACGTGATGATTTTTTCTATATCGATTCAGACAAATTATTATTTATTTCTATTGATGTTTTAAAGTTCTGTGGGGCAGAAATCTTTTGATTTTTTTCCCTCCTCTCCCATCATTGAGAGGTGCAGAGATACTGCCCACTCTCTATAAGTGATTCAGCAGAAAGTGCTGCTGGCTATGGTATTTCCTGTAACAGAATCCATTACCCTATTATACCAGGTCAATAGCCCAAAGGAATCCCATAGACCCCAACTGGAGGAAGTGGTTCACTTTAATACTGTTTCAGTTGCACTTCATACATTGGAGTCAAAGGTCAATTCGTTCACCACCACCCCCCTTATCTTGTAAAACTGGAGGCTTCATCTGAAACTAACAATGAAAACTACAAACTGTGAGTATGCAGCAAGACTCCATACAAGTGGAGTAGGAAAACACAAAAGGCTCTTCATCTGTTTTAGTTATTGAACAGCTTTTGCTGAACAGAGAGGCTGTAAGTTTGGAAAATGCTGTGCAAAATAAAAATCCTCCAAAGCTCTTAGTCTTAAAGAGGATCCAACCTCTCAGTAGTCTTAAGAAAACATTCTGAATCTAACTGAAATAATATTAAGGTTAACTTTGACACTGTGCACCAAGCACCACTAATAAGAATACACAGAGTTCACACTTTGCCTGTGATGCCGCAAATAAACAGTATACCAAGATCTTCAAGAAAGAGTACGTATTTGCACTAAATTCATAATTCCCCCAGACTCACTTTCTTGTAACAGACACAGAAGTTTGCAAATACTTAGAAAAGTTACATCCAAAAGAACTACATTAAAAGAATATTAAGGTTGCAAAGTCAATCACACTTAAAACTTAGCAAATACCAGAATTATGGTTGCCTTTTCTGGATATCTGAGGCCTACAGAAATTCAAACTGTGCACAAGCTCCCATTATGTGGGGTTAGCCACAATTTTGGTTGCCACCAAGGACTGAACTGAAGACTTCAAGAGTGAAACATAAATCTCTCCTGCTTAAATTAGAGTCAGGTGCTCTAGGTGACAGCTGTAACAAACCCACATCCTATGGGCACACTGACTAGTGGGTTACATGTGTAGACTGATTTGTCACGGAGATGCCATGAATAGATGGAGCATGTTCAGTGCAGATGGAATCTTCAGAGAATTAGGATGCCAAACTCTAATAAGCCTCTTAGCACGTCTTCTTCTTTTCATCCCAGAATATCTGGGAAGCAGTTCAGCATCATTATTCATTCCTGTCCATGGCTTGTTCCTCCATAAGGCCTAGCCCTGGTCATAACACTGCATACAATCTCCTGCCATCTAGTTGGTGGCTAGATCAAAACCCTGTCAGTTATGCTTGCATTATTTTTTTGGCACCCTGTGATCGGTTTGTCTTCTGCAGTGTCTCAACCATCATACAGAGGGTCCTGTGGCACCTTTAAGACTAACAGAAGTATTGGGAGCATAAGGTTTCGTGGATGCATCTGAAGAAGTGAGGTTCTTACCCACGAAGCTTATGCTCCCAATACTTCTGTTAGTCTTAAAGGTGCCACAGGACCCTCTGTTGCTTTTTACAGATTCAGACTAACATGGCTACCCCTCTGATACTCAACCATCATAATCTTTTTAATTGCAAAGAATTACGAACCCTGATTTCATACCTTACTCTCCTTCTAACCTTTTCATTTGTCCTAAAATCATTCCACTTTACACCTGCTATCTATCAAAGAACTCTCATTTCTACTGCCTCCAGCTTTCTGATGTCTATTGATTTAATGAAACTGCTTCCAGACCATAGAGTAATACTGTTATTACACTGGTTTGATACATTTTCACTTTGGTACCACGTGCAGACTTAAAACTTGGCCAGATTTGGGCAGGTTTTCCCAGGGTTTGCTAAAAGCACATCCCAGCACCAAGAAGTCCCAAAGCATGGAGATGCTAGAGCTTCTCAATGAAACACTGCAATATTGGTAGATTGCACCTTGAGGCAGAAACCTAGCATGGGAAATGTCACCCAAACAGTTAAAGTTTGGCAAAGTTAAGCAACTGAAAACAGGATCTTATAATCAGAAGAGTCAGGAAACCTTAATCATAGGCATCGCTACCAACTCCGCCTGTAATTAACAGTGTTCCACTCTGGTGTTCAGCTGCGCACTCTTTTTCTTATTTATCCAAAATGAGTCATATAGGAATAAAAATAGATTTGTACTCCCAAAGCAGGATTTTGATGTATAAGGGCAGATGCTTCTCTAATTTCCTATGCCAAAAGACCTATTTTTACAGGCACTGAACACGTGCAGCTCTCAGTGATTTCAATTGGTTTTACCAATGCTCAGCTGGCATTCAGGATTCGGCCCAAAATATGTACAACTCTCAACAATCTTCAACAATTTAGAGTGGATTATGAAGAGGCAAAGAGATGTGTGGATTCTCTGAAGTCTATCTGAGAACATGATGCTGGCTCTGGTCTGGAACAAGGACTCAGGAATCCCCTCTATATGTGGCAGACGGCCACACAATGTAGTCACTATATATAGTCACTAAATCCATGCAGTAATGAATGCAATGTGTCCGCAACCCCTGGGATCTGTCAGTCTGCCCTAACACAGATGGCTGAGAATAGCAAAGCTATGGAATCCACTGCAGATTCCATTGCTTTGGGGGAATTCTGTAATTCTTCTGCCCTGTGTAAATTTTACCCATTATAGGTGCTGTGATATCTTCCTCCCACAGATCTGTCAACCTACAACACACCAGCTATATAAGTGCTAAGTATCATTATTATGTATTACTAGACTAGGGGCGGAAATCTCTGCTTCCCATTTGTGCCTCTGAGACTCTCCAGTGCTCCTGAGCAGAAATTGCCAGTCGTTCTCAACATTAAAAAATATTCACTAAGGATCCATCCCCAAATCCATGTTCTCCTTTGACCTAATTTAGGATCTGAACCAACCCTCTCCAGAGGTGTGTGGCAAAAGTATTAACCTATTTCAGCTACACCACAGAATATTCCTACATATAAATTTCACACCATAGTAACTACCTTTGCCACTATGAAAAAAATCATTTAGAAATAAGCATAATATCATAGAATCATAGAATATCAGGGTTGGACGGGACCTCAGGAGGTCATCTAGTCCAACCCCCTGCTCAAAGCAGGACCAATTCCCAACTAAATTAAATATAAACTAATTATAAAAATGTTAGAATCATTTTGTCATAAAAGCTCAGCACAGCATCATATGACTTGAAAGTTCCTGTATATGTCCCTCCTTTTTGTACCCTCTCTTTTATCTCTTCCACCTGGTGAGATTAGAAGGACCAAATTGACCACCTGGGCTAGCACAGTGAATTTCTCTCCTCACTGACTTAGACTGACGGTTGGTATTTATCTGCCACTTGCTAACCCCACTCTGGAATAATCATTGTAAATTGGTGTTTGTGTTATGGATAGGCACTTCTCCTCATCTGTGAGTATGTCAGTAAAGCACGATCCCTTGTTAATAGCTATAAGGAAGGAATGGTTTGAGGTTAAGCCCATTTGCAAAGGCTTATGGGTAGAGTCCTATCAAATTCACGGCCATGAAAAACATGTCACAGATCATGAAATCTGGTCTCCCACTATGAAATCTGGTCTTTTTGTGTGCTTTTACCCTATACTGTACAGATTTCACCGGGGAGACCAGCGTTTCTCAAATTGGGGTTCCTGACCAAAAAGAGAGTTGTCGGGGGGGGGTTGCAAGGTTATTTTAGGGGGGTCGCAGTATTGACACCCTTACTTCTGTGCTGCTTCTGGTGGGGTTCTGCCATCAGAGCTGGGTGCCTGGCCAACAACCGCCGCTCTCTGACCACCCAGCTCTGATGGCAGCGCACTGCCAGCAGCAGCACAGAAGTAAGAGTGGCAATACCATACCATACTTCTGTGCTGCTGCTGCTGTTGGTGGCTCTGTCTTCAGAGCTGGGCTCCCAGCCAGAAGCCACTGCTGTCCAACTGCCCAGCTCTGAAGATAGTGCCACTGCCAGCAGCAGCGCAGAAGTAAGGGTAGCAGTACTGCAACCCCCCCCACACACACAATAACTTTGTGACCCCTCCACAACTCCTTTTTGGGTCAGGACCTCTACAATTTGTGAAATTTCATATTTAAATAGCTGAAATCATGAAATTTACTACACCTCTACCCTGATATAACGCTGTCCTCGGAAGCCAAAAAATCTTACTGTGTTATAGGTGAAACCGTGTTATATTGAACTTGCTTTGATCCGCCAGAGTGCACAGCAGGCCCCCCCCCCCCCCCCCCGAGCACTGCTTTACCGCGTTATATCCGAATTCATGTTATATCGGGTCGCGTTATATCAGGGTAGAAGTGTATTTAAAAAATCCTATGACTGTGAAATTGACCAAAATGGACCATGAATTTGGTAGTGTCCTACTTATGGGGCAGGGATGGGATCCAAGTCCCTAGGCTGCATATTTAGTGCAGTGCAGAGTTTCTTCCTTTTTTATTGGTAAAGACGGGATTTTGCAGGAGGAAGGAGAACCGGTTTACATCAGTATTTACTGACATATAATGCTTTGAAGCTGCATATAGCTGTCCTACCTTTTTGTGTGCGTTGTATGTCTTGCCCTATTTAATAGTTGGTAGTTAAAGTTATGTTGATTTCATCTGTATATGTTTGTAGAAGCTTTTAGCCTTGTTCTATCACATCACCTTTTGGGGGGCAGGTCATAAATCCACCTTCATTACATCGTTCAGAAAATTTTATGCTGCTGCCTTGGTGATTAAAAACAGCTCCAAAAGCCCTTGCTCTGGTGTTGCTGGGGCCAGTGCCACATGCCTCCTGTGTGGTAGATTTTTGTTTCACAAAGATTTTGACATCATCACACTTTGTAATTATGTGATTACATATCATAGAACTGTGTCATAATTGCATATTAATTATGCAAGTAGAGGTATTTACACTAAACGGGCAATTAAATCTAATTACACTAATGATGTAAATGTGCAAGATTTAACTAAAATTAATTTGAAAAAAGACTTCCGGAAATGTATACAAATAAAATGCATTCAATGGCTATTAAAATTATGAACAATATCCACAACAGCAAAGAAACTCTCTCTGTTAAGTGTAAAATTGTGACAGATCATAATCCTGCTCTGGGGACATCTCTTTAGTGAGTTCTCCAAGAGGCATTGGGCACCTTGAGTCATCTCTCCCCAAGCTCCTGGGGAGTGCAGCTAGTTTACAGATCTTTATAAGGGTGAAACATATGTTCCCCTCTGTGCTCAGCTGGCTCTGTTGACCAGGTGCTAAAGAAGAAATGTTTATATACATGTAGCTAGACCATTGTTAATAGACAAAATGCCAGTAGATGGCACTCAAGAATATGCAACATTGTTCATAGGTTTTCTAGCACCAATTAGAGTGGTGTGCACTAGGGCCATGAATCTACCTCCTCCTACAGGGGGATATGGTAGAAGTCTATAAAATCATGAATGGTGTGGAAAAAGTGAATATCGAAGTATTATTTACCCTTTTCCACAATACAAAAACCAGGAGGTCACCTGATGAAATTAATAGACAGCAGGTTTAATACAAACAATGGAAGTGATTCTTCACGCAACACACAATTAACCTGTGGAACTCATTGCCATAGAAATATAACTGTGTTCAAAAAACAATTACATAAGTTCATGGAGGATAGGTCCACAAATGGCTATTTGCCATGATGGTCAGGGATGCAACTGCACGCTTGGGGCAATCCTAAACATCTGTCTTCCAGAAGTTAGGAGAGGAAGACAAGGGTAGATCACTCCAGCTGCCCTGTTCTGTATACTGTCTGGAAGCTCTGGTATTGGCCACTGTCAGAGACAGGATACTGGGCAATATGGACCATTGGTCTGACCTACTATGGCAGTTCTTATGCTCTGCTCTTTTTGCACAGGCTAGCTTCTCCATTCTGCCCTGCTCCCCTCATTGTACCTAGCTCCCTCCCACAACCCTCTTTCTCCTTTGTGTATCATCTGACCCTGCACTGGTTAGGCCTCAGCTGTGTCCAATTTTGGTCACCAATGTATAGAAAGGATGTAGAGAAACAGAAAAGGATCCAGAGGCAAACAAGAAAGATGATCAAAGGGATGGAATGCAAAACATATAAGCAAAGGCTGAATGAATTGGGTATGTTTAGTTTGGAAAAGAGTTAGATTAAGGGGGATATGAAAATGGTCTTCAGATAGTTGAAAGGCTGCCATAATAAAGATGGAGAAAAGTTGTTCTCTTTTGCCACAGAGGACAGGACAAGAGGCAATGGGTTCAAACTACAGCATAGCAGACTTAGATTAAATCTCAGGAAAAACTTCCTAACTGTACGAGCAGTGGGACAAGGGAACAGACAGTCTAGGGAGGTCATGGAAGCTTCTTCACTGGAGGTTTTCAAAAGGAAGCTGGATAGCCATCTGTCTTGGATAGTTTAGACACAACAAATCCTGCAGCTTGGCAGGGGGTTAGACTAGATGTCCCTTGCAGTCCCTGCTAACCCTATGATTCTATGACCCTAAACCAAAGCACAAGAGGATCCTCGTCTTGGCTGTCCTGATAGCGTGGCGCAGTATCAAAAGTGTAATCATTAACTGAGAATTTCCTTCTAATGGATGTTATTGAGTTTTCTTGCAATGTCAAGAAGCCTTAAATGCTTTTAACACAATTTTGCTTATGTGAATGACACTTTAAATTAAATGTGTTTATGTGAAATGTTTATTAGCAAAACAAAGGCATGTTCAGCAGTAGAACGGAGGTTGTAACCCTAATAAGTGATATTTGAGCAAATCACTTGATTGTTTATCAGTTATAGGTTATATTGTGCATTTAAGGTACAATCTGCATTGTCCTGCCTTGACCTTTCAGGATACACTAGTGTCAACCTCTCGTGAGTGTGTGTGTTATAGTTTCCTCTTTGTGCCTGATCCACAGAGGATATGAGGCTATTCCAGCCCCAAGCTAGGAAGCCTTGGCTCTTTGACTTAAGCTGGGGTAATTCATGATTTTAGCTCTGAAGGGCACTGGTTCGGTCCTCAGTGTGTTGGCCAAAATGGTGTTCATCATACTAACACTGATCCAGGTGCAGTAATTCTTGAATTCCTGAACTGCAAGGACTCTGCATGGGGGAGGATCCTTGTATCTTTTCCCCATATTTCCCCTCCTTGTGGGGCTGGGCACAATCTACCCATTTCAAACTCTGCCAAGTATTACAGAGAGGTTAAAGCTTTGCTATACATCTTCAGAACCACTGTGTGTTTCCAGATTTATTTCACACTGGATGTGCAATGGGGATAGGAAATTATAAAATGATCCAAAATTAAAAATTACTTACGACTCCCCTTATGAATCAATATCATCCATTACACCAGGTGGGGGAGAGATTTCCATTTTTCTTTGAAAAGCTCAGTGCAAAACAAGTTGTGTCCTTTTCTTTCAGTGTTCAGATCTTGATCAAAACTCACATGGGACAGGAAATGTAAAGCAAACATTGCTAATCCAATCCACTGTCTTTTTGTTTTACAAGCCCGAGAAACAAAAACAAGTTGTTAGTACATAGGAGATGGCTGACCCTGGTTCTGTCCCTTTGCATTTCTGTTGTGACCATGTAGTGCATCCAGCATGATGCACCCTTAGAGCTTATCACTGTGATATAACCACATTCAGCTAGATAGGTACTTCGCTTGATGTGCACTGGCACTTGATAGAAGAATACAGGAATTTGCTTTTATTCCTGGTCTTTCCTACAATACTTGAGGTATACCAATGTGCTTTTCAAAGTGATAAATAAGAAACAGGTAATGCAGTAACTGTGTACTGCAAGCAAAGTAGCAATTATGAGCTCAGCAAGAATTCTTAGACATTACAGCTTGTTTATTATTGAGAGAGGAAATGCGAGCAGAATAACAGGGCTTTCCCCCCAGTCATTTCTACCATAGGAACTGTATGTGTCACCCGGACAGCTATCAGAGATGGGCAAAAGTTATCTTAGTTTTTCAACTACCGGAGCAGCACCACGACACTCCCTAGCCTCTACTGCATCTCAACTGGGGATTAAATCAATGATGTTCAGGCCAGGGCTGCTGGCTAGAACATCACAGACTGTGACAGACAGTTCAGATAAGAAATAGAAGGGAATGCACAGCAGGAAAGGCAACTTTTATTTCCAGTCTGTCTGAAGCAATCTGACTGGAGTAGCACCCCCATTGTGGGCCTTCTTGGTGCTTCGCTGAGACACAGCTGTGGGTCTCCCCAGTCAGAAATTAATCTCTAACTCCAATGTTTGTAGAGGCGAGTTCCACTGATTCAGTCTTACCACTTTCTGGATGGGGTTAAGGGGCTCAGCCTCAGAATGTTCTACAACAGAAAAACAAATCTAACTCAATACTGGGCCGTCCCCCAGTCTTCCAGTGGGGCATCACTGCCCTTTCCTCTGGGCTTGGTTCCCAAATCATCTCCAATGTGCCTTTCTCACTCTTGGGGTCCAACTGTTGTTCTCCAGTGGCTGCTCTGCCTAACAAGCCGGTCTCTCCATAACTCTGCAAGAGAAACTCCCTGGAGGCAGAGCTCTGTTCTCCCTCCTGCCCTGAACTGAACCAGTCTCTCTCTGTTTACTCCCCCTTCAGGCTTGATATTTGCTGTAGGTACAGTGGAGCAGGGCTAGCAGGGCCCATAGGCTGTCCTTAACCCTTTCTCTGCTGGTGTGGGACCTCGCACCAGTTTTGTATTTGTAACAGTGATTTCCAGTGATCTGCAACTCACATTCTCCTTTGAATTTGTCTGTTCTGACTTTCAGCTTTTGACATTTGGTCAAACAGTTTTATTTACTTTAAACAGCTTAATCCAGTTCTGGGTTTGTTTGTTTTTTTCAAACCATCCCTCGCTCAATTATCTGTTGTGTGCAGCCATTCCCAGCAATAGAAGAGGAGCAGGTAATATTTTCCTGTGTGTTATTTTTATTTAAACTTCAGTAGTTTGTGAATAACAGTAGCAGAAAATATACCCAAATGAGAGACAATGTCTGACAACAGAAACTAAAGACTAAGAAAATGACTGTATAACTTTAAGTGGTTTTGAATTTTAAATAACTGTTCACTCTTACTTTAAAACTGAAAATGTTCTACAGTACTTTAGAGATTTTATTTTTCAGTAAGAAACACAGCCAGATTATGAAGAGGCAAAGAATATTTGATGGAAAATCAGAGATGCGTGGAAGAGGAACAATTGAGAAGTACTCTGTTTTGCTATACATGCCACTTCTCTATGGAGCTAGCCATGCTGAAAGAAACTGACAAGGCTGCAACTCAGACCACACTGTGATACACTTGACAGTCACTCATCATTCCAGACTAACTTCCATTTTTTTTATACTCGGATAATGTAACATTAAGGTTGTGACACACACTGACAAAGACATGGAAATTAAAAATTAAGGTTGGCATCCTGTCCCTTATTATTTCATGCTGAGAGCTTGAACCTATCCTCTGCCACTTGGAGACAAATTGATTGTCCATAAGCCTAATGTCATCTCACAGCGCTGCTTCTTATGCATTCTGGGTTCACTTCCTTGACTCAGTTCTTCCTCGCAGGTTGACAGCATGGTGGAGGAGTCATTTCATCCCCAATTTGGGTAGGGAGTGCTTTATATCACATCACTCTTGAATGACATACAGTGCTCAGACTAGTCAATGCAGGGGCAGTGTTGACAATGAACCAGGTCTAGCCCTCCTCAGTAGAGGCAAAATCAACAACATAGAGGGTCAGATCATCCCCTTTGAGATCTGGAAGTGTCTTCCACAAATGGATCTCAGCCCTTCTTGGTGAAAGGGGGTCCAGGTTCCTCTGTGGCATTGTCCCTCCTCTTCCCTGGACCTAGTGGAAGTTTCTCCATGTAGCCCAGAGTACACACCATGGAAAGGATAGGAGTCAGGGCAAAAAGTGATCAGTCAGGGGCAAGGGTAAATATGAATATCATCCCCTCTTGGCCTTGCAGTAGATACTCACAAGTTGTATTAACATATTTTATGCAACTCTCCCCCTTCTGGGTCCCCAGGAGACTCTCAATCAGCAAAGAGTCCAACAGAACCTCTTTGGCAGGCAGCAAAATGGAGGCCAAAAGGGCCCAAGCTGTCACGAGGATATAATAGCTCTGTGCAAATGACCCATGCCTCTCATAGATCCTGATTGATTCACCATATTAACAGGCAGATTTTTCGAGGGATGGGGGACAAAACCTGCTCCCTAGATGAAATGATGCAGGAGAATCTCTACAACAAAATCCTTGTGTTTTTTCCCAGTATGAAATCCCCTTCCCCAGGTTTTATCGTGACAGGGGACCTTCCAACCTATAACATTCTTTTTTTTTTAAAGGGTGGGGGGAATAAAAGGAAAAAAATGGAGGATATCCCACATGACTTCATAGTCACCAACTTTTTAGAGATGGATAAGCACGAGAGCTCCTTTTTACAAGGAACATAGTAGTGACAGGGACAGCCCTACACTCTAGCATCTGTTCAGCATGCAGCTTCTATATTCACATTTTTCCAGTCACTTGGCACGTAAGTCTTCATCCCAATATACTAAGCATTCTTTAGGATTGTGCAGAGGAAATTCTGTGCATTGACTCTATCTCATTCAGCTCGAGATGAGCCAAAACTGGAACATGCAAATACTGACCTCTTTGGAATTTAAAACTTGATTTCTTTATCTGAAGTCACCCCCTACTGTTTTGGTGCCAGGTTAAACTAAACAAACAAACAAACAAATGAGGCCTGTTTTTCCTGTTCTGGTTTAGATTGGGCCAAATCCCAGAAGATTCATCATTCTTATGAGACTTAAACCATTCAAGTTGGCAGATATCACCATTTTGAGACAAAATCTTGTGAGAACAGCCCCTCATGATTTTCGTATGGTTTTTATCCATATCAACATCCTAGGCTAATTCTAATACCAATCTGAACCTGAATGTGGACTCCTTGACCAATCTGTAATTCCCACTAGCTTTTATTTCTACCTTCATTTTTTAATGGATTATTCTCCTACCTATTTTGAGTCACAGCATTAGTTACTTTCCTTTTGCCTGTTAAGCTGCATTGATTTCTATTTGCTATTATTGGGGGTTAAGTCTGTGATACCTTTACTCACTTTTGCCAAATAACCAAACATTAGACTGTATAGTCTATTTTATTTCACAAGAGTTGTAATGTCAGCATTGCACAAGAAAAAGAGTGACTACAATGTGTTTTACTATCATGATCTGTTTTATGGGTTTTAACCTTAAACATGTTTTAGTTTAAGTAGGATTTGCAATGGTCTCATTCAGTGTCCCCGTAGTAACACAGGTTATAATTGGTGGGCAAGGGTAAAAAAGTCATTGCTCTCTTAAAAGGCCTTTACATTTTGCAGTTGTCTATCCCTGTTGCATTTTTCCCCTCCATAGTTCTTTCTGGACTTTATGTTGCTGTCCACAACCTTGTATTCTGCTCTGGCAGTATGTAGTTGACTGATGTCTAATGATGTGTGCTAAATTAAGTGGGAAACCACTGAAGACTCTAGGAGCTTTAAATACTGATTCCACCTATGTGCTTTTCCATGTATGCACTGTGTTTCGTAAAATGTATATTTATAATAGAAGTTATAGTGCATATAAGCAGAATACATATAAAACCTTATCTAAGGACCTGAACCAAAGCCCCTGGAAGTGAATGGGAGTCTAGTCATGCAAGCTGATGAGTGCCTCCCAGAAAGTGCTGAGCATGCTTGACTCCCATTAGCTTTCACAGGGAGTTGTGAGAGTGCTCAACACAAATCAGGACATGCTCAGTGCTTCACATGGTTGGGCTGTAGGTGAACTGACATGATATAATTAACTATGGCTCCATATGAAAAACAGTAATCAGCCTCAGAGAAAGTTTTATGTAAAGTTGAAAGTATCTTATTATTTTTATTTTTTCCCTATGGTCTGTAGAAAGAGAGTAGTCAGTGTATTAAAAATCTACAATGACAAAAAGCGTAGGACCCTTGGTGACCTTTTGAGTAGAGGACAGTGGCCTTGTACGGATATGTTGATTTCTACATAAGGGAAATTTATTTACCTAAGATAATGAATGGGATACCATAAAGGGGCAATTTGTAGATGAATATTCCTTTAAAAGGAAACAGAAAACCTAAGAATGCATCCAGCTTTCTATAATATAATATATGATTTCTTCATTAGGCTGTGACATAGGCTGATGCAATGAGGTTACAAGTCATAATAATCACAGAGGCCAAAAATGCTAGTTGTGGTCAAATATTTCACTCATCATCATTAGACTACATATGCAGAGCTTTGGCCATTGTGTTCCCAGCTGGCAGCTACCAGTAACATCTGGGCTATTAACATCAGAATCAGCAATCTAGAGAATTGTTGTTCCTTCCATCAATTCCAGCTAATCCTGGACTCAAATTAGTGCTCTTCCAAGCCCACCTGCAATAAAGTCTAACAGCTTCAAATATTCAAACATTACATGCTGTATGATGTTGCATGAATAGAAAATAAGAGTGAAGCAGCCTTGATGGATGCATCCGGAGCTGGCATTCTATTTGCAAACACCTTACAATACGTTATTATATTCTCAGAAAGTGAATGGGAGATATTTTCTATAGAGACTGAGCACAAATAACATTATCAGTTGCAAACTTGAAGTATGTGGGTTATATTGACATTCAGAAATGCTGGATTCTACCTAACTAAATACAAAAGCTACACATTTGAAAGATAAAATACTTTCCCTCCTTGAGAACCACTTCTGCTGTAATGTGTAGAAAAAGTTAGCCAGCCAATGACAGTGCTAGGTTCAGTGGAAGTCAGGGAATAGGTTGGTTGGTTTGTTTTTGTTTTGTTTTTTTAAGTAAAACATGTCATTATTTAGAGCTATCAGGGTCCATTGAGTTGCCAGCATTAACATATGTAATCTGTAATTCCACCCTCCTTATGTATGTGGCACTCACTTGGTGTATTTTATGTTACTTAGATTGTAAGCCCTTCACGGTGTCATCCCATAGAATCATAGGACTGGAAGGGACCTTGAGAGATCATCTAGTCCAGTCCCCTGCCCCATGGCAGGATTAAGTATTATCTATTGCATGGGTTTTCAAAGCACCTGGCACAGTGGTCACCTGATCCTGATCTGAAATCTTGGGCACTCCTGAAATACTCTTATCAACACTAATACCTTTCAGAGACAGGATATTGGACTAGATGGACCACTCTTCTGATCCAGCAAAGCAACTGTATATTCCATGACAAGGAAGGCCCCTTATGGGTAACTGGTTAGGGGGACCCGTGATTGCGGGAGGGTCTGGCAGCGACTACCATTGAATCTGGTAATATGCAAAAACATCTGAATGTTTGGATACTTCTGAACATGAACTCTGAACCATATTGATGTTTACCTACGCACATTAGGGAGATTATGAAGTCTAGGGAACCTTGGTGGTTGTGTGACCTAGATGAAAAGAACCATAAAACCATTTCTCTTTGATATATTTGTTTGATTGAAGATATAGTCAGCTGATTCTCTTACTGAGATTTGTTCACACCTTTGCCCCCTCTCCTTCAACACAACTTGAAATATTCCCAGTTGCACACAATTCAGACAGTTACATGAAAACTGAAAACTAATTTGATTTCACCTAAATAATAGTCATGTAACTTGTCTTTTCTTTTAAATTGAGATATTTACACCTTGAACTTGGGGCATGAGTGAAGGCAGTACATGATGCTGAAGATTTAAATTCAGATCATTTGATTTCAGAACAGTTAATGCATTTCATTTACACGTGTACAGAAAAGAGAACACTACAGTCAATTATGATGAAATAGATAGGAATGTGTTTTGACTGTCAAGACAAATTGTGATGATTTCCATGTGCCTGGCAGACACGTACAGTATTGTGTTGCCAGATGTGAAATGAGATCCCGTATGTAGAAAAACCAAATACAGTTCTCTGCTCTGAAGAGTGGTGATTTGGATACAGTGCCAAATAATGGGTAAGGAAATTCCATTTTCTATTATTAAGAAAGTAGGACTTCTGTTGACTAGTAATGAAGGTAATATCAAGCGAGAATTCCCTTTGTTAAAAAGCCTCTCTATGACTGTTATCACGAAAAATCAGTTTTGCTCAACACATATAGCAATCAAAGCACTCACTACTGTGCACAGTTTTAGAATGGCAGGTGAGTTTAATTGGTCTCACAAATTTACAGTATTTTTGTTGTTTTGCTGATGCATATAAATAAATACTGGGAGTGAGATCCTCAGCTGGCGTAAGTCAACCTACTTCTACCAACTTCAATGTAGCTTTGCTGATTTATACCAACTCAGGATCTGTCCCTTTATTTAGCTAGTATCTATAAAAGCAAAACAAAAGTAGACATATAAGAAGGTCAAGCATTATAACTAATGACTTTCTTCTGTAGTGGCATTCTCCATTACCTTGAATTATAGATTTTCAATAGAACTAGCCTCACATCTCCCCTGAGCAAAGTTATTTCTGGGGAGGACAATGAAGCATCTCTTAATACTAATTGGCTAATGCTATAATCAGTCAATTATAGCATGAAATATATTAGTGTTAATTATAGTGAGAAGAGATGGCCCTGACCCTGATGCACAAGAGTGGGAGTTATGGAGACCAGACTTCTTTTCCCATCTCTTCCACTGGTTTGCTATGTAACCTTGGGCAAGTCACGTGAACTTCAGTTTCCACATTTATTAAATGGAGATAATAATAATGGTGATATGAGGCTGAATTCACTAATTATAGAAAGCTCTCTGAAATCCTCAGTCAAAAGGTGATAGGGAAAGTATTATTTAGGCTTGGCAGAATTCAGTGGTTTTTTTTTTATAATTTCAATGGATAATATCAATGCTTATTTTAAGCATTTTTTTTATTTTTATCAATTTCAATTTTTATAGTTGTGAAATATTCTGGGGGTGGGAGCAGACAGTAATTATTTAATTACAGGAGACACTGAGATTCAGAACGTTAAAGCTTTATAACTGTCAAGACACAAGTTGTCAACATCACATAAAAATATGCAAAATAAATATTCTTAAATCAAACTCTAGTAAGTTCTCAAGCAGTATTTTTCTGAATTTGCTTATCTTTAATTTCAATTTTTATCAATACAAATATTTTTTCATTGGTTTGCATGTATATTGTGAAATCAACATTTATGGACATTTACCATTAAAAACCTAATCCTTTCAAGCCTAGTATTAGTATATTACTGGATAAACGTGATGTATCTATGGATTTGGAAGCAAGGTGAGGACCATCTGCAGATCAGCTAATTTAACCCCAGGCAATTTCTATTCTTGAGGATAAAATATTTCTGAAGTCAGATTGTGGGATCAGTTATGGCTTTGAGCCATACTGCAGAAGGATAAAAGATGCACTGCTTGAACCCAAAGGCACTTGAAGGAATCTTAGATGGTTTGTCTCTTGATACACTTGTACAGATGACCAGCACATGCTATCCTTGCACCATCTGAAAGGAAAATGAGTATCCGTATGCCACTGTCTCTTTACACCCCGCTCTTGCACTTCCCAGGGCTTACAGCCTGATTATGCCTGCCCTTATGTGGGTACTCTGGGCATGGAGTGGAAGGACTCCCTGCATCTTCTCCCCCTTCTAGCACAGTTATGCAGGCAGCATTATTTAACCACCACTTGACTTTCTTAACCAATTCTTCCTTTCTATTTCCAATGGAAAAATCCCTACACAAAACACTAATTAATACTAAACTGCCTTTGTTGCTGTTTTCTCCAGCAACTGAACAGATGATTCATGTCACTACAGAATATGCAGGGACTGGCAACTTTTGGCACACGGCTCGCCAGGGTAAGCATCCTGACGGGCTGGGCCGGTTTGTTTACCTGCTGCATCTGCAGGTTTGGCTGATCGTGGTTCCCACTGGCCGCGGTTCGCTGCTCCAGGCCAATGGAGGCTGCGGGAAGTGACGCAGGCCGAGGGATGTGCTGGCCACAGCTTCCTGCCCTCCCACCATTGACCTGGAGTGGCGAACTGCGGCCAGTGGGAGCCACGATCGGCTGAACCTGCAGACGCGGCAGGTAAACAAACCGGCCCGGCCCGCCAGGGTGCTAGAAGGGTAGGCCGCAGGCCAAAAGGTTGCTGATCCCTGAATTAGAGTATTTGATTGAGGACGATCTAAGGCAAAAAGATGTAACTTTTCTCTAAACGCCCATATACTTCACATGAAATACATGTACATCATCATGGCTGCTGGGTGAGCAGCAGAAGAGTTATTTGTTGCTTTCTGGGAACAAGGAGAAAATGAAGAAGGAGCAAGGATCTAGAATTTCAGCAATGGAAAAATGTAACACATTTGATGGTATATTAGAGGAACATGTATAGCCGGCATTTAAACTGCAGAGCCAAACCTCAGATTGTCAGTAAGCCTAATACCATTTATTTTAGATATTGTTGATGAATTAAGTCATCTTCAAAGTGAGTGATTGACAAGAACGGCTACTTTTAGTCCTAAAAGAGTTGGAAGCAAGACACTCTTTAAACTTTCCAAACAGCTCTCATTATGCAGCACACACCCAACCTGCAAAATTTCTGTTGCTCTAATTTAGAGTGTCCCTTGAATGATGGCTGACACTATGGCAATTAAATGGAGTGGAGGTTTTTGTAATATTGATATTGCTCTCTCAAAAGTAAAGAAAAGGTTGCATGTGACCCAGGCAAGGCCCATTAGTAGGGAATCAGTTTCTCACTGTGGGGTTCTTCTAAGAACATAAGAATGGCCGTACTGGGTCAGACCAAAGGTCCATCTAGCCCAGTATCCTGTCTACCAACAGTGGCCAATGCCAGATGCCCCAGAGTGAGTGGACCAACAAGCAATGATCAAGTGATCTCTCTCCTGCCATCCATCTCCATCCTCTGACAAACAGAGGCTAGGGACACCATTCCTTACCCATCCTGGCTAATAGCCATTAATGGACTTAACTACCATGAATTTATCCAGTTCTCTTTTAAACGCTGTTATAGTCCTAGCCTCCACAACCTCCTCAGGTAAGGAGTTCCACAAGTTGACTGTGCGCTGTGTGAAGAACTTCCTTGTATTTGTTTTAAACCTGCTGCCCATTAATTTCATTTGGTGACCCCTAGTTCTTATATTATGGGAATAAGTAAATAACTTTTCCTTATCCACTTTCTCCACATCACTCATGATTTTATATACCTCGATCATATCCCCCCTTAGTCTCCTCTTTTCCAAGCTGAAGAGTCCTAGCCTCTTTAATCTCTCCTCATATGGGACCCATTCCAAACCCCTAATCATTTTAGTTGACCTTTTCTGAACCTTTTCTAGTGCCAGTATATCTTTTTTTAGATGAGGAGACCACATCTGTACGCAGTATTCGAGATGTGGGAGTACCATTGATTTATATAAGGGCAATAATATATTCTCAGTCTTATTCTCTATCCCCTTTTTAATGATCCCTAACATCCTGTTTGCTTTTTTGACCGCCTCTGCAAACTGCGCGGACATCTTCAGAGAATTATCCACGATGACTCCAAGATCTTTTTCCTGACTTGTTGTAGCTAAATTAGCCCCCATCATATTGTATGTATAGTTGGGGTTATTTTTTCCAATGTGCATTACTTTACATTTATCCACATTAAATTTCATTTGCCATTTTGTTGCCCAATCACTTAGTTTTGTGAGATCTTTTTGAAGTTCATCACTTTGGTCTTGACTATCTTGAGCAGTTTAGTATCATCTGCAAACTCTGCCACCTCACTGTTTACCCCTTTCTCCAGCTCATTTATAAATAAGTTGAATAGGATTGGTCCGAGGACTGACCCTTGGGGAACACCACTAGTTACCCCTCTCCATTCTGAGAATTTGCCATTAATTCCTACCCTTTGTTCCCGGTCTTTTAACCAGTTCTCAATCCATGAAAGGACCTTCCCTTTTATCCCATGACAACTTACTTTACTTAAGAGCCTTTGGTGAGGGACCTTGTCAAAGGCTTTTTGGAAATCTAAGTACACTATGTCCACTGATTCCCCTTGTCCACATGTTTGTTGACCCCTTCAAAGAACTCTAATAGATTAGTAAGACATGATTTCCCTTTACAGAAACCATGTTGACTATTGCTCAACAGTTTATGTTTTTCTATGTGTCTGACAATTTTATTCATAACTATTGTTTCGACTAATTTGCCCGGTACCAACGTTAGACTTACCAGTCTGTAATTGCCGGGATCACCTCTAGAGCCCTTTTTAAATATTGGTGTTACATTAGCTAACTTCCAGTCAATGGGTACAGAAGCCGATTTAAAGGACAGGTTACAAACCTTAGTTAATAGTTCCGCAACTTCACATTTGAGTTCTTTCAGAACTCTTGGGTGAATGCCATCTGGTCCCGGTGACTTGTTACTGTTAAGTTTATCAATTAATTCCAAAACCTCCTTTAGTGACACTTCAATCTGTGACAGTTCCTCATATTTGTCACCTACAAAAGCCGGCTCAGGTTTGGGAATCTCCCTAACATCCTCAGCCGTGAAGACTGAAGCAAAGAATCCATTTAGTTTCTCCGCAATGACTTTATCATCTTTAAGCGCTCCTTTTGTATCTCAATCATCAAGGGGCCCCACTGGTTGTTTAGCAGGCTTCCTGCTTCTGATATACTTAAAAAACATTTTGTTATTACCTTTGGAGTTTTTGGCTAGCCATTCTTCAAACTCCTCTTTGGCTTTTCTTATTACATTCTTGCACTTAATTTGGCAGCGTTTATGCTCCTTTCTATTTGCCTCACTAGGATTTGACTTCCACTTTTTAAAGGAAGTCTTTTTATCTCTCACTGCTTCTTTTACATGGTTGTTAAGCCACAGTGGCTCTTTTTAGTTCTTTTACTGTGTTTCTTAATTTGGGGTATACATTGAAGTTGGGCCTCTATTATGGTGTCTTTAAAAAGCGCCCATGCAGCTTGCAGGGATTTCACTTTAGTCACTGTACTTTTTAACTTCTGTTTAACTAACCCCCTCATTTTTGCATAGTTCCCCCTTTTAAAATTAAATGCCACAGTGTTGGGCTGTTGAGATGTTCTTCCCACCACAGGGATGTTGAATGCTATTGTATTATGGTCACTATTTCCAAGCGGTCCTGTTATAGCTCCTGCGCTCCACTCAGAACTAAATCTAGAGTTGCCTCTCCCCTTGTGGGTTCCAGTACGGGCTACTCCATGAAGCAGTCATTTAAAATATCGAGAAATTTTATCTCTGCATTTCGTCCTGAAGTGAAATGTTCCCAGTCAATATGGGGATAATTGAAATCCCCCACTATTATTGGGTTCTTAATTTTGATAGCCTCTCTAATTTCCCTTAGCATTTCAGCATCATTCTAGCAGCAAACTTAAAACAAACCTAACCCACTACAAAATTCCATTGTGCTACAAGCTTTTAGGTAACAGCTCATTATTTTGAACTATTGATTGGAGATCTTCAAAGAGACCTACCAGATCTGGATGCCTAATTAACATGCTAATTAATGAGAGTTGTGTGTGCAAATCTGCTAGGCAGTGCTGAAAATTTCAATCTTCATATTTAAGCATATTTTGTACACACAGCCCAGATATACTTCACTTTTGATGGATTTCATGGTATAATTAATCTCATTTTAATATTATAGAATGCAGTGGCAGGTTGATTTTGCTAGAAGATGAGGCCTCTTCACAAGTATCAAAGAGTCTTCCAGAGTAACAAGAAACATACAACCAGGCAAGACCAAACATACCACCAGATACAACACCTATCCTATCAAGAAGTAATAAAATTAAATAATGACAATAAGAACAGATTCAGACACACCTTGAAACAGATACAAAATCAATAATAAGGTCACAGGAGGCTACCATCATATTCAGCGATGACAGTTCAATCATTCATAACTTTCTTTAACTTTCTGAAAACCCCTTCAGTCATTTTGGGGTTCTACATCAGTGGGGAAAAAAAACAATTTTTCTCATGTTAAAAACTTGTATTTTTGTAGGTGATAGTAGAAAACACCTGAACCCTGAAAATTGAAATTTAGCATGGACATAATGCTTGATGTACAGGAGAACATCCTTTGGTAAATTTGGGAAAATTTAGTGTGAAATGATAAATTTGTGAGTATTTGAAAATCTGCCTCAGCTCATGGCAGTAGGAAAGATTCAGGTTTGATGTAGTGATGTGACTCCTCTGATGTACTTCTACTCATAAGCAGAGAGGGTTGAGCTTCTTAGTTACCAGCCAGTTCAATGACAGCCACAACCCAAAGCAGGTAGGTAAATATTCATTACTTCCTTTTTAAACTTAAAGCTCAGACAAGGTACGTTCAATGGCCAAATTAAAACTCAGGTGTCTATAGCTCTGTCTAAAGCCTAAAATAAAAATATATTGGGTGGGAAAATACAGGTGCAGAAATTTCTGTGGCCAAGCGGAGTATAATTCAAGAAGGTGACATATGGCCAGGACAAAGGGCAAAGCTTTTATTAGCAGCAGGTTACAGGATTCTTGTGCCTTTGGCAAAAATGCACATAGAAACTGATGGTTTAGGAAGTGTATTAACTCTGGGGGTAGTGGACAATAACCTCATTGACATGTTAATTGGAAATGATTTTTTCCACGTGCCTCAAGCAGTTAAGGTGTTTACCCGCAGCAAGGAGGAGTATTATGCTGGGACCCCAGAGTGAAAGTGTAAAGTCCCAGGAACTGCTGAAGGGATGGGAGAGAGCCTCCTTGATTCCTCTGCAGCAGAGGGAAGCAGCATGCTTCCAATTGTAGGGGTGGTTGAGAGGCAGCGTCTCCTCAGGGAGGGAGGAGAGTGTATTGCCTGTCAGTGAGAGAACTGTCCAGGCTGCTAGCTACCAACAGGTTGCAGATGAACAAGAGATAGACCCCACTCTAGAGAGCATAGAGAAATGTGTCTTGGGGGGGGGGTCTAGAAGAGGAAACTGGGGAACGAATAGCGGGAGTACAGGAATGTCTCCACACTGGTCACTTGGGAGAGGATGTCCAGGACAGAAGGACTCATTCAGCATCTGTGCACCAAGGCACTCAGCCTGGGTTTTAAGAGGGAGCTATGTAACTGACTTCCCGGAGAAGAGCAGTCACATAATTGACCTCATGGGGATAGAGAGAGGGGGATGATGGAGGGTACCCCAATCCAGGTCCCAGTTATTCAGGACTCTGTTCCTCTTGTGGAAATTAACTCTGTCTCTGAAGGAATGGTTATCTGTGGGAATGCAGATGATTCATGAGACAGAAGGGAGGAAGGATTTCCCCAGGCTGGTGAGACACAGAAAGCAGCTATGGAACAGCTGTTGGGAAAACATGAATCTGAATGAAGAGTAGACACTCTTAGCCTAGATCACAACCATCTAGGAAAAGGGGGCGGGGAAGGTTCCACTGCTGGGAGTGGGGATCACAGTATAACCCCAAGAAGGGAGATGGAATTTTTGCAATGTCCAGTCCTGGGGTTGGGAGACAACTCCACAGAGGGCCAGCCAATATGCAGGATTTCCTTGAATCCTTATCTCACTAGACCCTGAGGTACCAAAATTCCAGAAGTATGATTAGATTAAAAACCCAGGCAGAAGGGAACACTGGAGGGAAAGAAAAAGCCAGTGACTGATTACATGCAAAGGTTCAGTAGGTAGTTAAATGACACAATGGGTAATAAACAAACCAACCTCAAAACCAGACAGAAGATACTTGTGAATGCCCATCTGTGATAAAAAATGGTATTAATTTTATGGGATTAGAATTTTGATTAGCTATGCATCCGAAGAAGTGGGCTGTAGCCCACGAAAGCTTATACTCAAATAAATTTGTTAGTCTTTAAGGTGCCACAAGTACTCCTGGTTTTTCTTATGATAATGCTGCTTCTCAGCTATTACCTGTAAACAGTCTTAAGGCTTGTCAGGGTAGAGAAACCATAATGAATGAGGTCTGCTGTATGGAAGGGGAAACTAAGGCATGTCTCCCTCAAAAACAAAATAGGGGAAGTGGCATCATGCTTTTGACTTTCTTCTCCCCTACCTACACTGGAAGCAAAAAGAATGCTGGAAAGACAGAAGACTTCAACTGAAGAGACTGGTCCCAGGTTTAAGAGAGAAACCTCTGTATTATGAACTGTAACATCCAGTGGGATGAGAAAATAGCTAGACTAAATATTGCCTAGTGTAATAAGTTTTAAGATTGTGCACTTATCTTTTATTTTCTTTAGTAACTACCTCTGACCTTTTATGCCTAACACTTATAACCATCTAAAATCTATTTTTCTATAGTTAATAAACCTGTTTTATATTTTACCTAAAACAGTGTATTTTACATGAAGTGCTTGGGAAATCTCAGCTCCAGTTACAAAGGTTTTTGTATGTCCTCTCCACATTGAAGGAGGAGTGGACGGGTAATAAACTTATACTGGTCAGGCTTCTGACCAGGGCAGGACAGTACAGTTCTGGAGTAAGTTTGGAGTGTTCTGGAGTGTAAGGCTGGGGAGCTTGGGGATAATTGGCTGGTGCCTTTCTCTGTGTGATTCATGAGTGGCTATCTGAGCATTCATGCAATGTATCTGGGTGTGGGGTTCCACATGCTGTTGTTCTGAGTGATAACAGCACTTGGAGGGGTTTGCTGTTTGTCACTTGTAAAGCATTGTGAGAGACAGCCCAGTCTGGACAATTAAGGGGGCACAGTGGTACCCCAGTTCTAGGTTGCACCTGGGAATCCCATCACTTTAGACTTCCATGTTTGAAAATGTTGGCCCTAGCCTTTCTGTTTTCCAGTCCAACTTCATGGTGCTGGAGGGATTAGGGTGTGTGGGGGGAGCAAAGGGAGATGTGCTATAAGGTTTAATTGGGAATGTTTGTATAATTGTTTTAAAACACAAAGCACTATATGGCTCATTATTATGATCTATGATACTCCTTGCTTTGAGGAGAGTAGAGCTATATTGAGCAAGGCACCCTTGTATTGTGGGCCTATCGCCTTCCACTAAGCCCAGAACATGGAAGGAAATTCTAAGGTGTACAAGCTGAGAGGAAATGGAAGGGAATTTGGCAAGGGTAATATTTGGCAGAAAAGAAGAGAAAACAAAAGGAAAGAAAAAGATACAAAAATTCAAGAACAAGAAAATGTTTTTAAACGTAAAATGAAAGAAGAGACCAGGTTAGCAATGGAAGTTTCAGATCTGTAGGAGGGAATCGTTTATAGTTCTAAATATCATTAATGATTCTGCCAGGAGCAATAGATTGAAACATAGACAGGGTTAACTCATGACTTTATCTTCAAGTTAAACAAAAAGAGTCTCATACTATGTAAAATTAACAGACAAGATATTGTATTGTGATGCTTGTGTGTGAATGTTAAAGAGCCTGTGATGCATTTTGTACGAGTATGGACTTTCCCTGATGTCATTGTACAAACAGATATGGAATTCTAACCTCCATTGTAGTTGTCCTATATATTTTAAGGATTAACATTTTTTGGGTACTCGAGAGGTCTCGGTGAAAAGTGGCTGGTTTTTGATGGGCCTGGTCAAAGAGTGGCTGCGTTCTTCTGAGTCTTTTGCAATTAATTACATCTTACATGTTGGGGTTAAGATGTTGGAGTTGAATTTCTGGCAGCATATATACCAGGCTACTTTCCTCCTTAAAATGTCAAGATATTCAGCTGTTGGAGTATGAGTCTTACATGCCAATGCAGATACTGATTGAATCCTTTCCTCTGTGTTCTTCAGCCTGTTAAATGCTTTTCTTTAAAGCTCAATCTACAGAATTTCTGAGTATAGCTTGTAAGGTATTGTAAGGTTCTGAAAGGCTGCTAGTCCCTTAGATATTTAAGGGACCACAGAATGACCCCACTGTATGTCTGATTTTAAGTGCTTAATTTCAGAAGACTTACTTTGAACAGAGTACATTAATGGGATGCTATACTTTTGTATGTCTTTTATAATTTAAATCTCTCATTGTGTGTTTTAGGTAAGGAGTCCAGATCATCTCTGATGAATAGGTACTGAATAATTGATTACTATGATTATTATTATTCAGCAGAGGATGACAAACATATAGAAGATTCTTCTTCTTATGCAAAAAAGCACAAGTCAGGTCAGAAGCTGAACAAAACAAGAGAACAGGGATCAGTGCCGAAGTAGGAAGAGCTGTATTTAGGGCCTGATCCAATGCCCACTGAAGGGAATAAAAAGTCTCCCATTAACTTCAATGTGCTTTGGATTCTGCTTATAGAGAGGAAAGATGGTCTTGTGGTTAACACTCTAAATTGAAACACAGACGACCTGTATTAAATTCCTGCCTGTAGCATAGACTCCCTGTATGATCTTGGGTAAAATCACTGTAATTCTATTTCCTCATCTGGAAAATAGAGATACCACCACTTCTTTATTAGAGCAGATTACAATTTTTCATTCAAAATATATTTAAAAAAAAAAAAAGCCTTTTTCCTCAAAATGGAAATTTTGGCAGGAAAAGTCTGATTCTAACAAAAGGTTTCCTGTTTTTGTTGAAACACTGAAAACCCCCCATCTTGTGTTGGGCTTTTTAAATATAATTAATAATCATAGAATCATAGAAATGTAGGGCTGGAATGAATCTCAAGTGGTTATCTAATCCATCTCCCTGTGCTGAGGCAGGAATAAATCTACCTAGACAGATGTTTGTCTGATTTATTGTTAAAAATCTCCAGTGACACAGATACCTTCTTAGGTAACCTGCCCCCAACTAATGATGGCAATGTATTAAACTTGATCCTCTGCTTCTAGTTTAGTCTGTACAGTCCCATTAATATTGGAATAATTAAAAACAAACAAAAATGAAATGGGCCAGAGAATTTTATATGAGCTACAAACTAAAAATTGTAATATATAGGAGGTCTGAAAAAAAATCTATTACAACAATCCACCTGGAGATTGCTAGAATACGGACCAACATTTAGGCAGTGAGCAGTCAAAAACATCATTTATAGAAAGTTTAAAAAAAATAGTCTTCTTGTTTTGGCATCAGAGGGTCCAATTCTACCATCCAACAGAGATATAATCTCTGTTGACTTCAGAGGATACCTTTGTATTTGAGATATCAGTATTTGAAGCAAAAGGAAAATCAGGATCAAGGGAAACACCAGAGTTTGATCCCTGAAAACAGAAACAGGTTCCAAGTGAAAAGATTTAGTCTCTTTTAAAATAAAGCATGCCAGAGGTGGAAAACTGGCAGACAGGGTCAAGCAATAAATAAAACTTCCGTTTTGTCCATATTCAAGATCAAAAGTTGTTTACACATTGAGCAAGAGATCTGTCAGGCTTTGAAAATGTGGTGTCAGACATCATCCAAAAGTATAGGGAAGGAAATATAACTCTGGACATCATCAGCATACAAATGACATGCCAAACTGTGGATTTTCCAGCTCAGACTCTCTGTGCACTTAGCAAAGCAGCTTGTTCAATACAGCACTTTAGCAATATTAGGGTACATGGTCATAGTCTACATTGGGCTGGTATTTCATTTCACTGAATTGCAAGATATTTAAAACAAAAAAAAAATATTTACTACCATTTCCCGTGCAATTTATCTATCCTGTTCTATAATTCAATAAAGTTTCATGTATATGAGCATTGGCAAAGGCGACTAGTTTAGAAAGATTTTTCATGTCAAGTCTCAGGCATAATGAAGACAGGAGAATCTTAAAGAGGGAAAGATGCAGGATAAAAAAAATAATGACAATAGTGTTTTCTGTTTTTTAACTTCCACTGACTATTAAATAGTGTAGTTTAATGCTTTGCAATGACATAGCATCTTTCATCTCAGGATCTAACAGACATTAATTAATTAAATCTTATACCATTCCCATATAGCTATAGACATTTTTACAGATTGGTAAAATGAGACACACAAAGGTTAAAAAGAGTTTTCTAAGGCCACACAACAGCTCAACAGCAAGATCAGGACGGAATCCAGGATTACTGATTCCTGTCTCCTTCTTCAGCCATTAGATGATACACTCCCTTATTCCTTAGACATCATGTTGATTCCTCAAAACACTATTGCTATGGACTGGTCAATGTCACAGAGGAACTATCCAATATCTCTACTCTTGAAAAACATCATCTATGTCCAGTACTAATTAGAGTAGAGTAATCACCAAGCATTCTCAAAACTACGATACCCACACAAGGAAATAAAGAAACAAATCAACAGAGCCAGACGTGTACCCAGAAGCCTCCTGCTACAAGACAGGCCCAGAAGAGAAACCAACAGAACTCCACTGGCCATCACCTACAGTCCTCAGCTCAAACCTCTCCAACGCATCATCAGTGATCTACAACCCATCCTGGACAATGATCCCTCACTTTCACAGACCTTGGGAGGCAGGCCAGTCCTCGCCCACAGACAACCTGCCAACCTTAAGCATATTCTCACCAGCAACCACGCACCGCACCATAACAACTCTAACTCAGGAACCAACCCATGCAACAAACCTCGATGCCAACTCTGCCCACATATCTACACCAGCAACACCATCACTGGACCTAACCAGATCAGCTACAACATCACCGGCTCATTCACCTGCACGTCCACCATTGTTATATATGCCATCATATGCCAACAATGCCCCTCTGCTATGTACATTGGCCAAACTGGACAGTCACTACGCAAGAGGATAAATGGACACAAGTCAGATATCAGGAATGGCAATATACAAAAACCTGTAGGAGAACACTTCAACCTCCCTGGCCACACAATAGCAGATGTAAAGGTTGCCATCTTACAGCAAAAAAACTTCAGGACCAGACTCCAAAGAGAAACTGCTGAGCTCCAGTTCATTTGCAAATTTGACACCATCAGATCAGGATTAAACAAAGACTGTGAATGGCTATCCAACTACAGAAACAGTTTCTCCTCCCTTGGTGTTCACACCTCAACTGCTAGCAGAGCACCTTACCTTCCCTGATTGAACTAACCTCGTTATCTCCACACTGATATATACCTGCCTCTGGAGATTTCCATTACTTGCATCTGAAGAAGTGAGGTTCTTACCCACGAAAGCTTATGCTCCCAGTACTTCTGTTAGTCTCAAAGGTGCCACAGGACCCTCTGTTGCTTTTTAATTAGAGTAGGTGAATAGTACTATTAAACAATTCAAAAGGCCCTCTGCTCTTAGTTTTCAGCATCACCTTCCTGTAGTTTGGTGAAATACTAAAGCTAAAATCTCATTCATTGAATTTTCTTTTATGTTATAGATTACTGTAATATTCCCAGATATATGAAAAGTTCAATAATTGCATTAACTGTTAATAAATAATACAAAAACTAGACCAATATCAATTGCTAAAACAAAACCTTGCAATAGGTGTTGTGATTATATGTAGAATTACTCAACATTATGGTGTTCTCTCTGTATCTCTAACTCTAGTTAACATTATGTCTTTCCTTTGGAAGAAGCACGCATAATTAGAGAATGATTCAAAGTATGTACATTACATTAGAGTAACACTATACAGGACTTAACAGAGTGGAGTTGGAGTTAAGGTTACAGTGTGTGATCAGTGGTGCATGATAGTTGTGATATTGGTATGGCATGGACATGTGCAACTCTCATTAGGATGCTTAACGTTTCATTTCCCGTTCTCATATACATCAGTGGGAGAAAGATTGTGGCTTGGGAGAAAACTCTGTGTTTGAGGCTCAGACCCAGACAAATCAGAGGTGATGGTAGTGGAAATAACCATAGGAAGTAACATAGACAATATTGTCCCCTTCAGTTGGAGGAGTGTAGCTTATTAGATCCATAGTTACTTCAGCACTTGCAGATAGTAGTAGTGGCCAACATTATTCTTTTTTTCCCCTGAATTTGACCAAGTTCTTTTGGTTGTAGACATTGCCAGAGTTATGCATACCTCATTCACCAGATAGGATTAATGTAATGCATCTACTTGGGTTTAAACTTGAAGTCCATATAGAAACTTCACCTAGTCCAGAATAAAGTGCCCATTTACTTAGGAGTGTTTATGCTGAGGGTATATATCACATGTGCTCCAAATATTGCCCTGGCTTCCAGTTCCTTTTGCAGCACTTCATTGTGTTGATTTTGATCAATGAGGTGTATTGACACTGGGTATTTTAGAGACTACCTCTACCTTTGTGCCTTACCCCCAATAAATAAGATCAATTGGGACACTACAAATGACAGGTTCTATAACTGACAAGGTTAGTGAAGTCATATCTTTTATTGGACTATTGGTGAGAGAGACGGAACAGAAGTTAGTCCAATAAAATACTTCACCTCAGCCACCTTGTCTCTCTAATATCCTGGGACTGACACGGCTATAACAACACTGCATAGGCTCTAGAATTGTATGTCTTGAGCGTGGACACAAGGAGTTGTCTCAGTGGAGGACCTTGGGAAGGCACTGTGCCCCTTGTTCTGAGAGCCCACTTTTGTTCTTCCAAGAACACTGGTAGGCCACCCTATTTTCTAAGGCCCTTTCTGAGAAGCTGGGTTAAAATAATAGATGTTAGAGATGATAAAGGCCTATCAGATCATCCAGCCCTTTCAGGGCAGGATTGTCCTGAAAAAAAGAGTTTGAAGGACTTTGATTTTCATATAAGGTTGGTTTTAGTAATGCTTTAGTATATTGTTTTATTCTTTGCAAAATTTGATTAAATTCTGATGTGTTTTCAACTGTCATTTAAAATTAAATTAATATTGCTGTGCACCTAGAATGAATAGGAAAAATACCACATACACACACACGTGCATACACATGTGCAAATACACATACAAAGCATGTTCACATATGCATAATTCTAGCATTATTAATTTTGAATAGATCTAGGGCCTCTACACTGAAAGTCTGGAATCAGCAACTGAACATTTTTATTAACACAAATAAACTCCTTCTGTCTTTGGAAAACAATCCTACAAGGACCAAATTTTGTAAACACACACTTCTGCTCTTCCAGATTTCTGCTTAATTAACTTTTTCCCCTGCTGTTCAATGATAATTACCCTTATTTGCTTTCACAGAACCAAGAGATTTCTGGGAGTTGTAGTTCAAGATAACAGGCGTGATCATTTCTATAGCAGCGTTTTAACAATTATTTAAGAAGAGGAAATGCATTAACAATATAAATGTGAGCAAATGCTTTGTGTGGACAGTTTAGCTTTACTTACATGCCTATATACTTAAAAACATCTTTATTCTTTATTTTTGTTCTTTATTGGAGCCTTATAGTTGTATAATCCAGACAGGATCTTTAGACAGCCTTTGCCATCAGGATATTTTGTATCAGGATGTAGCAATGGAGCCTAGGAAGCATTTTCCAGATAATTAGTCTGTAAATGAAAGGGGAAAAAAACCCTCTTCAGTATTTATTATTTTGGGTAGAACTCTTTTCTCTAACCCTGTTAGGTGATTCAGAAACTGTTCAGACTGTGGTGCAGACTATGAGAGTAGTTCCTCCCGGCCATGTGTAGAGGTCAGTGAGCTGAATAACTCTTTTCCTTGGTTCCATGGAGATGTCTTCTACTGGGATGTTACTAGTAGGATTCTATGCTCTCAGAGATTGCGATATGTTGAGACATCTTATGACAAAGTCCTGGGAGTTAGCTCCTATTGGGAATCTGGGGATGAGTAGGCACAAGCCTGCCCACAGCTAAAGGCTCTTGGGAGCTAGCCTATGAGTCACCACTCTCATCACTTAGGCATCAGTCAGGCCCCCTGGAGAATGCTGATTGGGGGATGTGCAATCTAATTGGCTGATCAAGTTATAGACCGGATGAGCCACTTAGTCCATCAGCTGAGGGGTATAAGAAGGACACAGGGATGATGTACTCAGGGAGGAATTAGAATTAGTTGAGCTCAGTGTGTGCAGAGATCTGAAGGAAGGGAGATCTCTATTTCTCCCTGGCTCTGAGGGAAAGGGAAAAAGATAGAGAAGCACTATAGATAATATTGCTGCATGGGACTACACTGGTGTTGGTGATGGGAATGTAAATAAATCTCAGGAAGCTGTCTTTCAGTGGACAGTGTCTGAGAATTCCTGGGGCATATGAGGCTGGGGACAGAGCATGCCCCATTACGCTCCTCTGACATATTAGATTTTGTGATGAGTCCACGTTGTCATAGATCCTTCAGTGCCACAGAAGGATCCACAAGACCCATCTTTGGAGTCTAGAAAATACATTTGGAATCCCCAGGTTTTTTTTTAAATGTAGGAGATTTTTCTATTTCCCAGTCAAATTATTTGAATCTTCTTGGTGATGGGCCAGAATCTACTGATGTCTTCAGATATGTATCTGCTGGGTTGTTTTGGACCATTTCCCAAATCTGACTGAAATTAACATTGTAGTTTATTTCCAAGGACATACAGTAGGAGGGACAGGATAGTTGTTAGCCTTACAGAAAGGCTCTCACTCTGTTTATATACTGAGTCTTCTACCGGGCTCACCAGTTATGTTAATTCTATGTGCTCCTGAACACTTGTCATGGCATCTATGCCCCTTGGTTACATTTTTTTTTTACATGTAGATGTTCATTTTTATAAATCTCCATTCTTCTAGTACAAGCCAATGCTTTTACCCTAGAGTAGAAGTAACTAATGCACAAGTGCACCTGAATGCATTATGAAGAAAAAGCTTTCATCAATAGCATATCCGCCTACTTGTGTGTTGTACATCACGCATCTTGTGCCTTTGCTCCCCCCCTGCTACCCATGTTTTTCTTTCCTCCTGATGGCTGTTATGTTCTCTTCAAATTACTTCAGTACTATCTTAAAAAGAAATAGCTATTTTGTCTCTTTTTGAATGAGCTACACTGAAAGGCATAAAAGAGTAACCTACATTGATAAGAAGCACAGATGCATCTGTCAAGCATTTTCTGTTAAACTTTTTCAGTTTCAGCAAAGAAAAATAGTACCTAACACATTCCTATCTTTTTTTCCCCCTGCTGATGCTTCACTTTTATAAAGAAGCAAATGACCAAAGGTAAGTAATATGTCTGCAAGGCAAGCTTTACAACTAAATTTGCTTCAAGTTTATTCGGAGTACACCAGGATGGGTGTGTGTGTGAAAGCAGTGATAGTTAGTAGAACCATAAGGGCTCTGAGTCCCTGACATACTTGTGCATCTGTTGTATTTTAAAGGTTTTTATTAATTCTACTGTAAGTTCAAAAATGTTGAAGCAAGTCAGCACTTCCTCCATTAAGACAATTAAAGGAAGCCTGTAAACAAGGAATTGTTATGGTGCTCTTGCCAGGATTATTCAAAATTCATAGTGCTGAGTATGTTCAGCTTCCTACCATAGTCAAAAGAAATCATGCACTCCATCCTTTATTATTACTCTTTCTTCCCTGTTAAAAATCTCCTCTCATTACTCCCTCCTGAATTTATGTGCCACTTCAGTACTACCTGTCTACAGGATAATGAGTTTTATTAGAATTACCATCTTACTTCCGCTCAACTATAGTGTACAATTTGGTCTCTGAATAGTTGTAACTTTCTTCTGGAAAATTTTCTCTTCAGATCCATTAACAGATTGATGACATATTGCAGTTACTGCAGGAAAACCCAAGGCCCATAGAATATGTACAACAACGTTCTTGGGACTATTACACATTTTTGTCCTATTAAATAATTCCTAAGTGTTAACACAATCCATTGTAAGAATTGAGCTCAAATTGCATGTTATCTTGGGACAAGTGTATTGTTCATGCAGGTCATCAACGTGGTATTCCTTTATTTGCAGCTGTCTCCAAAATTGCCTATGACAATTTTCTCCTTCACTTCTTTGGTTGTAAACTTAGCAAGCATGAGTTCCTTAAAGTCCATTCTTTCTCTCATCCTGACTCTTTTCTAATTTATAATTCCTGTCAGTAAGTAAATGTTCTGCTTGTAGCTGACATCTTTGGAAACAGAGGTTCTCTTTCACAAAACAGATACAGAATGGCCAGTGTCAGTGACAATGTAGTCCCTATGTGGAGAGACCTCTTCAGGATTCATAGATTCCAAGGCCAGAAGGGACCATTGTAATCATCTAACCTGACCTTCTGCATAACAGGCCATAGAATTTTCCCAAAATAATTTCTAGGGCATATCTTTTAGAAAAATCATCTAATCTTGATTTAAAAATTTTCAGTGATGGAGAATCCATTACAACCCTTGGTAAATTGTTCCAATGGTTAATTACCCTCACTGTCAAAAATGTATGTCTTGTTTCCAGTCTGAATTTGTCTCCCTTCAACTTCCTGGCTTTGAATCATGTTATACCTTTCTCTACTAGATTGAAGAGCCCATTTATTAAATATTTGTTTCCCATATAGACACTTATAGATTGTAATCAAGTCACCCCTTAACCTTCTCTTTGCAAAGCCAAATAGATTGAGCTCTTTGAGTCTATCTCTATAAGGCATGTTTTCTAATCGTTTAATCATTCTTGTGGCTCTTCTATGAACCTGCTCCAATTTATCAACATCAATCGTATTCCAGCAGTGGTTGCACTCGTGCCAAATACATATGTCAAATAACTTTTCTATTCCTACTTGAGATCCCCCCGTTTAGCATCCCAGGTTCATATTAGCTCTTTTAGCCACATTGGGAGCTTATGTTCAGCTAATTATCCACTACCAAATCTTTTACAGAGTCACTGGTTCCCAGGACAGAGTCCCCTATCTTCTAAGTATATCCCACATTCTTTGTCCCTAGATGTGTACATTTACATTTAGCCATATTAAATCACATATTGTTTGCTTGCACCCAGTTTACCAAGCAATCCAGAAGGTTCTGAATCAGTGGCATATCCTCTTCATTATATATCACTCCCTCAATTTTTGTGTCATCTGCAAACTTTATCAGTGTTGATTTTGTTTTCTTCCAGGTTCCTGATAAAAATGTTAAACAGTGTAGGGACAAGAATTGATCCATGTAGGATCCACACCTGCTCAATAATGATTCCCCATTTACAATGACATTCTTAGATCTATCAGGTAGCTTGTTTTTAAACCATTTGACATACGTCATGTTAATTTTATATCATCCTAGGTCAGGGATTGGCAACCTTTGGCACACGGCCTGTCAGGGAAATCCATTGGCATGCCGGGACGGTTTGTTTACCTAAAGCGTCCGCAGGTTCAGCCAATCCAGGCCAATGGGGGCTGCGGGAAGTGTTGCAGGCCGAGGTATGTGTTGGCTGCTACTTCCCGCAGCCCTCATTGGCCTGGAACGGCGAACTGCGGCCAGTTGGAGCTGCGATCGGACAAACCTGTGGACACTGCAGGTAAACAAACCGTCTTGGCCTGCCAGCGGATTTTCATGATAGGCTGCATGCCAAAGGTTGCCAATCCCTGTTCTAGGTTTTTAATCAAAATGTCATATGGTACCATGTCTAAGTATATTACATCAAAACTATTACCTTTATCAACCAAACTTGTAATTTCATTAAAAAAAGATATCAAGTTAGTTTAACAGAATCTATTTTCCATAATCCCATCTTGATTTGCATTAAGAACATTACCCTCCTTTAATTCTTTATTAACTGAGTCCCATATCAGCCGCTCCATTTGCTTGGCCAGGATCGATGTCAGACTGACAGGTCTATGATTACTTAGGTCATCCGGTTTACCCTTTTTAAATATTGGTACAACATTAGCCTTCTTCCAGTCTTTGGAACTTCCTTAGTGCTCCAAGACCTATTGAAAATCAATGTTAATGGTCCAGTAAGCTCTTCAACCAGCTCCTATGAAACTCTTGGATCCAACTTATCTGGACCTGCTTATTTTAAAATGTCTAATTCTTAGTAGCTTCTATTTAACATCCTCCAGGAGTGCTAATGGAATGGAAAGTGTGTTAAATCATCACCAAATCATAAGACCATATCATCTGGGGGCTTCCCCCCCCCCCAGATACAGAACAGAAATATGTGAGAGGGTAAAAGGGTAACTTGGTCTCTATACCATTGACCATTATATAGCCTGCCAACTGGCAGTTTTTCTGATGATGGACACCTTTCTGCTATGAACTAGACTGAAGTCACCAATCTTTTTTTTTTTTTTTTTTTTCAAATTGACCAAAACAGCCATAAAACTTTGAGTTATATTACCTTAGACTGGAACTGGTGACTTAAAACTATCAATTAATTCAGCCATGCCCTTGCTTGCCTGTGTATCAGGATTTGTGACCTCTCAATCTCCTCTTCAGTAATAAAAATCAACCCTTTAATCAATGCCACCCTTCAAGGAGAAGAACTATAAATGAACTCCCTGACTCACTCACTTTCTCATCAGTGTCCATAGCACCCTACTTACAGCAGCTGTAAGTGGTAACATTTCATTTATCACACTTCCTCAGTGGCTATCTTCTGCAGTGGCTCAGTCCATGCTTAGTCTCCCAAACTGCCTGTACTTGTGTTACTAACCATTTCTTATTTATGTTTTTATTCAGTGCACACTTTTCTGTTGTTGCTGATTATTTTTATTTGTATTTTACTGTCATTACTAGTCTCAACCTGCCAGGCATAGAAGGACAACGGCACTGTAGCTTGCAAGTGCTACTACTGATATAATGACATACCTGGGGAAAAAAAACAAGGTTCCATCCCCAGTCACTTTGTTAATGAATTGTTAATGTTTCCTTCCATTTTTACCAGCACATCATACATTAAAACATGATACAGTGTACTACAAATGGACACAGTAATATGGACAGTAACCCATATCAATAAAACCCATGCTTAATACTTCCATGGCAACTCCTATTTATCTTTTCTAATCCCTGCTGGCAATATACTTTCAACTTCTTAGCTCGATCACTGCAACAGAATACATACCTGTGCCATATCATGCACAGAATATGCTTATTGCTAGTATGTTATAAAAATAGGTCTGGTACATATATATATATATATATATATATATATATATATATATATATATATATATATATATATATATATATATATATATCCTGTGCATGATATGACATGGGTATGAATTCTGTTGCAGTGATCGATTAAAAAACCCTCTATCTATCTATCTATCTATCTATCTATCTATCTATCTATCTATCTATCTATNNNNTCTATCTATCTATCTATCTATCTATCTATCTATCTATCTATCTATCTATCTATTTCAGTGCAGCTATGATACAGGGTTTTTTTAATGACCGGTCACAAGATTTCTGCTTTAGAAGCAGGTAGGGGAGGGAGTAGTAGATTCATTGTAAGTTATAGTTGCGTTACAAAATAGATTGATCATACTGTAATATGGTGATAGGGTTGCTCTCCCAGAGAAGTGAGTGGTCTGAATTTCTAACCCTTTCATTTCTCACTGATGTTTATGGAGAGGATGAGCTATAAATGAGGGCTGTGTGGAGAGATGCACTGGAGATAGTTCCTGCCATTAGTAGTATTAATATTCTAAGGTCTGGCTTTTAGTTGTTGTTGGTTTTGTAGTAAAAGGAGGAGTGTAAATGCAGAAAGCTTTATACCAGTTCCTGTTTCTGGAGTCTGTGTTTCTCATCATAATATATATGTGGCAAAACTCAAGGCCCAGATAGAGTTCTGTTCAGTGAAGGAAAGGTTTTGGGGTGGGGTGTGAGGGAGGAAGTTACACTTTGATGATTCTCATTGTATATCCATAGCAGCTCTGGACTGTCAGCATAAGATATCTGCTCTCATGTATGCCAGTTGGCTATATATCCAGTGGGACCATATGCCACTTGAGATTTGGTGAAGTAAAAGTGCTTTCTACCACCCCCATATTCCATATATATATATTCAAAAGACCTTCTTTCTTCTGTCCTATTTTCTCTGTGGACAGCCTTTCTGTTGTCTCTGAGAAGCTGACATACAGAATCTACCCCATATAAAACTACAGAACAACTTCATTGTCCACAACCTCATTCTGACATCTGTTACTATACTTTTTGTGCTTAAAATCTTAGCTGCATTTTTTTTTTCATTTATAATAAAGTCAGTAAATTTACTTTGGCACACATTGGTAATACTTTTGGGCTTTTCCCTTTTGAACATTTTTTGTGGTACTATTTAATATAAAAGCAAGAGTTGATAGGATCATAGGTATTAGATCTGGAAGGGTCAGTTAGGTTATCTAGATCATTGCAGAATTGTTCTCCATAGCTCTTTATGAAATGTAGTTTTGAACTTCTGAAATGATAGGGCTTCCTTTGGAAGATTATTCCACAGTAATATAGATCTCACCTCTATATTTTTTCTTGATATCAAAGCAACATTTTCCTTTTTTTTTTACTCTTTCTCTCTCGGCTCTTTACAGCCTTGATAGTGACTATCAATTTACTTATGCCCAAATAAATTTGTTAGTCTCTAAGGTGCCACAAGGACTCCTCGTTGTTTTTGCTGATACAGACTAACATGGCTACTACTCTGACACTTTACTTTGTTTTTGTTTTGATTTTCAAGCTACGCATATTCAGTTATTTTAACTTTTTTTCCCCATAAATCTCTCCCCATAATCTTTTTCTTGCTTATTCTGCAGTCCCTTCAATGTGACCATATTGTTTTCTGATACTAAGATGCCCAGAATGAATGTAGTATTCCAGGTGTAGCCTTATTGATAGAAGGATATATTCATTCCTGGTTAATCTCTTAGACTGCGTTGGTTAAAAATTTGGTCCCCTGAAGCTTACAGCATCAGGAGTACTATTAGCATTAAGAAACCTAGGACCACACGAGATACAATTACAGTTTATTACAAATTCCTTTATTAAGAAATTCACAAAACAGATAAACAATCCTACAAACACTAAAATAGCATATATAGAGAATGCAAAGTGTTTAGCCCTATGACTGCCATCATTTCACATCTCCAGTGGGGAGACACTGTAGTGTCATTTATTCTTATCATCCTCCTCCTCCTCCTACTCATCATCATCATCACCGTCACCACCACCACCATCACCTGTGGTTGTCATCCTGGTGCCTCCCTGTGTGCTTCTGCCCCCCTCCCCAGCTCACAGGCCAGGCAACATCTTTTATCCTGAAGTACGTTTACAGTTACAAAAACACCTTTTATCCTGAGGTACGTTTACAGTTACTAAGACTCATATATATACATAAGGGTGTCAACCCCTTTTTCCTTACTTGCATTCCCACACCCCATAAACTTTGAGGTTAACTCTGCTTTGCATAGGTTGTCCTCTTCATTCCCTTTATTCTCATTGGCATCTACCTACACAGTCCACATAGTAACCTGCAGTTACTGGAGAATTTCTCATGATGTTATAATCAGGTGTCCTGAAATTTAAATGAGTACACTGTGGCATATTTTCCCCCAAATCACCCAACTGGCACATTCTTTACAGTAATCTTGTAACTTTACTGGTAGAGGGTCATTACTGGGTCACCGACTTATGCCAAGCCTAGTATGGCTAAGCTGAAATCTTACAGTCCTCATCCTGTAGGCCTTGCATTACAGCCTTACTTTGCTTATATACCTAATACACACTCATCACTCAGAAGTACTCGTCAACCTTATACTTCTATGATCTTATCCTACTTAAACCTGTCCATCCCTCTTAATTAATTATACTTAACCACAACAATAAATCATCTATTAGATGTTATAATGAAATAATTGGCTACACAGTTGTGGTTTCATTAGCATCACATTCTGTCACCCTTCTCATTGGGACAGAATGACAGTCTGTACCTCAAAGTAGCACCCTGAAAACCCCATATTCAGCACTCTAATGTAATTATGATATGTTTTGTATAAAGTATACAAAAGTCTTGATTTATTGAACATTAATATCTTGTTGGATTGTATGCATTATCATTGTATGTGAAGTTATGAAGTATTGCTATCTGTGCTAGTGAAACATGTTGTGAGGTTGGGATACTCCTACAGCCAGACTTTCAGTAAGGACAAAGGGGCACCCATCACTGGCCAAATGGGTGTTGATGGCCCCTCAAAAAAGTATCCACTATCTCAGAGACTCCTTACAGAAAGCACATATGCAATGGAGACTGCTTGACTAATGAGAACTGCCTGACCTCCATATCACAGCAACGATCTTTCTAGCAGCTGGAAGAAGGTATAAGAAGAGAGACATGACATCATCACTTGGCCTGTCTCCACTCCCACCCCACCCCCATCTCAACACCTGGAAGATCGCCTGAAAGACAAAGACTTTGGACTCAGAAGTAGGGCGACCAGACAGCAAGCGTGAAAAATCGGGATGGGGGTGAGGAGTAATAGGCACCTATATAAGACAAAGTGCCAAATATTGGGACTGTCCCTATAAAATCAGGACATCTGGTCACCCTACTCGGAAGTTTGGTCCCAGGCTGAAAGGGGATCCAGTCTGTGTATGAAAGAACTGTAAGCTGCATGTAACATCATCATGTTAGAGTGAGAGTCAGTTTGAATCAAATCTTGCTTACTCTGTTCAAGTTAGAATTTGGACTGCAGATTCATTTCTTAGGTAACCAACTTTGATCCCTAAGTCTGCTACTTATAATCACTTAAAACCTATCTTTCTGTAGTTAGTAAATGTTTATATTTTATCTAAAAGTGTGTTTTTGGTTGAAGTGCTGGGGGAATCTCAGCTCAGACTACAAAGGCTAGTGTATGTCCATTCCACACTGAAGAAGTGGTGAACTAGGTAATGAGCTTATACTGGCCAGGCTTCTAACCAGTGCAAGATAGTACAGTTCTGGGGTGCAAGGCTTTGGAGCTGGGGGAATTGGCTGGAGCCTCTCTATTAATGGTTCATGAGTGGCTGGGAGCTCCTTCATGTAACTCAGTTGGGTGTGTCCCTGCCTGTGGATGGCTGTGTAAGTGCAGTGCCTGCCAGAGACTTGTAGCTTGATGCTAGCATCACAGTGTGAGGGATCACCCAGGCTGGTGGGCTTGCGGGCTCAGGGGTTCCACAGTCCAGATTGCACCCTGGGGACCCCATCACAGATTGTTCAAGGAGTAAGGCTGTAATCAATGTAAGTAAGGGTGGCAAAATCTGGCTCATAGAGAGAGAGAGAGTTTTGATTTTGAGGATTGTAATGTAATACTTGTCTATGTATGCAGCACAAAATTGCATTGACTTTTTAATCACCACAATTGATTGAAAAAAATACACACACAAACACACACACACAAGGAAGTGCATCTTCGCACAACACACAAGCAACCTGTGGAACTCCTCGCCAGGGGAGTTACAAAGACCAAAAATATAACTCAAAAGAATTAGTAAATTCATGGAGGATAGGTCCATCAATGACTATAAGCCAAGATTATCAGGGTTGCAACTCCATGCTCTGGGTGTCCCTAAACCTCTGTCTGAAGCTGAGACTGGATGATAGGAAATGGATCAGTCAATAATTGCCCTATTTTGTTCAATCCCTGTGAAGCATTGGGCACTGGCCACTGTTGAAAGACAAGATATTAGGCTAGATGGACCATTGGTTAGACGCGGTATTGCTGTTCTTACGTTCTGCGGTTTCTAACAGCCTCTCACAGTTACTTAAATCATTCTGGTGAGGTACTCTGGGCATCTTTTAAAACTCTCTAAAATCTTTAATCATAGAATATCAGGGTTAGAAGGGACTTCAGGAGGACATCTAGTCCAACCCCCCTGCTCAAAGCAGAACCTACCCCAACTAAATCATCTCAGCCAGGGCTTTGTCAAGCCTGACCTTAAAAATCTCTAAGGAAGGAGAGTCCACCACCTTCCTAGGTAACCCATTCCAGTGCTTCACCACCCTCCTAGTGGAAATTTTTTTTCCTAATATCCAACCTAAACCTCCCCCTGCAACTTGAGACCTTTACTCCTTGTTCTAATCTTTCAGGTATCTCAGTCAGGAGATATTTGCTTTGTGACTCCATCTTCTTGTAAGTTGTTCAGGATATCAGAGCACCACATACCCCTTCAATATGGGTTCCAGCTATACACATCTACAGAAAGATAGAGCTCCAGACACCTGCTTGGTCTGGCTTGAAGGGTTTTATTAACTTAGAGACAGCTAGACTCTCAGATAAACACTGAATGGAATGTGAATCCTTGTGTTGTTGAGATGATACCATAAGGACATTTCTGTAAGTTCCACAGTACCCCAGTGGAACATTCCTACACCACTCACAATTTAGTGCCATCTGTAAATGTAATTAATTACTGAGTTACTGGTTCATAGTTGTTAAGAAGAGATAGACCTACCTTCCTCATCCCATTGAATAAGACAGTTGTAGAGAAAAATCACCTTTTTGACATGAATAGGGAAACAATGAGACACCGAGGCTATAATATGGTTAAATGTTGAGACCACAACTGTATTAGCAACTAATACCTCACAACCCAGCAGAGGTGTTCCAGTGCAGATCTCAGCTAGTACCAGTGACCACTGATGTCCTATAAACCTGAGCATTAATGTGGAGACTATGCCCTCTCTATACCCTGAGGCCTGCCAGAGAACCCAGACTGGAATCCAGAGTCCTCTCCTCCATGCCATTGGTGGAAAGATGGGAAGAGGGGAGCCACACCATACACCAGAGAAGCGTACCTCCTCACCATGTCATGAGAGTGTCCAGAAGCAATGACCAAGCAATGTACTGAGTTATCAGGATCCCATCTGGAGCCTTCCAAATTCACCATCTACACAGGAACATGCCTCTGGGTCTGACAGCAATACAATTGTCTTATGTGAACTTTGCCTTTTCCAACCTCTCAACAGTCATACATTAGTTTTATATTCACTAAACAGTTCCAAAATCCATGAACCTGAAGAAAAGTGTTCGAGTCATATTCATATATGGTATATCTCTAGAGCCTTCTACGGGCTTGCACTAAGGATAACTTTGGTCCATTGTGGTTTTCCAGAACTGCTGAAAGAAAGAGAGTTTGCTTTGGGTTAAAGTATTAATAGCATGTTCCTTCTACAAAAAAGTGCATGCTGATATATATTTACATTTCATGTGCAAATCTGTATTTGTGCACATACGCAGGCTAATTGTGCATCCAAACAGGTAATACCCATTACCCTGTAAATTAACCTCCATGGTTGCTCATTTCTTGTGGGCAGTCCTCAATCTCTTAACTTTTGAAATTGTAGCACATTAAATGCAAAATTCCTTATGCTTGTATTCCTAGTTTCTTGTATTAAGCCAACTCACTCAACATTTTTTATTTTGTTTATATATCTCTGAGGTAAACTGTTGACTTCAGGTTTTGACTGGGGGTGGATCAAGGGGGATGGTTAAAACAGAAACCATTAGAAAGCTCAATTATTGTCTATTACTCATTTTTAGCACACACGTTTTCTGATTTTTGATCACAGAGGGTTTGTAAAAAGAGAATAAAAGCCCTCTGAATAGGTTCCTTGGTGCTGTATTGTAAACTTCAATTATACATTCTCAGAATTTTTTTTAAATAGAAAGAGAAGTGGAAATCTCTTTTAAATGGAACATGATTCAGAAATTCCTACTAAAAAGGTCTGAAATATTCCTTCGTTAATAACAATTATCTGTAGTTGCAGAGTATACTGTCACTTTAAAACATAGGTCTAAAGATTTATTTTTTCCCATAGTCCATCATTAGGCTGAAGTCATTTCATACCTGCAGCATGCTATCAGCCTCCTCTTCCTGAAAAGGAGGAAAGCAGCATGCTGTTAATGCATAGCTGTCACTCAGAAACCTGGTTGCAAGGCAATTAAGAAAAGAGGAAGCATTAGTCTGTAATTCTCAAAATTTGCATCCCCTGTAATTTGCAGTGCAGCTGTTTACTTTTTTTTTTTTTTTGATTTTCAAAATAGAACAACCCACTACTAACAGTTCATGACATAGATGGAGGCAACCCAGTCAATTCTCTCTAAAGCAGAAAAGCAGTTTTGTTTTCCATCTAAACTTTCCTTTACCACGTAAGTAACCAAACACAATAGTTCTCTCCAAGCACAATAGTTTTTTCAGCAAGGCAAAAGTTCACAGAGAGATTGCCTGGTCCCTCTCCCTGGCCGTCATAGTTTGCAAAGTACAATCATCCATACAATAAAAGGAACTTCTGGCCTCAGGATATGGTCACATTTTTGATGTTTTGGTTTTATTTATTTTTTTCACAAGTGGATGATCATACTTTTCACCAAGGAAGATGGCAGGAAAGTGAGAGAGAGAGAGAATCCATCAACTGCTTTGTTGACATTTTCTTATGTCTGCAATGAAACTATTCATGGCTAAATGTCATTCTTGATCATAACCGATTTCTCCCATAAAAGAGCAAGTATTCGTTAAAAGGTGCACACACTTCTGCAATCACAGGCACACACAAAATTAACTCCTACAAATGACTTATAAAACCTTGTACGCTTTTTACCATTTTCTTTCTACCACATGTGCCTCTCAATTTCTAGCTTCAGTGAAGACAGAGAGAGGGGAGAGAGAGAATGAGAATGGTGTGTGTGTGGTGGGGGGAGTGAATGGAACTTTAGTTTAAAATGCAGACAAATCTGCCTTTTCTGCTTGATGGCCTGTAACATTTCCGTGTAGTGCACTTTGCATGGCGGAATAGCTACTAGTAATAGAATTCTCTCACAGTGGAGGTTAATTACTTTTCAGCTACAGCAAAATAAATTTCCTGTCAAGCCCAGTGACAGGAATATGCCACTGTCACCATTTTTACCTGCAGTTTTAATTCACTGTTAATATCTGACAGTAGCTTGTATTTAGTGGGCTAGTCTCCTGAACAGTAGGGTCCCCCAAAGGAAAAGGACAGATTGGCAGTAATGTAGTATCAAGATAAGTGCAAAAAGAGTGCACTTGCCTTTCCCCTAGTGCATTGTAAAGAAGATTAACTGACCTGTCTCTCACTTTAAAGAACAAAGGAAAACCTCACAGTGATGAAACATATATGACATGGTAAAGTGCATACCTTAAAACACAGGGTGGGACAGCAGAGGGACATACCTGCTTTATTCTGCTAAGCAATCCTATGTAGCATCCCATCTCATTTGTCTTCACCATGAAACATTGTGGGGGGGGGGCATTTGAGAGCAATTAAAAGGCAGTTCTCTAGTCTAGTATTTTCGCTTTAATAAATTGAGCCCACTGTTCAATGCCGACGTTGAACCTCATGTCATCATGAATGAGCTGAGGCAGTCCCCCTGATTTTCTTGATATTTTTCAAATTAATTCTTCTCCCAAAAAGAATCTACTTCCAGCAACCAGAATAGTCTTACTGATTAAGTGTTCCTGGGATAGACATTGGCAAAGTCACTTAATTAACCAATGCAAAGCCCTGTATGTAGTCACAGTAGCCATCCTGAGGGACAGATGGGGAAGAGTCATAACAAAAATGTGCCTGAGGCTGTCTAACCTCTCAAGCTAGTTGAGCTATCAGGGAAATTCCTTGTCTCACTCAGCTTGCAGCCCTTATTGCCAACATTTTAGTGATTAACATAATTCCAAAAATAATTATATTGTCCAAAATTTGCTTGGATTGATTATGTGTCTGTGGTACACTAAATAAAACATTCTTTTCTGTGTGGGGCTTGATATCATCTTGAAAAAAAGGTAAGGAAGAGGCTTCGAAATTTGGATCTGCATAATCTCTTTATTTTTACTGAACATAAATTCAATTGATATAAACCTAGCAAAGTTTAAATGTGAAAAGACAATCATTATACAGGCCTGCATTCTCCCCTTCCATGCTTTAGACTGTCTCTGGGTTAGAATTTCTGAAACATGCTTCCCGCTATAGAGATGGTTTCTGGCAGAACTGCTAGGGGGCCTAAAGAACGTGTGGAGACCAAGCATACATAGGAAAGGAAGGCGAAAATCAAGGCTCATGTGGCCTCCATGAGCAGTTCCTAAAGTGAAGGAAGAGCTGGATAGGGTGGAGATAGGGTGACCAGATGTCCCGATTTTATAGAGACAGTCCCGATATTTGGGGCTTTGTCTTATATAGGTACCTATTACTCCCCCCAACCCCATCCCAATTTTTCACACTTGCTGTCTGGTCAGCCTAGGTGGAGAAGAATGGTGTAAGAAAGCATATTACTGATCTGACAATGGTGTGGCCTAGGGAGATTGCTATGGCAAATAATAGCTCTGTCTCTATCTGCATGAAACTAAAAATACAATAAATCAGGAAGGTGGGAGAGAGGGGTGTGTGTGTGTGTGTGTGTGAGAGAGAGAGAGAGAGAGAGAGCAGGTGGGAGAAAAGACTGGAAAGGGAGTGGGCCTTTCAAGGACTGTGAAAATAGAACTGAAAAGCTTCATAAAAAATAAAAGTTAGGCCAAGATTTTAAAATACAGGAGCTTAAAGTTTGTCTATATTTAGGTTCCTAAATATATTATCTGATTTTTTTCAAAACTGCTGAATACCCAGTAATAGCAATTCTGTAACTAATTCCCTTAGAAATCCCAGCCTCCCCTCAGTTTTCACTAGAAAAGATTTTCAAAAGCACCTGATTTAGGAGCACAAGTCCCAGTGAAAGTCTTTGATTGCAGTGGGAGCTGCTGGGTGCTCAGCAGATTTGAAAATCAGTCAGCCTATAACACATAAAACAGTGTAAGGATGCAGTGGAGCTCCTTGCTCCATTTTAAGAGTTTATGATGTCATCAGCTACAGGAAAAACAGAATAAACTCAGGTCTTGTCAGGTAAAAGGTGATTCACTTTCACCATATTGGCTAGTTTTTACAAAGTGAGATTCTATTTGAGGCCCTAGATTAAATTGTTTTTCTTATTCTGTTTAAGAGGCTGGAAAGGATTTCCTGCTTTATGCCAACCAGGAGGCATCAGAGGTTTCCAAAACTATGAAAAAAATCCAACTTTTGGCTAGAAATGTAGTTACAGCAGTTGGACCTAAAGGAATTGATTTTTCAGAGCATTAGGCTCAAATATGCCGGTTAAAGCAGAGTTGAACTTTTGGCTTAGAAGTAAAGCAGGCCCAGAAGGGTGCTATTCAACACAGTTTGAATTTCTAATTCAGTTTCTGAGCCATTTGAAACTGTTTTATGCTGCTTGAGTCATATTATTCATCTCCGTGAAAATCTGTGTTAGTGAAATGTCAGCTCCTTTGTGATATCATATGGTCTTTTTAAAGTATCTGTAACTTCATAACAATATTAAAACAGATACCTTTCTTTCAAATACAGTTCCCATGCTATAGTTTCAACCTTTCACAACAAAAGCCCTAGGCACCAGGATACAGCTCATATCCAGCACACCAAAATGATCATTGTAGAATCATTCATTTGAAGACATTTCAGAACTTATTATACCCTTTGATATTTGTTTAAAGATTCATCACCAGCTCTTAACATTATGAAGGGACATTCTTTCTGTGTATTTTACATTTGCTGTATTTCATATCCCTATTCTTTATTACTGCCAACTTACATTACAACAAAAAAAGTATTTCTCAAGAGTTCATTAGGTTGTACTGCTCAAAGCCCATTGGTATTCCTAATCCTCTGTTTAAATCATCCCATCTTGCTGCTGTTGAAACTACTAGGATGTCATAGACAGAAAAACACAGCCTTCACATGGGAAATATGTAATGGGATTGTATGAACTTTTAAGAAATCAAGTCCTTAACAATGAAGATGTAATGAATATCACCATACAAAGCAAAATAGACAATATATGAACTAGCTGCAGATTGCCTCTTAATAGATGTTTTTTACAGATTTCCCCATGAAACTCTTTCAGCTTTTGTTCAGAGGGAACCTCCTCACAAAGGATGACATCTGAATTAGTACTGAGGTAACATGACTTGAGCCCATTCCAATGAGAAGTCTAATGCAATTTCCCTGGAGATCTTGCCATCATTGAAAATAATTGCTGAAATAATCTACTGTGAAACAAGTTAACTGCATCGTGTTGTGACTATTTGGGAAACCTGTCTGTACAACATATGAATTTGGTGTGTGATGATGGTGTGTATCTCTATCAAGCTGCAAACTCCATTTTGAATATGCAGCCCCTTTCATTCTTGTTGTCCTTCTACCCATATGCTGCACTGAAATCCCAAAGGGTAGTGGCCCCCAGGCTAACCGGAAAGTGTCCTTAAATCGTGAAGAGCCTCTATTCAAAAAGAAATGCCTTGAGACAAAAGGCTGAATTGGTTTGTCAGGGAAAGAAGTCACTCATTAGGAGTCTATGATCACCTGAAGGGACTAATCAGGGGAAGTCACCTGACAGGAGACTGGAACTTTATAAAAGGGCAAAAGCTACTTTACTCTGGGTCTTCACCAGCTCAAACTGAGGGGAGTTGCTTCAGGAGCCTGAGCAGGCAGGGGGGACCTTGCCTACCTGGACACAAATGATCCTCCAAGGACTCCCAAGGGAAGGGTGAGCTAGAGTGAGGGGCATTGTATTCAGGATGTTTGTTGTTTTTTATATGATCCATGCTCTCTTGTGCTTTATCTCTTATGTAAAGAGTAATGGTATTTTAGAACCCTGTCTAAAGTCTGTCTGTGTGTCTGTTTGCTCTCACTATTGCATGCTCCTGAGGAGGTAAACTGTAAACCCAGAAGGCTCACGCTTTTGGTGGGATTTTGGGGAACATGCAAGAGCTGCTGGGGAGGCTTGTGGAGATGAAACTAGTTTCAGAACTGAGGCATTTGGTGGAAGGGGTCCCAACTGCCAAAAGGGGTATCAGATATGTGCACCTGGAGTGTGTACCTAGATGATCAAAACCAGTGATGGTTCCTAACCCTGCCCTGCCCCCAGCAAGACAAGGCCACATGCAATTCAGCATTTGAATGCTCTCAAAGCAATTTGATGAGTGTCCAACAGCGGGAGCTCAACCAGATCTCTGATACATATTATCACATAATAGCAACACAGCTTACATAGTCTCCACCATATTTTGTTATTTCCACAATGTTTTAATTAAGACTACAGTAAATATAGGCAGTCTCCATAAATGGATGAAATGGAGACACTAAATATTTTATTTACTGCTCTGGGCATTTAAACCACTATGTATTTGCATATTTTATTTAGGAATAGTGGAAATAAGAGAGATGGGGAATTAGCTTTGGCACCTGGTTTATAGCTCTGGGACAATAATGAAGCAAAGGTAGGAAAAAAAGTATGTGTAGCTTAGACAGCCTCTCTCAAAGCCAGTAAGACTTCTTTTGTCATTCCACCCATGTTCTGATTTCTTACATCTAATACAGCAGGCTACAAAATTATTAACGAGAAACTCTATCTTCTAATCTTGACTGCCTTAAAAACATTAGCAGAGGAGGCCATTTATCATATTTCTTATTAAAGCATGGAAGAAACAGCACACAGCAGTGCACCTTGGAAGTTGGAGCTGTGAAGAAAACAGCTTTCTGTTATTTTCTCACTGATTGTGGCTAATGTTAAAATAATTACTGGTAGAGGCTCTCCCTGCTGCTTGATTGCCAAGGTCTACAGTTCTGATGGCTTCAGGTTCTTCCCCACACTAAAACTTCGCTTGGTTTGGTTTTGCGTCTGTCTGTCTGCTTGCTTGTTTTCAAAAATCCCATAATTCCTCTACCTCCCTTTGTGACAAACTTGGCAAAATGAAGGCTCTAATGAAGATGCATTGTAGGGGACCTTGTGCATTCTAGCGAAAACATAAAAAATATAAGAGATTGTTAGCCTTGGTTGAAAACAGAAGAGAAAATGTTAAGTACTGCTGGGGACTTTATTCACTGCTATTTTATCACAGTCATCCCTGTTACTGTGGGCACGCTGGGAACCACATCACTTCAGCAAGGAGCAGCCCAGAGACTCTTTTGGTATACGCTTCTTAACTGTTCTCTGATTTTGACAAAGTTTTATTTCATAGCTTGAGCTTTTGCACTCTGTACAGCTGTTGCTGGATTCCTGACCTGAGCATCAAGATCCTGCTCAGTTTTAAGAGAGATAAGGAAGAAAATTAGAAAGATCTTCAGCTGTTGTTTTCTGATGGCATTCCCTGTAGGTGTTACTACAAGACAGTTACTGGGGAAATGCAACATGCATAAAAAATATTGAAGATGAGTTGAGAGTGAAAATGTATGAATTATCAGGCATAAAACAAAGCAAAAGATCACATATACTACGTAAGCATTAAGATTTTCATAGATTGGATCCAGCCATGTGATGCAAACAAATAAAGTCTATGTTTCTTCATATGTGTCATATGTCAGCCATACTTACATAGTACACAACTCTTCTTTTAACTCAGCATACATTCCCTTGGTTGAACATGGTCGTAAACTGTATATATCTGGCCAAGGTTATCAGTTTTTTTTTTCAACATAAAAATTGGTGCTTTACAACGATTGGCATGTACGATCACAAGAGATTTCTTTATAGTTTGAACTATAGCTGTGTAGACAGCCATATATTTTGGAGCTGCTGTTATTTTTAGGTGAAACACCACCACTTATAGAATGTAATCAGGATTCCTGTTATAATGTAAAGTGGAAATATAAAGATGGTTGATTATTTTGTGTTAGACCCAAACATTTCATTCTATCATCTGTCTTTTTTCATCACCTCCAGTGTGATATTCTGGAATGGAGTTCCTTGGCACGTAATAGAAAGCTATGGTGAAAACGTTAATATGTTCCTTAGTTCAAGCAGTCCATGTTTTTTGTAAAAGTAAATGGAAAGTCTCCCAAGCTTTTCATTTACTTCTGAGACAACATGCTTGAGAGGAAATATTTTGCCAGCTGTTTTAGTTTTAAATTACAGTGCCATGATTGGTTTCATTTCTGGGTCACCCATAGCAACCATTACTTGAAAGCACAAGATCAGTCCTGGTTGTATTTAAAACTCTTCAGAATTTAAGTTAAAACGTTATTTCTCTTACATTTTTTTCCCCACAAAATTCACCCTCAAAAACGTTTGTTCATCTTTCTGTTTCCTTCATTTATTATAACATATTATATTATGATCTGGAAAACATTAGGTGCATGACATTAAGGGTATGTCTACATTGGAAAACAAACAAACAAACAAAAATCACTGCAGCAGGGAGTCTCAGAGTCTGGGTCAATTGACTCAGGCTCATGCTACAGGTCTTGTGCTATGGGGCTAAAAATAGCAGTGTAGTCACTTCCATTCAGACTGGAGCTCAGGCTCTGAAACCTGGCAAGGGTGGATGGTCTCAAAACCTGGGTTCCAACCTGAGTGGGAATGAGTACATTGCTATTTTTAGCCCCATAGTTCAAGTCCCATAGCAGGAGTCCGAGTCAATTGACCCAGACTCGGAGACTTGCTGCCCCAGGGTTGGTTTTTTTCTTCCTGTGAAGATAGCAATTTTTGTATAATTTTGTATATCTGGTAAGATATTGGCTTATACCTAAGGCAGTAAGTAAGTTCATATTCTATGCATTCATTCAGTGGCCAGAATTGTGCCCTTGCACACAAACAAAACTTTTGGGACAAATTCAGAATCTAAGTTAGCTTTAAATTGGTGTGAATTAGATCTTACAATTTCCCCTGAATTTAGACCAACCACTTGTCATAGATAGAGCAGAGGGCAAAAGTTAGACTCAGACTCTATTAGATTGAGTCTAACTCTCCAACATGTTACTTATGACCCATTACACACAACCTTCTACTTTGCATCTTCAAGCCTAAGGGAATCTAAAGCCCTGTCTACACTGCCACATTATGTCGGCAAAATTTGTCACTCAGGCGTGTGAAAAAAACATTTTGCTGGCATAAATGGTAGTTTCGCTGGCATAAGTGGTAGTGTGCATGGCAGAGAACTTCTCCCGACAACATAGCTACTGCTGCTCATTGAGGTGGTTTTATTATGTTGACAAGAGCTCTCACATAAGTGATATTACGGTGGCGCAGCTGCATCGGTACAGCTGTGCTGCTGTAAGTTCGCTAGTGCAGACATGGCCCAAATGAGTCTTGTTTTGGAAAGTGGCAAGCTGAAATTTCAATTTTTCTGCTAAACTCCCTTCACTTTCATTCCTCATGGTCCCACATATATATTTTCATTCCTATAATGCCATTGGAGCCGCACTGTCAGAGACTGCCCTGGAGGCAAACGCTCTTCTTTAAATAGTGCTTCTCCACTGCACTTGGGGTTTGTAAAAGTATAAGGGATACCATTCCTCTTGGTCAGAGGCCTAAAACTGACTGGCTGATTAGCCCTCACACTCTGCACCAGAGAAAGAGTTGGAACTTAATTAACTGACCCTTGTAAAAAAAGAGGGCAGCAGGAAATGGAGACCAGAAACTGCAACACCCTCCATAAAACCCAGGGGCCAATGGTGTTGTTCCCAATAGACAGATTCTGGAGTTACTGCAGAAAGGAACTACTCTAGAAAAACCAAATGGACAGGAGTGGGGGATTGTGTGAAGCTCTCTGTTGCTGAGGCTGTGAGGTAAGAACCAGAAAATCCAGTTACTGGTATGAGAGACAGACTTGAGTAAGGGACTACTTTGTTTGCACAAACTTTGAGAGAAATGTTTGCAAGGGTTTTATTACGTTTTGTTAAGAAGACTTAAATAAAGCAACTGTCCCCTGCTGAAAACAATTTTCCTGAATTTCTTGAGAAAGCTCCCATGAAATTAACCTCAGGGAATGAGCAGACCCAGAAAGAACAAAGCTTGGTCTGATAGAAGGAGGATGCTATAAGATATGCCTAATTCTTTTATGGGGTCTTACTTTCTTTCTCTTTCTTCATTGCTGACAACTTATCTTGTATAAGCTGTTAAATGATGTCTGACAGACTGCGTTTGTCTGCAGGGAAACCAGGAACATGGTAGTGGCTCTGCAGGTTCTGGTGTTATCACTATAAACTCTGAGGGAGAACAGCTTATAGAACTGAAAAGCACTGGATAAAATGAGAAACTTGGAGAGGAAGACAGTACAGATCCCTTGGCTTATTATCCTATCAACAAATATCCCCCACTAGAACAGTGTTGTACCTGAGGCATTGGAGTAGCAAACAGACAACATTGAATGTTGTGCTGGCATGATCACAGAGAATGTTCACAATTATCTACTTGCCAACACTGTGTTTCCTTTATTTTAATTTTTGTTGTTTATTCCCAAATCTCCCAAATTAACTTTTAATAAAGTTAGCCCTGGCAGACTGTTCTGCTAATGCTTTAATTATTTCTCACAATAGGCGCTAACTTCTGGGAACATTCTGATAAACATATTCCATTCCAAAGCCCTTTATGTATTTCAATGCCACTGAGTGATCTTTTGTGGTGTGACTGCACAAGTCAAGGTCAAGGACTGCCAAGAGTAATTTGTTTCTTTATTGAAAAGTTGGATGTGTTTCAGTCTAATTGAAATTGTCCATTTCAAACTGTCCCCCCATGATAGAACATAAAGCTATTGTCACTTTTACTGCAGTAGAAAATATTTTAATAATAACATAAAAATGGCAACTGATCAACAGACCTAACCATAATGTTCCCTTTCATACCAGCTGCCACAATCTGACTGCCCCAAAGAACCCACTTCACTAAGTCTGCCCTTGCAGCTACTGAAATATTTATAGAAGTCCTGTTTATGCTTTTGTAGATGTCAGTGCTTTAATTATAAACCATTTCCCAAGATTTACTATTAAGCAACAAAAATTCGTCCTCAGTTGAAACTTTGCCTGTGAAGTAGTATAGTCTGCTCTCGAGTGTACATGCATATTTGTTGTTATTAGTATGATGGGAGTTATGGATGTGATTCCAGAGAAGTTAACAGAAAGAGCCAAAAGCCTTAGTGTATTGGCAATTCTATATAATATAAAAAGGCAACGGTTTCCCCCTTACTAAAACTTCATGGTGGTTTTTGTTTTTGTTTTTTGGTTGGCTGTCTCACCATACCAGAAGAGAAGGGAGGGTCTAAGGAGGAGTCACAATCCTGGGACTGACAGGGCCTCTGGCCAATCAGAGATCTTCAGACCTTGAGAAGGAACTATCACCTCAAGTTAGTCTGGTTGATCAGGCTGTTTGGTCAGTCAGGGAGCCCCAGCCTTGGCCTCCATGTGTACTGGGGGAAGGGGTGACAGGGACAGCATCCCCAGGCAGGGTGATGGAACTGGTGCCAGAAGCTAAGAGGAGAAAAGCAGCATGAGAGACTTGGAGAGGAGCTGCCCAAAGACACAGCAACATGGATAGGAGCGAGCCAAGGAGCAAGGCGAAGGGGAGTTAGTGAGGGGAGTCTGAACCCACTGTAAAATGGTGAAAGAACCAGCCGGGATGGGGATGAGCTGTGGGAGCAAAGCAACCACCCCAATACTGCCCCGAGACAAGCCATCCAGGGAGCCGTGACTAGCGATGGCCTGGGGAGTTCGTAGTAGCCCAAGTCCAGGGAAAAGGTGGTGACTCCTATGGGGTAACTGCAGCTGGTACTGTGGAGGTTTTCGCAGTCCACTCCCAAGGCAAAGACCTGAATGAGCTGTGCACAGTCCTGGACAAAGGTGATCCCACCTTGCTGCAGGCATGGCAGTCTGGATGTCAGAGGAGGATGGGCTTTTTTCCTTCTTTTTCTCTCCTTTTTAGTCAATTCTTGACTACAGGAAGTAAACAAACCACTTCCCCCGGTGAGTACTTGCCCAGTGCATTCACCTGCTTGGGAGGGGGGGCTTCTTCATTCGCTAAAGCCTACTGAGGAATAGCATCTAGTGACCTTTCAAACCAGGTCTTTGTTGTAGGAGAAGAGTTTGGGCTTGCACAATAAAAGAAGGGGAAATGGGGTCGGGACACTGCCGATAATTGGTGTGGAATTCTGAGTGATGTCATAACCTGGTGTGCAGAGCATTATCCTCATCACACACCCTTTCTGGAACTACCATACCAAAGAGCCAAGTTTCACCACACCACAGAAGAGACTGTTGCTGTTGAGTGTGTGTGTTTTTTGTATGAATTTTGGAGAAGGAAGTAGTGTAAGGACTGCTTTAGTATATCTTAAACCCTTTCCACTGCTCAGTGTACTTTGAAACCTGCATTTGCAACCTCCCATTTGTAGGCTGTTCCTGAGACAGATGCATCTATTTTATTGTATTTGGTGTTTTGTGTGTGTGCCCTGTTTAGCAGCTTATTTCAAGGTAGAGATACCACACCATTAGGGGCTATGTTACTTACTGGGAATCTGTCTAGTAACTGGGGGGGAAACATGCCAGCTCACCGATGAATCTGACACAGGTAAGAGCATCAAGTGGGGAGGTGGTACCTTGAGAAGAGGGCAAGGTGATTTGGAAGCTCTCTCGCCATAGTCTCCAGTATTCAGGCTCAGTCCCGGGGTCTCACAAGCAGCTGTGATGTGCCTCAAGAGGGAGGGTAATTGGGTTGCAGCCTTAGACCCAATCCCAGAGTGTTCTGAGGACCCAATAGGTAAGGTCTTGCTGATGTAGCCTCCCTGGGTAGATCGGAGGGAAGGAAGTCCCCTGGAATTACTGGTGTCCCACCTCTTCCCACAGGCAGGGAACCACACCCAGTCTGTTCCTCTGGGTAATGAGGGGAGCGGTGAGAGACAGGTTGTTTCTTGTCTCTCTGAGATAATCTATAGTTGGATAGGGTCCCATTTTACAATGCCCCTACCCCTAACTTCATTATACATACATACACACACAACATATATATAGTTCAAGTGCATAAACATGGTTTGCCCTTATAAAATACCTCTGGCTTTCTGCTGTGACTTTTTAAATGAATGTACCTAGCAATAGTGTGGTCTGAAACGTTCTTATTAGTGATACATAGTAAAAAGTGGATATCTGAAAACATTTAAGAACCACTTTACTTCACAAACCATGCCTTATTCTTATGAGCGTTTACCAGAATTTTCACTACAAACTACATTTATTCAGCTTGCCCAGTATTCGGGAATGTGCCTTTCAGGCCTGCACATTCCAATATACTTTTCTGTGTATATTTTTCTCTTTTTTTCCTCTCTCTCTTTTGCCAGGTGGAGCCATTTTCTAGGCAAAAATAATATAAGAGTTGGTCATCTAACTACTTATATTATTGAAGAACTGATATATCAATGAGAAAATAAGATCTTTCATTATTTTATCCCCACAAATGCCCCATGAAGCATTACGAAAGCCTATGAAAAGCATAAACACGAGTAGACACAAATACAAATGAATAAACACAAATACATGAATCTACATACCTCTTTTAAATGACCTGCCATTTATTTATACTAGAGATGACTGAATTATTCATTGAGAATAATTTATCTGACTAATTTTGACATTTTTTCTTCAATTAAGTCCCAGCCAATTTATCCCCCACTATCCATGCAGCACTACAATTTCTTTCTTTGACTATTTTTTTCCTTCAATCATTGAATGATTTATTTACAAATAAGTTTTATTCAACCAGCTCTAATTTATATATTCTTTCTATGCTTTCAAGTACTAGTGTGTGTGTGTGTGTGTGTGTGTGTGTGTATACACACACCTCGGGTAAATATCTTGCTGTTTTGTTTAATTACATGGAGCTAGATCATGCCTCCATGAGCCAAACTTGAAGGTGGTCACCTGCTCCCAACCCCCGCATGACTGTATTACTATGCAGAGGCCAAGCCACAAAAGGAATTTCATTTAACAGGGTCCCAGCAGCTGCCAAACTCTGTGGGATTCCCTGGTAGCATGGATCCATCTGAGCTCTCTGCAAAGTAATAAGGAGAAGGAACACGAGGGACACAATGAAGAGGTGCAGGCTCTCCTTTTGAATGACTTTGCCCTTGTGTAGTTCCTCTGGTATCTGTGGATTGGCCATGGGGCTCATTTTGCAGGGAGGAATACCTCCCCTGCTCTCCTAGAATGCCATCCTAAAGGACAAGCTCTATGAAAGTATCATCACAGATTTTTTTCTACCCAATCCTTTCCAATATATGTTACTTTGAAAGGGGGTGATCTGGGCCATAGATTCTTGGGTTTCTGGGGTAACTTCTAGGAAGCATTTCCAACCTTTATGGTAAATAAGATCTAAACCAATGCCCAGTAAAATCAACAGAAAGATTTCAGGCCAATAGGTAATATTTTATTGTCATGCCTGAAAATTAATTTCTCGTGATTTTTTCAATATAACAAAGAAATTGATACAGAAAATAAAAATCTAAATTTAAAACACTATTGTGGTTGTCACAGAAATTGACAAAAGCCACGAAGTCAAAGTTATAGCTGACACAGCATCCTTTACTTACATCATTGTGCTTTTCTCCTTCACATTAGCGTGGCTGTGAGAATGATGCCAACTTTAGCTTTGAATTTCACAACTTTTGTCACTTTGTGCCACAACATTAATTATTTAAATGTAGTTATATATGATTTTTCTATAACTTTACATACAAAGAAGTGTCTACAACTCACAGGAGATTTTGAAGATAAATGGTTGCTGAGAACAATTAAAAGAAAGTGAAAGAGACTTACAAAATAAGCCATTCGCAGAGGGTAAAATACTTAAATTTAAAATGCTACAGACTATTGAATCATTAGGGTGATGGATTGTCTTTCCTATCTACAAATAATGCACCGATCTTCTTGTTCAAAACAGGGATGCTTTATTGAATCGGTAATACTGAAGAACACTAATCATGACCTCAATGCAAATTAGGTTTAATGAAAAATGTCTCTCCAAAAAAAGACACTTGACATAAAGGGAATAAGCTGAACATGGGATAAAAAGATTAAATCACAAGCTTTACTTAGTGTTTCAGATGTGGCAAAAAGATGATCGTATTTGTTCTTGAGTGATGTCCCCTATCCAGCTTGGAACTTTTTAAAGGCAGTCATGGAGTGAGTTTAAGTTTCTAAAAAAGAGGACTTTAAAATGAACAGGGCTGTCAAAGAGGAAAGTGGTACTTGAAATTTAGTGCTGTGTATATAGGGTGATCATACATCCAATTTTGACCAGGACAGTCCCTCTTTTAAGCCTTGTCCTGACTTTTTTTGGCAAAAGTGGGCATTTGTCCCATTTGCTCTTGTCAACTTGATCATTTAGCAAGAGCAAATGGGACAAATGCCCACTTTTGTCAAAAAAGTGGGATGTGGAATAAAACTAGAGGAAAAGATTCCTGGAAACTATGTAAGGTTCACCCCTTTGAGTCTTTGTTACATCCTTCTCTTCAAGGGGAAGTGTTTATGTCCTCCTGTAGAGGAGAGAGGAGCTAGCCTACAAGGCATGCAGATTGGGAGGATTCACAAGGAAAACAGAGCACAACAGCATGGTTCCTGGGCCAGCTTTAGAGTATCTGCATTTGGTGCTACAGTATTTTGTGGCATGTGGCAGTGACATGCCTCTCACATGTAACTTTCTAGTTTTCATGTCAGTTGAACTCTGGTAAGTCATAATTCAGATGGCATCCGGACACTAAAACCACAGCATGTGGCATACTTTTATCTTTAGTGAAAGCCGTGCTGTAGTAATGCAGCAAAATAATTAATAATAACAAACCTCTTATATTCAGTATCATCAATTTCCATTTTGTAGTGTCATCAGAAGTCGTTTTTAAATGAAGAGTAGTCCCAACGTTAAGCCAACTCCTACTCAGCTTGCTCTTCTGCATAGACAGAGGGACAAACCACATGCCCAAGATGAGTGGGACTGGCCTATTATACGTGTCAGAGATAAAAAGTTACTATTATGGATCAGGACAAATCATTCTTTGATTTCTGGATGTAAAATTCTCCAGGGAAGCTATAAATTCACAAGGTGTATGCGAGTGCTGGGATTTGCATTTGAATTTTGGATTTGTAAGAAATGAAGTAGTGAAACAGCTCCTTATTGGCTACACATAGGAGGAGTCCCTAAAGCATTTTTTTCTCTTGACCACTGACCCCTGACCTGCTCTTGTAGGGGCTATAGTTTTGAGTAAAATAATAATGGAAGTTATTGAAGTTGTAACAGCAAGTAGAAGAACCAAAATATATGTATTAAAATAGGCTTGACCATAGGTCTTAAGCATTAAGGGCTTAGAGTGATGCCTAGAAGTTAGTCATATGCATCTTATGATAGTTTAGCAATGCATCTTGTGATAAATAGGTAAAACCAGAAATTAACAGATGGTATAATTTTGGGGGTTTGGGGAGGGGGGGGGGGGGCATGGATCAGTGTTCAGGTTGCATTCCATCAGTAGCCTGCCCAGGAAGCTAAAGATCCAAGCAGTGGACCAAATTTGGTGATGAATCCTGGTCACGTGACACCTGAGGCACATTGCGCATATGTTCATAGGAGGGGCTTTTTGCAATAAGACCTTAACACATTGATGTATCAAAACTATTGGGAATGAGACTGATGCAAATGATTGGGATAATGTTAGAAATGTAATTATGGTCAACCGGAATACCACATATACACAACTGGAACCCAAACATTGGTTTCCCAGAATGCCAGATAGGAATAGTGGGCTAAAACTTGATCAGATATGGTACCAGATATATGGGGGTAAAATGTACGAAGGTGCATAATAAGTTGTCAAACCCATCCCTAGGTGGAACACCAGGAATGACCAAATGGGAGAAGCCTGAGTTTAAATAAATATCCTTTTGTGTGATCTTCATTTACCATTTCATCTATCTTTGCTGTTCCCAGTCTCCATAAGGTTGTAAGTGTGTCAACATTGGGAGATTGCTTTGCCTTGTACCAGCCTAATGCTGTAAGTATGCTCAAAGCAAGGGGTATTTTGCTATACTTACCTGGCTTTATTTCACTTTTCTATTATTTCAATTATAGTTCTCTGTATTAAATAAAACTCATAAAATCTCTCATAAACTCATCCTCTGAATTAATTTTAAGTAGTTGCCTAAATAAAAGAAACTATCACCTCTGATTGAAGGACTTTGGTACAGGTACAAACTACATTTCTTATGGTGCATTGTAATTTATATTCATTAAGTTTCAGATTTGCTTCACATAGGCCTGATTCAGAAGAGCATTTATGCATGTGCTTAATGATAAGCATGTGCTCAAAGCTGAGAACATAGATTCATAAATTCTAGGACTGGAAGGGACCTCGAGAGGTCATCGAGTCCAGTCCCCTGCCCGTATGGCAGGACCAAATACTGTCTAGACCATCCCTGATAGACATTTATCTAACCTACTCTTAAATATCTCCAGAGATGGAGATTCCACAACCTCCTAGGCAATTTATTCCAGTGTTTAACCACCCTGACAGTTAGGAACTTTTTCCTAATGTCCAACCTAGACCTCCCTTGCTGCAGTTTAAACCCATTGCTTCTTGTTCTATCCTTAGAGGCTAAGGTGAACAAGTTTTCTCCCTCCTCCTTATGACACCCTTTTAAATACCTGAAAACTGCTATCATGTCCCCTCTCAGTCTTCTCTTTTCCAAACTAAACAAACCCAATTCTTTCAGCCTTCCTTCATAGGTCATGTTCTCAAGACCTTTAATCATTCTTGTTGCTCTTCTCTGGACCCTTTCCAATTTCTCCACATCTTTTTTAAAATGCGGTGCCCAGAACTGGACACAGTACTCCAGCTGAGGCCTAACCAGAGCAGAGTAGAGTGGAAGAATGACTTCTCGTGTCTTGCTCACAACACACCTGTTAATACATCCCAGAATCATGTTTGCTTTTTTTGCAACAGCATCACACTGTTGACTCATATTTAGCTTGTGGTCCACTATAACCCCTAGATCCCTTTCTGCCGTACTCCTTCCTAGACAGTCTCTTCCCATTCTGTATGTGTGAAACTGATTTTTTCTTCCTAAGTGGAGCACTTTGCATTTGTCTTTGTTAAACTTCATCCTGTTTAACTCAGACCATTTCTCCAATTTGTCCAGATCATTTTGAATTATGACCCTGTCCTCCAAAGCAGTTGCAATCCCTCCCAGTTTGGTATCATCCGCAAACTGAATAAGTGTACTTTCTATGCCAATATCTAAGTCGTTGATGAAGATATTGAACAGAGCCGGTCCCAAAACAGACCCCTGCGGTACCCCACTCGTTATGCCTTTCAGCAGGATTAGGAACCATTAATAATAACTCTCTGAGTACGGTTATCCAGCCAGTTATGCACCCACCTTATAGTAGCCCCATCTAAATTGTATTTGCCTAGTTTATCGATAAGAATATCATGCGAGACCGTATCAAATGCCTTACTAAAGTCTAGGTATACCACATTCACAGCTTCATCCTTATCCACAAGGCTCGTTATCCTATCAAAGAAAGCTATCAGATTGGTTTGACATGATTTGTTCTTCACCAATCCATGCTGGCTGTTCCCTATCACCTTACCACCTTCCAAGTGTTTGCAGATGATTTCCTTAATTACTTGCTCCATTATCTTCCCTGGCACAGAAGTTAAACTAACTGGTCTGTAGTTTCCTGGGTTGTTTTTATTTCCCTTTTTATAGATGGGCACTATATTTGCCCTTTTCCAGTCTTCTGGAATCTCTCCCGTCTCCCATGATTTTCCACATGCTTAAGTGCTTTGCAGAATCAGGGCTATAGGGTTTTATTAATAGAAATTAAATGTTAAATATGTAGGAATGCTTATAAAATAAGACTTTCTTGGCAGTATTCAAGGTAAATATCCACATTGTTTTTGAAACTGCAGAGCTCAGTGGTAGATTTTATTTTTATCTCCTAATGAATTCTAAGGCAGAACAGTCATCAACACCTAAGGCAACCTAACTACTGTCAACATATGCTGCTGACTTTGACAAGAATAAAATGATGAGATCTTAAGTAAAAGATATATTCTCTCTGAAGAACAGTTTATGCAACTTGGATGCCTTCCAAGGAAAAATCATATAGCATAGTTAACCAATGATACTGACATCTGCCTCTCACAAAGAGCCAAGGGAATCTTGTAAAGGTCACCATGGTGAGTAGCAGAGTAACTGATTAAGATAAGTCTACAAATCTTATTGCACAGTGTGTCAGTTTTCCTAAGATAGATATTTCACACAACAATATACTTGGAAGAGAAAATTAAAATGGAATCAAGCAGAAATTTCACTGCCCATGTAGCACACAGATCTGCAGATCTCAGGAAGGGCAGAATCTAGCTCTTAATCTGAAATTGTGCACATTCTGTGATATTTGCATATTGAACTGATTTCAACTATTCTGATTTTGTTTTCCCCAAATTGTAATGTTTGAGTAACAAATGTGAAGTTTCAGAATACACACTTTTTAATTTAAAAAAAAATTCTAAAACCTGCAGGTTTAGTGGGTTCTTTTAATTTCCTGATTTAATATGCCTAGTTTATTGTTAAATCTTTTATTATTTTTAAATAACAATCATAGCAAATAAATTACGGGTGCCTTTGGGCCAGTGGGGCATTTGTGTATGTGAAATGGGTCACTGTTACCCTTCTGTGACAGTCTAGTTAGGGTTTGGGGTACATTCCAGACCAGTGAAGAGTTGTGTGATCACTTGTCCTGTAACCCTGGGTGCCTCACAATGCTTTGCTGCTGGAAATCCCAGCCTGTATTGCTCACCTTCAGTCCATTTGGTATGATGTCCATCCGTTTGCATTTGGAAAGGAAGATGATATCTGTCTGTATTTGTGCAAGTTTCTTCATGAGGTTGACTGAAGGTGGAAAATCCATTGCTATCTACATACTGCACAGACCACAGTGAGAGATTATGCCATACATTATCAAAGAACCTGAGGAACCACCTGATCAGCATCCTATACAGCAAACAGAAAAACATCAAGAAAGAGCTCTCCAACCTGGAGACTTTCATAAATAACCAACCCTCCACACAAATGGACTTTACTAAAATAAGACAGGAGATCTACATTACACACTTCACCTCTCTACAAAGGAAAAAGGACCGTAAGCTGTCTAAAATCCTTCCTGCCACATGGGGCCACAACAGGGGTACCCCTAATTCACCCAGCAATATCGTCAATTTATCCAGCTACACACTCAACCCAGCAGAAGAGTCTGTCCTATCTCGGGGACTCTCCTTTTGCCCCAGCACCCCCACGAACATGATACAGTTCTGTGGTGATCTGGAAGTCTACTTTCGCCGCCTCCGACTCAAAGAATACTTTCATGACAACACTGAACAGCGCACTGATACACAGATACCCTCCCACCAACAACACAGGAAGAAGAACTCCACATGGACTCCTCCTGAGGGTCGAAATGACAGTCTGGACCTATACATAGAATGCTTCCGCCGACGTGCACAGGCAGAAATTGTGGAAAAACAACATCGCTTGCCTCATAACCTAAGTCGTGCAGAACGCAATGCCATCCACAGCCTCAGAAACCACCCTGACATTATCATCAAAGAGGCTGATAAAGGAGGTGCTGTTGTCATCATGAACAGGTCTGACTACCAGAAGGAGGCTGCCAGACAACTCTCCAATACCAAATTCTACAGGCCGCTTTCCTCAGATCCCACTGAGGAATACACTAAGAAACTGCACCATCTACTCAGGACACTCCCTACACTAACACAGGAACAAATCAACATACCCTTAGAGCCCCGACCGGGGTTATTCTATCTACTACCTAAGATCCACAAACCTGGAAATCCTGGATGCCCCATCATCTCGGGCATTGGCACTCTCACTGAAGGACTGTCTGGATATGTGGACTCCCTACTCAGACCCTACGCCACCAGCACTCCCAGCTATCTCCGTGACACCACAGATTTCCTGAGAAAACTACAATGCATTGGTGACCTCCCAGAAAACACCATCCTAGCCACCATGGATGTAGAGGCTCTCTACACAAACATCCCACATACAGATGGAATACAAGCTGTCAGGAACAGTATCCCTGATGACACAGCACAACTTATTGCTGAGCTCTGAGACTTTATCCTCACGCACAATTATTTAAAATTTGGTGACAATATATACCTCCAGACCAGTGGCACCGCTATGGGCACCCGCATGGCCCCACAATATGCCAACATTTTTATGGCTGACCTGGAACAACGCTTCCTCAGCTCTTGTCCACTCGTGCCCCTTCTCTACCTACGCTATATTGATGACATCTTCATCATCTGGACCCATGGGAAGGAGACCCTGGAAGAATTCCACCATGCTTTCAACAACTTCCACCCCACCATCAACCTCAGCCTGGACCAATCTACACGGGAGGTCCACTTCCTGGACACCACCATACAAATAAGCGATGGCCACATTAACACCACCCTATACTGAAAACCCACCGACCGCTACGCCTACCTTCATGCCTCCAGCTTCCACCCCGGTCACACCACACGATCCATCGTCTACAGCCAAGCACTGAGGTACAATCGCATCTGCTCCAACCCCTCAGACAGAGACCAACACCTACAAGATCTTCACCAAGCATTCTCAAAACTACGATACCCACACAAGGAAATAAAGAAACAAATCAACAGAACCAGACGTATACCCAGAAGCCTCCTGCTACAAGACAGGCCCAGAAGAGAAACCAACAGAACTCCACTGGCCATCACCTACAGTCCTCAGCTTAAACCTCTCCAACGCATCATCAGTGATCTACAACCCATCCTGGACAATGATCCCTCACTTTCACAGACCTGGGGAGGCAGGCCAGTCCTTGCCCACAGACAACCTGCCAACCTTAAGCATATTCTCACCAGCAACCACGCACCGCACCATAACAACTCTAACTCAGGAACCAACCCATGCAACAAACCTCGATGCCAACTCTGCCCACATATCTACACCAGCAACACCATCACTGGACCTAACCAGATCAGCTACAACATCACCGGCTCATTCACCTGCACGTCCACCAATGTTATATATGCCATCATATGCCAGCAATGCCCCTCTGCTATGTACATTGGCCAAACTGGACAGTCACTACGCAAGAGGATAAATGGACACAAGTCAGATATCAGGAATGGCAATATACAAAAACCTGTAGGAGAACACTTCAACCTCCCTGGCCACACAATAGCAGATGTAAAGGTAGCCATCTTACAGCAAAAAAACTTCAGGACCAGACTCCAAAGAGAAACTGCTGAGCTCCAGTTCATTTGCAAATTTGACACCATCAGATCAGGATTAAACAAAGACTGTGAATAGCTATCCAACTACAGAAACAGTTTCTCCTCCCTTGGTGTTCACACCTCAACTGCTAGCAGAACACCTCACCCTCCCTGATTGAACTAACCTTGTTATCTCCACACTGATATATACCTGCCTCTGGAGATTTCCATTACTTGCATCTGAAGAAGTAGAGGTTCTTACCCACGAAAGCTTATGCTCCCAGTACTTCTGTTAGTCTCAAAGGTGCCACAGGACCCTCTGTTGCTTTTTACAGATTCAGACTAACACGGCTACCCCTCTGATACTAGAAATAATATGGTTCTCTTGTTTCTCTAAAGACACACAAACACATCACAAGTTATTAACTTAAGTGGGTTAAATACACCTTTCCATTTAAACACAGCCCTTGGACTTTGGGGGGATAGATCCTGACAGAGGAGTTTGGTCAGCCATTTTGATAGCAACATGGTGAGGATTTGACATAGAAACAAGTATAGCTTGTGAAGTTCTAATTACTAGAAAGCATTTTATCTTTATTTCTGTTGTAACCATTTCTGACTTTAATCCTTATACTTGTACTCACTTAAAATCTCTCTTTGTCATTAAATAAACTTGTTTTATTTTTAATCTAAACCAATCCAGTCTGTGCTTAACCTGAATTGTTTGGTAACTCCAGTTAAAGTAACAAACTGTTGAATATTGATTCTTTAGAGGATCAATGGACCTTAATATTCCTCTGATTGTTCCAGGACTGGGTTGGACATTTCAGAACACACATTTTAGGGGAAATTTGGGGTTAGGAAGAGTGTGGCATCACCTTACCAGCTGCTGACCAAGGCTGGTGGAGACCACTGGAAGTCTGTAGTATTGCAGGTCGGCTCCAGGACACAAACCATTGGATCAGGAATGCCCAATACATAGACATAGAGTACATGCTTATTGCTTGCTGTGGACATCCTAGGTAATGAGCCCCAGTAGCAAAGCATTGTGAGGCTCTCGGGGTTATGGGTAAGAGATGACAACTCTTCACAGGTCTGGGTTTCATCCCAGAACGTGACATCTCTTCAGTACTCCTATATGGGAGGCAGATCTACTCCTACTTCCTCCTCTTCAAACACCCTGATCAATAGCTTAATCTCTGTTATTTTACACTAGGGTAACTCCACTAATTTCAATGGATGTAGTTCATTGGCAAAACGATCTGGGAAAGTAGGTGCACATTTCTCCTCCTCACATGGGAACCTATTATTTCTTATTTATGTTGTTGTAGTACCCTAATGAGTTAAGCTCTTTTCCAAACACAAAGGAAGACACTGTCCCATCCCCGAAGAACAACCCATATGAAAAGTTATGTTACACAGGAGCCCTCTATAGGAGCAAGAAAAGATCTGACACATTTAGATTTTTTTTCTCTATATTTTTGGCTTAATAAAGCTTAGACTCCTAAACATTTTAATATTATTTTCAGCAGTATGGGGCCTTCTCCATTAACTGCTTCTCCCAAGCAAATATTTTTCTGTAGCTACATATTTTGTGTGTTCTTTTTCATAATTATATAGTCTGCTGGGAAAATAGGCTGAGCCTGGCACTTCTGTGCATAAAATTGTTTATTTTTATAATTCTATATTGTATAAAATAATACAACAAGGCTAAGGACTTCTAACCATTAGTTTTTTCTGAGTCGTCAGACACATTGTAAGTTGTAATAGTCTGTGCTTCCTGACACAGTTAATAAGAGTGGTAGTTCAGCCAGTAGAGAAATAAAGGATAAGACCTAGATATTTCAATTTGTTTTGACAAAAGCAAAGAATCATGTACAGGTTTGTTCATTTAAGTTTGATCAGTAATATTGTGCCTTTGATTGGTGAGAGTGGGCAAGGTTAGAATGAAATACCACAAAAGCTGGAAAAAGTGCAGAGAAATCGGAGTAGTAATTCATAGGAAAGAGTACAATATGTTCATCCACTCCTGTTTATGGCCTTCTAGGGTAAAGAAGTATGTAATTATCACCCAGTAGTGCAGCAAATGGGATTAAAGCAAATTTTCCAGCTCAAAAGCAATACTGTTTCCTATTGTCCACCAATAGCAATGTGACAATTCAGTATTATTAGAAATAAGGGACATGATCCTGCATCCACTGAAATCAATAGAGTTGGTTCTCTGGATATAAGTCTCAGTTACTCCATTCCTGCACCTGGAGAGGAAGGGGAATAAAAGTGGCTTTAAGCCACCTTTGTTTTCCCATATTCTGGGACTGTACGGGCCTTTGATGTAAGTCAGAGAGACCTGAGGGTTTAAGCTCTGCTTCCTTTGGCTTCTCATAGAGTATGGCAAACAGAGTAGCTGCAGTTCACTATGGCCCTACCTTCTCTCAGCCCTTGCCCGCCTTCAGCGAGGCACCTACTGCAGAGGCCGGGAGCAGGACTGGTATAGTCAGTTTATTTTAAATTTGTAGTAACTTAAATTTCTTCTTAAATGGCTTTACGCTCAACCAAAATAAGCCACATTTAAACAGAAATACAGATGTCAACACAACACCAGTTAAACTAAACTGATTGAATCTCAGTCTTTTGGTTAAACCAGTCTAATGTTCTCATGTGGACAAGCCCTGAGCCTACTTTCCCCTAAGGGATCCATAATGGGCTTCAGAGAAAGCCTTTTATGATTTTTGTGGTTTTGCATGTTGGATTTTGCAGTAGAAATTGAGATGAATCCTAATTATATTTTTTCTGACCCCTCTTGGTTTCTTCTTTTCATACTCTCTCACAAAAAAAAGGCCCTACTTAGGTCCTCTCATTTTGGATTAATCTTTTCTCAAAATAAAAGAGACTTCATTGTTCTCAGACTCACTGACATAATTTTTAAGTAGTTAGAACTATTTCTTAATTTTGACTCGTTCCCTCCTGAGAATATCATGCTTTCCAACTGGAATTTTCTATTCTCCAAAATTTTAAGTCTTGATCCTGAAAAAGAATCTCTGTAGATGGATCTTTATATCTACACAGTGTTGAATTAACTGCACTGGGTCTCCAAGCAGGTGTAAGGATCTATATACATGGATATCTTAGAATGATCAAGACCTTAGGGCAGATGTGGGCAAATGTTTTGGCCCAAGGGCTACATCGGGGAATAGAAATTGTATGGCAGGCCATGAATGCTCACAATATTGTGGTTGGGCTGTGGGAGGTGATGCGGCCTCGGGGCCTGGGCTGAGGATGAGGAGTTTGGACTGTAGGAGGGTGCTCTGGTCTGGGACCAAGGGGTTCAGAGGGCAGGAGGGGGATCAGGGCTGGGGCAGGGGGTTGGGACGTGAGGAAAGGCTATGGAGCGCAGGCTCCAAGCGGTGCTTACCTCAAGCGGCTCCTGGAAGCAGTGACATGTCCCTTCTCCGGTTCCTACGCGGAGACGCGGCCAAACGGCTCTGCACGCTGCCCTATCCGCAGGCACTGCCCCTGCAGCTCCCATTGGAGTGCATAGGAGCCTGAGTGGGGCCATGCCATGGCTTCCAGGAGCCGCGTGGTGCAGCCCCCGACCCAGCACCCTGGATGGAGCGGGGCAAGCTACATGATGTGGCCCTGACCCAGCACTCCAGCTGGAGTGCCGGAGCGGGGCTGAGCTGCGTGGTCCAGTCCCCGACCCAGCTCCCTGGCCAGAGAGCCAGAGGAGGGCCGAGCCGCATGGTGTGGCTCACTGGATGGCTTAAAATAGCTCGCAGACTAGATCCGGCCCACGGTCCATAGTTTGCCCACCCCTGCCTTATACCCTATTCAGAAGGTGTATGAAGTCAATGGGACCACTCACCTACTTATCGTTAGGCATGATCTTAACTTCTTGATTAACTTCTTGATTCAGAGCCTTGGTTTATTCCATTTTTGTCTCACAGGAGACTGGTGGCAATATGTTTTCAAGAAGAAATGTTTGGGTTTTTTTGCAAATGAATTAATGGGAATCTAGCTACTTCTGAAAAGAGGAATCAAATGCAAGGTTTTCAGCAATACATAATTGAAGATATACAAAAATAACATTGTTTGAATGAAGACATAAATCCAATCCTCCCACACTATGTACATTTTAAGACTGTGATGATATATATCAAATATATACATTAACTATGATATATACCAAATAGCTAACCTATTTATTTCAGATTATGTAATTCAGCATTTACAGGCGGTAGATCGGGCCAAACGCAGACACTCACTGAAACTCATAGTGACTTCATAGGCATATGCATTAGGAAAACATACAGGATTGGTCCTATAGTGTAAACCGATTATAGATAAATACAAAACAAAAGTAAAGAGTTAAATTTTATATCAAAAAGAGCTGTATATTAAGCCATTAAGGAAAATTCTTTAGAGATGTCATACTATTAAATTTGTCCAAATAATTGATTTGGCATCAATAGGAGCAGGTTTGGGCCCATTTTTTCTTTAGCAGGCACTTAAATTTCTCTCCATGTGAATCTGCAATGTAGAAGTGTTATTTTAGTCTCTCATATTACCATGCATTTTCATGAGGTCCAGGTTTGCTCTTTGTATTTTTTCACAGGTGGAGGGCATCTGAAAAGAATAATATTTTATCCTCCAGTGATGATTGGTCTTCAGCAATTGGGACAATTGTCATCTGAACCTGACTAACACAATAGAACAGATTTCAGATTGATTCAGGAATGGCAATCCACACACCAGATTTTTAGGGAGACGTATTAACATCAAACTACCAAAAATAAAAGATTCCCCTTACTTTCTGAATGATCAGAACTTCTAGACATATTTCTAAAGACATTCTCAGGCATCTCAGAATTGTCAAAAAAGCTCTCATGTGACCTCACTGTAAAAAATAAAGAAACAGAAAGCTTACAAAGGAGACCATTTATTCTTTTAGTGTTTAAAGGTTATAGAGTTGTACGTACTCCTGTTTGCATCTAAGATGGTACTGCAGGGACTGCCTGTCCCTGAAACAGAAGCATTTCTGTGTGAAGTAGCAAAGTTCTAAAGTATCTGAGTCCTTTGTAAATCTCCAAAAAATTGTACTATTTCTGAAAAGTCATGTGGGAGTCCCTAGTTTTGAAGGGCTGTATATACAACTCTGAATTAGGTGACCCAGCTCTGTTAAGTGACACAGATTAGACAACCTGTACCTGTGGGGAATTTCAGTTTCTGTCTCACAGCAGCAAGCAATACACTGCCACTGATTGCAAACCTCCTTCAGAACAGAAGATGCACAGTTCCTATATATATACTGTCCTAGAACTTTCCCAGTAAGGATTCAATCCAATATATGGGGAAATGATTCAATAACATCAATCATGAAGTACTGCTGATTTGTTTGTGACCTGACCGATGGAGAGTCATGATCAAGTAGCTTCGCTTATTCCTCTTGAATAGATCTTAGAGAGCCATAATGATCACCTGCTTTTCTTCCCTGACTTGTCTTAGGGTCCCACGGTACTCAATCCTGTTTCTGCTCCTATTCATCATATATAGCAGACAACTTGTGCTACTGAGGTGCACTCTGAGCTTCAGTGTCAACAATACAATCATGTCATAGTTCTACATCTCTTCAACATCAAAGGCACACAGTGTCATTACCCAGCTGCCAGTAGGAATGGGGGACTAATTTGATGAACGAGCCCTCAATGTATCTCAGAGATAACATCTCCACAGGCCACCATGATAGCTGTGTTCAATGACGATTATGTATCTGGTGTTCCAAAGTAAAAATCTCCCAAGCAGGAGACAGGATATTTTAGGCTTTGGAATTCCAGACTACTGGAGATGAAGATGAGACTTAATTTTGTCACCTTTTAGATGTATTCTTTGCGCAAGCCTTCCCCCAAGATGGGTTGAGTCAGAACAATCAAGATGGAGACAATAATCAAGCACTGTTCCTGCTTAGAATTAATGAGGGAGGGGAGGGAAATATGGACCTTGGAAACAGATATATTGTTATATGGTGCCTAGAGCCTCCAACAATGGGTGCATAAGCAATACATAGTGGATTCCATTGGCTGCAAGAACTATAGGGTCTTCTTCAAGAGGTTTTATTTATTTTCATTGATCTGCAAAGAGCAAATAAATGAAGCTCTTTGTACCCAATCTGATGATGTTATAAAAATCTTTAACAAGATTGAACAGACTTAATACATTATAGCTGGATTATTTGATACAAGGTTTATGCATAATATGCTTCCTAATAGTGTCAGGCTGTCGAGATATGAAAAGACTGCAAAGAGAAGCATTGCTAGCTGACAAAATGACAGAGAGAAGCCCCAAATGCAAATCCCTGCCTCTTCCAGACCTTCAACAGGCTCCTCCCATCCCTTCAAATCATGTGAGAGTCATTACTATAGCACTGATATGTTGCAACAGTATTTGCCATAAACTAGAAAAGCAGTTGTTTGCATGAGATATCTGCCATTTGGGTGCTGCTGCCTTATCAGAAGTCAGACTCAAGCAGCTGCCAGTTTTTGGATTAAAATTTGAATCTGGAATATTAACTTTGGTGTCTACATGCAGATCCGAACACCTTCACTTTGGACCCTCTTCAGTTTCTTTTACTCCTTAGCACTCTACCTACAGATCTCTGGACAGTCACAGCAGCACAATATTTACCTCTGTATAAACCTGAAACAATAATAGCATGAGCTTCTGGCCTTCAAAGGGAGAGTTGGCAATAAACAAATAGTATGCATAAGTTCCTATCTCAAATCTGTTGCCCCAGTTAGACACTGAAGAGTAAATCTTTAAAACAGAAAGAAAAGAAAATTTGCCTTATCTTAGTTCCCATTGACTAATAGAGTAGGGTGTAAGCTATGTAGTACCCTGAAACATTATCCCCTAAGGGTCAATGTCCATATCTCACATACATAGGAACAATTCACAGTGATTAAAATTCATCTTTAATTTGTTCCTGTGTCTTGTAAAAACTGCTTGTTGTAAAGCTGTGCCTTGTAATATTAAGGCTTGTTTACATGCATAGTAGCTGATGTTACAAGATATGACAGATATACTCTCCTCCAACTGAGTTCAGAATTGGGTTCTAAACTAGTTAGAAAAAACTTGGGAGAATTGCTTTCTCCATATAAGCATTATATGCAGTGTATGTATTTAAATATAATTTACATGATATGACATAATGGATGGCCAGCCAGATGTTGCGACAAAAAATAGACAATGTAGACCATTTCTAATGGTATAAAATACTAACATCTGTCATGTTTTGATAATGTTGTACTGGATGACTGGATGATCTATGGTTGGTACCCACACCTTGAATAAAAAGCAAACTATAGAGCCAATTTCCTTTGCATCACATCTAGAGCTGGGCAAAGGATTCAGAGCAACTAACTTATTCAATTTTTGCCCTGCTTTTCTTTGTACATTATGGCAAACAGACTTTGATTTTTCACATCTAATTTTTCAAAGCTGTTCACACTTTGGGCCTGATTCTGCTCCCTGAGTTGTGCCTTTGGGACTACTCATGAGGTAAGTAAGGCACTACTCAGCCTGAGTAAAGATTGGAGAATCAGGCTGTTAACATGAGCATCATCATTTCATTTGAAAACTATCTGCATCATCACTGACTTAGTTTACTCTGTATTCACGCTGTGTAACTGTTCACCTAACTCACACGGTATAGTGTCTCATCCTAGATTGGATGGCTGAAACTGTAGTGCCAATTCAAATATTTCTTGGGCAGGGGGCAATTTATGGTCCCTACCCTATGGCAGAGGTCCCTTTCTAGTCCTTGTTTGTCTTCCCACCTCCTCCTGCAGGGACCCCAGGTGTCCCTCGACCGGGATGTCTCTTCTTTTTACCCACACAGTGCATGAGCTGATGTCTCAAGGAGTCAAGTTTTCAGAGGAATACCATGTGTTCTACCATATAGGAAAAGACTCCATGCATGCCAGATTGCAACACCATTTGGCCTGGTCACCCCTCCATCTGGACAGGGGTGATGCTGAGTCAGATTTCAGTGGCATTGCAACCACGCAGCCAGAGCGATGCTCCTGACCACTCCAGCAGCAGCTGTACTGATTTAGTATGGGACCACTGCTTTAAAGTGGTCAGGCCAAGGCTCCCCCTGCCTTTGTAGCCTCTGGAACTTTGAGCAACTGCAAAAACCTTGGGGAGCATTCATGATGCCACTGCTGAGAAAGCTGTCTATGTTAGGGAAATTTGCACCCATGTAACCACAGCACTGATGCAAAGCTTTACTATAAATGTAGTGCATCAGCAAAAATGTGGTTTGCCCTGGCATGACTTACTCTTGTAATAGACTGGTGCCAATCAGACTAGGGCAAATTTTTGATACAAGAGGAGGGAAATACAAAAAAAGGCTTATCAAATAGTCATGTTTTCACTTGCAGTGTAAACCTTTGTGAAAGTGTAACTTACTGATAAGTGTGTGTTATGGGTCCTCCTCTGTGCCCAGTCTGCATAGGGCATAAATCTGTTCCTGTTCTCAATTTGAAAGCTTGTCTGTTTAACTCAAGCTGTTGAGATTCATGTTTATACCTGTGAAAGTCCCTAATATGGCCACGAAGTTGGCTACCAGTACATATGTGGTGGCTTCTTGGGGATTTGCAGTGCTGGGGCCTCAGAAGCTTAAGGCAATCTTTTTTTCGATCCAGAGGAAGAATGTAACTCACTGTCCAGATAGTGTTAGGTGTCCCCCGCTATGTCAGAGACACAGAGATTATGGGTGAGGGTGTAGCACTCAGCTACAGAGCCTGTCTTTTTAGCTCAAGCTATGGAGACTTATGTTTTTAGTCCTAGAGGTCCTGAGGTCAATCCCAGATTTGTCAGTCAAGATGGCAGCCATCACACAAGCCAAGGATGGTCACGTTGACATGGGTATTCATATAACTTTCACTTTCCACAAATTCTTGTGAACAAACCATTACTTGGGCCATTGTTTGTCGGCAATAATTATTAAAAGGTCCTGCATACTGTCAAGACAAATTCATCTTTATTCGGAGGAAGGTTCACAAATATTTTGTTGCAGTGTTCAACTCAACTCTAATCACATCCCTTCACTACGTGGAGTGTCACATGAATTTGCAAATTATCTGAATTTTTACCCTATTCAGTTGACACATTTAGTGGGAAAAGCTGCTAGAACTGAAGAATTCACTTAATACCAAGAAAAACGTCTAAAAAAAGCTGACTATTATTTATTGAAGAAAAATTGAGCTCATTTGCATGCATACTAATCAAGTATTTTAAAAAGCTTGTTGTCATGTTCTAGTGAGACATAACGACACCAAAGAGCCATATAAAGGAAGGGGCAACAATTAAAAACTTCATATAAAACAGAAAAAATTCCATCTCTTGACTATTTCCACTCACAAATGTCTATAATTTAGTCTTTTTGTTTGTTTGTTTGTTTTAAGATGTCATAAGTGACTTTAAATGATTGTAGTTGTAGAAAGTATCAGAGGGGTAGCCGTGTTAGTCTGAATCTGTAAAAAGCAACAGAGGGTCCTGTGTCACCTTTGAGACTAACAGAAGTATTGGGAGCATAAGCTTTCGTGGGTAAGAACCTCACTTCTTCAGATGCAAGTCACACACTGAAGAAGTGAGGTTCTTACCCACGAAAGTNAGAGTTAGGGCTAGATAGAGCCCTAAGAACAATTCATCTTAGTCTACAGTGGAAGGCCACAAGATTGTAGTTACATTACAATCTTCACATTGCAACAGTAGCAATGACATAAAAGGCAAAATCCCTCTGCCATTTAAGTCTATTTATTTTTTGTCATTGAAATCGATAAGACTAAGACTGGACCCAAAATCTCGACTTCAAAGAGGAAGAAATACAAGTCATTTTTTTAAAGATATAAAATAAAGGAGGAACTGTAACTTTCTACAACTACAAAAAGCAACAGAGGGTCCTGTGTCACCTTTGAGACTAACAGAAGTATTGGGAGCATAAGCTTTCGTGGGTAAGAACCTCACTTCTTCAGATGCAAGTCACACTCTGAAGAAGTGAGGTTCTTACCCACGAAAGCTTATGCTCCCAATACTTCTGTTAGTCTCAAAGGTGACACAGGACCCTCTGTTGCTTTTTGTAGTTGTAGAAAGTTACAGTTCCTCCTTTATTTTATATCTTTAAAAAAATGACTTGTATTTCTTCCTCTTTGAAGTCGAGATTTTGGGTCCAGTCTTAGTCTTATCGATTTCAATGACAAAAAATAAATAGACTTAAATGGCAGAGGGATTTTGCCTTTTATGTCATTGCTACTGTTGCAATGTGAAGATTGTAATGTAACTACAATCTTGTGGCCTTCCACTGTAGACTAAGATGAATTGTTCTTAGGGCTCTATCTAGCCCTAACTCTCCTCTGCATCTAGAGGGAAAAAATAAATTTTCTTTCCTCCCTCTCTACTTATCCCTTTCCATTTATTGCCTCATCAGCCTCCCACCAAACAGATTTATAGTGTATATTGTGGGAGTGGTAATCAGAAAAGTATGCAGTGGCTCTTTCACATACTCATCAATAGACTAACCACCTGTTTGCATTTTCTTTCATTCTCTAGTGTTGCTGTCCCAGCTTTATAACTGAAAATGTTCCAGTGGGAGTATACCATGTGCATTACGTGCATTTTTCCTTGCTGGTTTCTGTGTGTGAACTCTTTGAGCCTACCAGGGAATGATAGGAGTATATGTTATCTCATTTTCTCTGTGTTTTGATTGTAAGAGTACATGCTATTTTGTTTTCATAGCTTGGCAATTGTGCTCACACAAATGCAATTGCACTTGTGACGGTGCTGCAAGGTGCTGGAGGTTGACTGATCTGATGTCTTCTAGCATTGCTGGAATTCAGCAGTATCCTTATTTTTACATTGATATGACATTCTATTGTCTGCTTGGTTTTTAATTGAGTTCTGCAGAGGCTAAAAGAAGAACTTTTTGTTCACCTTCAGAACTTAAATGAAAATAAGGAGGTGTGACAAGGTGGCCTGTCCTTGCAGGAAGTAGTGCCTAGGAGTCAGTCCCCTTCACTACCTTTGAAATCTATTGTGAATGGTGGAGGAACAAGCAAATGGTCTTATGTTAATTCATATAGCTAAATACCAGTGATGGACCTACTTTAAAGTCATCCTAATTAGGAACTCCAGCTTGTAAAAAGACATGAAATTGTATAAAAGATCCTTGGGTCCTGATTCTGTCATCTCAGATCCGCTTAGGCTTCATCGGGGAAGTTTGAGTCACAAAACTGCGGTCCCAGTTATGCTGGTACTTCCTGAATATGATATTTGGACATTGGACTATAAACTGTGAACTATTTCTGAACCACTATTTGTAACTACGAAGCTCACCATCTCTGCTATGAATCTGCACTGAATGAATTAAACTCATGTCTGTATGTATATTTATATTTAACCATTCTCTCTCTTTTGTTTTTTAATAAAGTTTAGTTTAGTTATTAAGAATTGGCTGTAGCATGTATTTGGGTAAGATCTGAAACGTTCATTAACCTGAGAGGTAATGCATCCGATCCTTTGGGATTGGTAGAACCTTTTCTTTTATATGATGAAATAAGATGTACAGAAATGTTCATCATATTTGACGTGAGTACCTGGATGGAGGTCTGAGGCTGGATCACTTTACGGGAACTGTGTTGTTTGGACTTCTGAGTAACCAGCAAGTTAATAAAGAAGCTGGTTTATGCTGACTTGGTAAATCTAAGTATTGGACTATCCACCAGCTTTATGGGGATTGTCTGCCCCATTCTTTGCAGTTCACCCTAATTGAGTGACCATAGCTGGCCCCCCACTAGGACTCCGGTCACAGCTCCATATTGGAAGGCTAGTTAAGGACGATGTTTAGCTGAAGAGAGTTGGTAAAAGCCTTACAGCTAACTATTGCAAGGTGACTATTCCCTCCAAGGCCTAAGACACAACCCCCAGCTCCAGGATGAGGGAGAACTTCTGCTTGAAGGAGGGAAGGACAGACTAACCTAAGGCAAGAGGCTTGAGACACAAACCCCAGCTCCACAGAGAGGGCTGAAGAGGAATTCCTGTTTGGAGGAGGGAGATATCGACTGCTGTAAAGGCAAGAGAGAAGAACTGTTCGCAATACAGCCCAGGTTCGGCAAAGAAAGGTTGGGGATGGTCTTCAAGAAAGCACCTTCATAGCTGGCTAAGTGGAAGTTGTGATGAACTACAGATCCAGGTGGGGATTGCAGAGTCTGGAGACTTGGTGAAGATGTCAGCAAGAGGGGTTAAGGTAGGAGCAGCTCAGGGAAGTAATGGAGGGATCAAATAAACACTCCTTATCTACTCAAAACAGAGTCCCTGGGTTGGAAGTCAGAGGACAGGGCAGGTCTGGGTTCTTCTACCTCTCCATCAGATCAAGAAGTGCCTGGGTGTTAAAAGACTAAAAGAGGCCAAGAAAAACAAGTTCTAGATATCAGGAGACACGGTTGAAGAAAATTAGGTTCTGAGTTTCCTAGTTTGGGACTTTTTTGTTTGTGCAGAAGGGCAAACTCTTTTACTCTTCTTTTACATAAACTCAGGAGATAGAAAAGTAACAAATGTGATAGTCCTGACCTGGACTGATACTGAGTTCAAGGATTATTACTCCGCCTTAGCCTCAGAGGGACCACAGGGTTTACCTGCCCTGTGGCAGCTTTCTGCTACTCAAGGAAGCATTTGCCTCCCCTGGCCCTCTTTCTCTTACAGAAAATGGTCAGGAATGAAGATTAGGAAAAGTATTATAGGGATGGGAGATAGTTACATGCGCCATCAAAATCCAGTTCAGGAAGTTTTGGGATAAACATAAAGGTGGGAGCAGGAAAGGGAAAGCATCGCCGATATTTTGTATGCTGCATTTATTTGTTATTGTTTGTTTTTTTTAATTGCAATTGCTGCTGTTTTCCTATTTTTATTCAAACCTCAGACAGAGGTGCAGGGCAATAATATAGTAGTAAAAAATTACAAGCATGATTCATTTTAGGGCTGACATTTTTAGATGAAAACAGTCTTGTGTATTTACAGAAAATATGGTGTATAGATCTCATTAGTAGGTGTAAAATATGCTCTATCAGTTTTGCCTAAGAAAATATTGATGTTAGAATTTGGCCACCTCTGACAAAGTTATTACCATGGTTAAAATCATTATTGTAGAATATCTTTTTAAGAAGAATGTGAGATTTAAAAAAAAGATGTATTAGGTCAAATTCTGCTGTTGGTTGTGTTGCAGTATTATTTGTCCATGGTATTGATTATTTAGAATAGAGTGAAATAGATATAGGCATTTAACAATAGAATGACATAAAGCTGATTTGTATAGTAAAAACATAATTTCTGAGTAAAAGGGCTGAGGTAGATGTGCTGCAACTTGTGGGTTCTTTTCTCCAACATGCTTGATGTTGCTGTCATTGGACGTTTCATCACTTGGGTCAGCAACAATCCTGCTTGGCCCCACTCTCTATCAAGAACTGCTTGTTCCTTGTCAGTCTAGGAGAATGACTCATAGATGTAATATAAAGAAAAGAATCCTCAATACCGATCATTTCACCATGCCCGTCAAAGCAGTGCTCTCATCTCTTGACTACCATCGAAAACCAACCACCACGGAGCTCCGAGCAAACTCGACAGTGGACACCCACATTTGCCCAAGGTCAGCTGATAGGAAAAGCTGCAAGCAATGCAGAGAATGCAGTGAATTTGTCTGCACTGACCACTCCACATTGATACTGATGTGTTAACATTCAATATACATTCACATCAAATTAGATTCCTGATAGTTCTTTCAATTTGCTAGTTTAAATAAAGTTTTTTTTTTTGCCTAAAACATTAAAGAGTTGTTCTTGGTTTCTGAATGCATTTCGTGGGCAAAAGGCCCCCACAACACAATTAATGTAACTTTTTTTTCAACACTGGAAGAAGATTAAGATAATTGAAATCAGCAATAAAAAGCTTTTTTAAAAAAATAACCCAATATACAACAAATGGAAAAATGGAAAGTTGATAGCAACTTTAAACACAGACAATTATTAATGGGAGATAAAGGTATCAATGAAAAATTTATGCCTAGTAAGATTTAGAACAATAAGAAACATATATGTATGAAGGATATATATATTTCTAGGATTTCTTTAGTTCCTGATATTTGATATAATAAAAGTCAGGAATTAAAGAAATTTTATATACATATAAAACTTACAAATGGCTGGAAAATTTACTCCGAGATTTATATTGTGGACCGGTACCATTCCATTGCTATGTTGAATAGATTCGATGCACAGCAATCTAACATAAGGGAATTTTTCCATGGGGAATGCCCCTACTTAGGTATTCAGGGTGTATTCAACACACTCTTTACCTACAGATTAACAAGTGTTTGGTAGGTGACAATGTCAATAAATAAATGAAAGCCACTACATTAAACACACTTCTGGAGAATAGATGCCTTTGGCTAATCCTTTATCGTGTCACGAACCATGAAAATGTTTCTTTCTTCGAGCAATAATGGCATATAATTTTGGTGTCTATTTTGCATAGGAAGGAGTGACTCTTCCTGAAAACTGAGCAGGATGGTCCCTTGATCTCCAGCTATCTCCTCATTTTCCTCTTGCAATACCAGCAAAATGCCAGCTGCAAAACCTATTTTGCATCTAGTTGTGATTTTGGAATTAAATGCAATGTAATTAGTTCCTTTTATATGTTTGGTAATCTTGTTAAGACAACTCATTAGGTGTCTTGGCAATTGGAAATTACTAGGTTTCAGAACATGTGCATTTCCTTTGTGAATACCAATTATTCCTAAATGAGGCAATTGTTCTTTAAGGGGTGAAGGGGGACGTTCTAAGAAGTTTTCTCATGCTTCCCATGTCCTGAACTTTAGGAAACCTATTGTGAGTGTTTCTGTTCTCCTTGGAAAACCACACATACGTATAAATGCTCTGATGCTCTTTATTCTATGGAAATTCTATCTGATTATGTCAAGGGTTCAAAATGAGAATTTGTAAATTGTTTAGGTGAAGTGAAAAAGTTGATCTCTAATGTCTAAAAATTATTACGAGGTGTGTCGATAGCATTTTCAACTATTACTCATGATAAGCAGAAAAATATTATAATGACTCATTCCATTTATTTGCTTACTAGAAAATGTTTCAAAGGAAATCATTGATAGAAAATCATTCCATCTGCAGAAATTAGACTTCTCGGTTTTCTGTTAATTTTCACAATAAGTAATTTTCTGAGACATCACTGCATCGGTTACACTTGGTTCACATTTTGAAACCGTGTGGGCTAGAAACAAGCTGGGATTCTGATGTCTGACTCCAGGAGCCAAAGCCCAAGGCATTTGTCTGTTGTGTGTATGCTTTAATTTCAACCTGTCCACGGATGTATCAATTCCACTGAGAAGAAACCAAGCCCCAAGAACCCTGCAGAGCCCACATGCTCATTTGAACTAGTTGGAAAATGAGAAATGCTGACATTTCAAAGTTTTGTTCTGAATTGGAATAAAAAGCTTAAATTTCAAAATTTCCCACAGAATGAAAATTCCATTTTTTAAATCCAGAACTATTGAACAATATCATTTTGATAAATGAAAAACTTCATTTCAGTATGTTGAAACATTATTATATAGTATAAAATATTAAATATTAGCTTATATGAAATATTCATTTTAATATAATATATAATCTAAACAAGTCTTGAAATGATAAACTGAAACTAAATGTTTTTACCTTATTGAAAGAAAATGTTGACATTATAAAAATAACAAAAGTTGAAACTATTTGTTTTAACTTTTTTTCCATTGAATAATTGGAATTGACATGTGGAATTCCCACAAAATATCAGTTTTGACAAAACTGTATTTCTGACAGAAAATTGTTCTGTTGAACATATTTCAACTAGCACTAGTGTTCAGATTTTGAACTTCCACAAGATTTGCTTTGGGTGGCATCTTATTATGGATCTCAAGTAGCAGAGTTTGGCTTGTTGGTGGAGGTTGAGAGAATACCCTCACTTTTTTTTCCACAGTTCGAACCCCAGCCTTTTCCCTCCCATAATCCACTGTTTATTTCCTTTTGTCAGTCTTCTTTAAGAATTTTATTTCCAAGTAATTCAATTCCAGTGATGTGAAATGTGCAGTATTCAAGTTTCAACTGTGGTTATAAATCATATCTCATGTCAAGAGCAATACAGACACTGGCAGGAGCTCCAGGAGGCATTGTGCCTCATTGGCAGGGGAGGGTGGCCAGAGCGCCGGGGGGAGGGCGGTGAGCTCGCCGTGGCCCCGCTCTCCCCGGCGGCCGGAGCTGGAGCACCGTGCCGCCCCCCTCCAGGTGCCACCCCAAGCACAAGCTTGGTGGGCTGGTGCCTGGAGCCGGCCCTGCTCACTGGTTCCTGGATTGCAATAGAACCGTATCTGTACTACCATACAACAGCTCATGTTGCATGCCTTCACCATGATGGGGCAGCTCCACTGGCCCATGTGTATAAGGCAGAGAGCAGGAGAACCAGGGACAGTGCCCTCCCTAGTCCTTCCCCCTCACCTTCCTTTGAGTTCCTTAGAGACTCCGTGGAGTCGTGGGCTCACAGGGCCCTTGTATTCATCAGTGCAAGTACTTCAGTTGTGCCAGACCCCTGTAAAAGAATGAAATGAAAGGGGGAGAAAGGGGGACCTGTCACCCTCTTTCTCATTAACCTCTTGTTGGGCCAGGCATAATTATAACCTGAGCATATAAAACTTTAACTAAAGCAGATCACTGTTTATCTTTGTAACTAACTAAGGCCTGATCATTAGCATTGATTATTTATGAAACAAAATCACTGAAAATCACTGGGCAAGTGGGAGGGGAAGGATGCACATCAGAATGCCAGGAAAGGCTCTCATGGTTTAAACACAGACCACAGCAATGAAACAGAGGGTCTTTTTTTTTTTTTTTTCTTTTCAAGAGAAGAACCTTGTGTGTTTCTGGGCCAATAACAATTGCATCATGAGCAATACAGGATCTTTTAGCTGAGAGCCCTGTGATGCATGGTATAAAATATAATTACAGAAGAAGCAAAAGGAGGGGGTTAGTTACTTTTAAGTACTGCAAGTGCAGCAGCACCTTCTGCATTCTTGTAGGGTCTGATCAACAAACTTTCTAAATGACCAAAATATAACAGAGTGTGGGAACGCATAGCTGGGGAGAAGTGGTTAGTTAATTAAGAAGCTGCGTGGAGAAAACAAGAATAACTGCTGCATGTATCTGTTGGGGAAGTGTTAATGGAAAGGATGCCTGAGAAAAAGTTTATCTCTAAGCTTCAAATACTCCTCCAGCAATGCATTTCTCATGCAACTATAATATTATAGCTACTGATAACATTGTTTGTTCACAGTCAAATCACACCCAAACGTCTGGTGCTGTTCAGAATTGTTTCTTCCCATTTGCTTGTTTGTTTAACACCTTCCATTTTCTTATTCCTGGCAACCATGCAGTAGCAATATGCCATGGTCAGGGAGTAATACAATAATTTGTATTAGCGATGCTGGCCTCCTTCCATCTACGTATAACAGGTAATGAAGACTATAGTTCCTATGTACTGAAAGCGTATGTTTTTTCACCACAACCACTGGCTTAGCTCCCAACTCTAGTGGCTTTCTAACAATGTCTATTCCTCTAGTTCAGTTCAGAATGTTGCAGGATTTGTTAACAGCCCTGGCAGATTTTGTTACCATAGGTACATTGTATCAGCCAGAGCTGCAGCAATAGCATACTTTGGCTCTTTTCTTTGTTACGGAATACGAGAGTGGGAGCCTCTATCTCCCAAATTCACAAAATTGTTTAACTGCACTTCAGCCTTGGGCATTTGCAATTCCTGGATGTAGATGAAATTATGGCTTGTTTGTTTGTTTGTTTGTTTTTTAAACTAACCCTGCAAATAAAATTGGTGAATTCTGTCTAGAATCCAAACTTGGAGAGGATGCCTGATAGAATATAATTCTGTAAAATTTTACACTTCAGAAAAGCCTAAGTTATACAGGATAAAAGGGTTGGTTTTGTTTGTTTGTGTGTTAATGTAAAATGTAAAATGTTTTGTTTGGCAGTGATACAGAGGAACTTCCAGCTGAGACAAGCTTAGCACAACTGAAGTTGGTTTAGCTAAAGGGAGGCAGTCTAGTGGATAAGACACTGGCAAGGGCCTCAGAAAACCTGGCTTCAATTCCTATCTCTGCTACTGATCTGCTGGGTGACTTTGGGCAAATCATTTATCTCCCTCTACTTCGGTATCTCCATTTGTAAAATAGGGATACAGACCTCCTTTGTAAAGAGCTTTGAGATTAAAAAGTGCTATCTAACAGCAAGTCATTATTATTAAATGACGTTTGCCTTTGACTCCTCTAAACATACTTGTGCCCAAATCATCCCTGGTGTAACTCCACTGAAGTTAATTGGATTATATCAAGGGCAAATTTGGTCCTCAATCTTTACCTCCAAGTGCTAAGGAAGAAAATGAGCTCAAAATCAACCTTTCTCCCTCTGCTGCCCTTCCTGATCATGATCTAATGAAACTAGGCATGTTCCTAGAAAGTAGAAAATGCCTCTAAGAAGTGCTTTTACAAGGATCAAATGGACTTTTTTACATGAGGATACTACCCTGAAACCCAGGTGTCAGTGACATTAGGAAATTATACTTTGGCTTTAACAGCCTGATCCTTTGTATATTTAACCACTAATGAAGTCAGTGGAAATTAAGATTGCTCAGAATCACTCAGTAAGAGTCCCCAAATGCTACCGGATTTTTGACATTCTGGGATTCAGGATGTAAGTCTGATGAACACCTTAGGAAAGACAGAGAGAGAGAGATAGTAGTGTGGCTTCTCCAGAAGGTTAACAGATTGATGGACTTGATAGGATTTCCGAGAATAGAGCATGAGGTTAATCTACCATTATCATCCATCAGCTGTACGTTGCCCTCAGCAATAGGTGTGATGTTATCAACTAGAGTTTGTTTTGTGCTGCATTGCATTTTGTGGTGTTAGAATTAGGGTACAGGATGTCTGTGGTTCAGTATGTTGTGAACATAAGTAATTTTAAAATGTTCTCTAGTAAAGGAACCAGAGCAGGTATCTACACTGTGTGTTCTTGTTCTACTTATTATTGTATAACCTTGTCTTTGATTTCATAAACTGCTTTTACTGTATACAGTAGCTTGCAGCGCTTGCATTGGTGAGTGGGTATAATTCCTGCCCCAGTGAAACAGGGACTAACATCAGCAGAAGCAGCTCAGATAAGATCTGAAGTACACAGATTGACCAGTAAGGACATGTCAAGTAGACCCACAGCAGCACAAGTGGCAACTTGTGCAAAACTAAACCTGCATAATGGATGCCTAGTCTTCAAATATCCTTTTTTTCTTGTCTAGTACAAAGATTATCTTAATACAGAGATTTATCTGAGGCATACCCTTCACCATTCATGATTGCATGGGCCAACTTCATTCTTGTGGATGACTGAGTAACATTTTTATGTCCGCTACAGAAGTTGTTTACATGGTAAAGTCATTAATAAACTAGCTATGTATTTTTTTAACTTCTCTTGATGTGATTTAGCAGCTGGAAATATGGAGTGTTAGGACCATGTGATCAGCCAGATCTTACAGCCAGCCAGCAAGTGCTCTGTGGGTTACTGGTGGGCCATGGACCGAAGTTTGTGGCTTCTGGTCTAACCTGTAAATCTATCTTTCTCTAATGACATGCAAAGCTTTTTTTTATGAGACAAAGACCCAGTACTGACCAAGCTCATGTGGCCTCACAACTCTGAAATCCGAAGATGGTAGTACCCTTCTTAAAGATAATGAATCCATCAAAGAGCACTGGAAGGAACAGTACCAAAAGCTTCTAAATGGAGAATCGACAGTGACTGACAACACCATCGACTCCATCCCTCAGCACCCAATTTGGGAAACTCTTGCCAATCCAACAACACCTGAGGAGGTCTGCAAAGCAATTAAACAAATGAAGAATAATAAAGCACCAGGTGTTGATAGCATACCAACTGAAGTACTGAAAGTAGGGGGAGAAACACAGACTAATAAGCTTCACTTGCTGCTCCTCAAAATCCAGCGCACTGAAGAAATCCCTGCTGACTTCCGTAGTGCTAACATAGTCACCATTTTCAAAAAGGGAAACAGGGCCAACTGTGGCAACTATCGAGGCATCCAACACGGGGAAGATTCTTATCCAACACGGGGAAGATTCTTGCTAGAATCTTACTGAATCGCTTGCTCCTTGTTGCAGAGGAAGTACTTCCAGAGTCCTAGTGAGGCTTCAGACCATCACGAGGCACAACCGACATGATTTTTGCAGCCAGGCAGATCCAGGAAAAATGTCAAGAACAACACCAGGAGCTGTATATGGCCTTTATCGATCTGACCAAAGTCTTCGACTCTGTCAGCCATGAGGCTCTGTGGAAAATCATGTCAAAGTTTGGCTGCCCAAGAAAATTTATCACCATTGTAAGTCTCCTCCATGACCAGATAACTGCCTCCATCCTGTGCAGTGGCTCTACCTCTGAGCCCTTTGTCATCCAAACTGGCATAAAACAAGGTTGTGTACTGCCACCCACCCTTTTCTCCATTTTCTTAGCAGCTATGAAAACACTAACCCAAAACAGTCTACCACAGGGCATTGGCATCCAATATCGGATTGATGGCAACCTCTTCAACCTTTCTCATCTCCATGCCAGAACTAAAGTAATATCGGCAACATTAACCAAACTCCACTACGAAGATTATTGTGCTCTAGTTGCACACTCAAAGGAGGATCTTCAAACAGCCCTTAATTGCTTCTCTGAAGCTTACAAAAGTCTAGAACTAACTCTGATCATCGGCAAAACAAAAGTTCTCCATCAGCCAGTCCCCGGACAAACATCAGACCCAGCAAGAAAGATCTATATCAATAAAGAAGAACTGGAAAGTGTAGAATACTTTGCCTAACTTGGCAGCCATTTCTCACAGAGGGCAGACATAGACGTCGGGATTCAGCACAGAATTTGTTGTGCCAGCCTTGCCTTTGACAGACTGTCTCGACGGGTGTACAACAATCACAACATCAGAACACATACTAAACTTTTAGTTTATAAAGCGCTGGTAATCCCAACTCTCCTCTATGGCTGTGAGTTGGGTGACCTACAGAAAACACCTGGAAAACCTGGAATGCCAGCACCAGCACTTTCTTTTGGAAGATCTTCAATATAAAGTGGGAGGAGCATCGCAATAATGTCAGTGTCCTCACAGAAGCCAACATCTTCAATGTTGAGGCCCTGATTATCCAGCACCAGCTGAGGTGGAGCTGGCACTGTGTGTGCATGCCTGATGTAAGCTTACCAAAACAACTGCTGTACGCCCAACTCACCAAAGGTGAAAGGAAACAAGAAGGCCAAAAGAAACACTTTAAAGACACCCTCAAGATAAACATCAAGAGATGTGGCATTGACACCACACACTGGGAGACAGCAGCCCAGGATAGAGATAACTGGTGAAGACTTGTCAGAGAGGGAACGTCCACTTTTGAGGAAAATTGCCTTGCCATGGTCACAGAAAAATGCCAGAAAAGAAAGGAAAGACAATGGTCACGCGGCAATCACGGCCCAACCCTGTCTTCCAACATCACCTGCAACATCTGCCAACGAGCCTGTGGCTCAAGAATTGGACTCTTCTGTCACCAAAGGACCCATGAAAAATAAAACCCGTGAAAGAGATCATTCTCATCTGTGAGGAATCACCGCTGTATTACTACCGTATAACATTCTAAGTGGTTACTTCATTATTTTACTACAGGGTAAGAACAGGGCATAGTGGTTATATTCACACCACTCAAAAATTTCCATTTATCTGAAATAACAATTTTAAGAATTGTTTTTCATGTATTATCAATTTGAATGTAGCAACAACAAAAAGGTTTTCAGTCTGGGAATTTTTTGCAGGGGGAGAATTTGTTTACTGGCCCTCCCTCACAAAAAAAGATTTCATTTCTAATGTTTCCATCATAAAATTGGAAAATATAAGGGAATTTTTTGATTAGAATGACAACTTTTATTTTCATTCTAAATTTTAATGGAAAAGAATTCTCATTTTCTGACCAGCCCAAAGTCTCTGTCCCAGGTCTGCCACTAGAATTCTGTGTGACCTTGAGAAAGTCACTTAGATCAAAAACACACACAGATTTTTTGTGTCTCAATTTTTGGGTGCTTAACTTCTGGGTGTCTTGATGAACCTTGAAATTAATTCATTCTATATAGTCTATCATTTTGTTTTACCAGTTGGGTAATGGCTATTTTTATTTTCATGTCTGCGTTCTGTTTGCTGCTGCTGCTATTACCAGAAAATGATTTACAATATAAAAAAATATTACTTCTCAGTAAGATGTTTTTAAAGCTACTAATAAAGCCTTTTGTGATCTGCCACTTTTGCTGGCCTACAGCTTGTTGTTTTAATATTGTTAGCTTCTGGTTGTTGTTGATGACTCTCCCTGCATTCACGCTAACCTGGAATCCTAATGCAGTTAATCTGTTTTAAGTGTCTGTTTGTGAGCCTAGACTTGAAGAAAGCCATGAAAAATTCTTGTGCCGATGTAATTGGCCTGAATGCCTCATGCACCACTGGCTGATTAAATCAGTTTGTGGTGCTACTGGAGTTAAAAATAATGGCCAAGAAAATTAGAAACGAGCCTTAAATTTACTGATAATTTTGGAAAATATCAGAAGCCAGTTGGTATGCAGCTTCACTTACTATGCTCCACTGACTTTTAATATGCACTGATTTTTTTTCCCAGTCCAAAATTATCTGCTTTGCCTTCACTGAGACTGTCCTCTTAGTATAGGATCAGATTAAATAAAATAATAAACATGATGCTTATAAATTTAGACGAACAATGTGCAGACTAAACATATTTAAAATATGTCTTCAGATTTTGCATCTATACATTGGAATATGCATTTGTGATATTAAATGTGCTCAGTAATCTAAGCAATGTGTTATATAATTAATAAACATTTAATGGCATTGATTTTTATAGCTTGGTTCATTGAACTCCTTATCAGTATTGAGCAGATGGGACATAACTATGAAAAATTATATTTTAAACATGACTACTGTACTTGAATTATGTTTTTAAAATTTGCTTTAGTGAAGCACTTACAAATATAATTTAAGTTGCAGACCAAGCCCTCAAAGTTAAGGTATTTCTTCTGTGCCGAGTACAATGATATTTAAACGATGACTCAAAAGCATATTATAAGATAAAAAAAAAAAGACAAAAAATTCCTGTGTGTCAGAAGAAAGCATTGCTTAAGATGTCACTGTGCAATAAAATGTTTGATTCTTTTTTCAGTATTTAGCAAATCCTTTTTTTAATACCATCTTTAATAATGTTGTCTCAAGGATGATTTTTGATTGAAATTTAGGATTACAACACAGTTTGTCCATTGAAATATATATACTTAAAGCATAATCTTCTCATATAAAATATATATATTGTTTGTAATCTCTGAGATTAGTTTTAAAAAACTGAGGTCAAACTTTCATTATAATCCACTACTGCAACCAATTTCTGAGCAGGAAATGGGTTGATATTTTAGGGAGGGAGACCTTCTGAAAATGAGCTCATCGAGGATTGGGGTGTGTGAGAGAAAGAGATTAAGGTGCTGTATTATCAGTAACTCCTGCTTTTAGTACTTCTTATATCCTGGCCCTGTTCCCTTTGAAATCTTTAGATAAGACTCCTGTTGACTTTAACGCAAACTGAATCAACACATAACAAGTGTATTTAAAAGAAATAAGATTATTAATGCACCATGACATGTTTCGCAATATGGCTTCCCTGGTATCCTTAACTCAACCTATTCACCTGTGTGAAAATGACAGCTGCCTTGTCTTCATTAGGATTTTACCCTCTGTTAACTTGAGTTAAGAATCCACCATTTTCCTCATGAAGACATGCCCTCAGAAGCATTCACTATGCTCCATAGCTGCTTAACACATTTCTCCCAGTCTTTCTTGCATCCTCCTGTGATTAGGGTGACCAGATGTCCCTATTTTATAGGGAAAGTCCCGATATTTGGGGCATTTTCTTCTATAGGCATCTATTACCTCCCACCCCCGTCCCAATTTTTCACACTTGTTATCTGGTCACCCTACCTGTGATGTAAACCTAAACACCAAAGGTATGATTAATCATAGTTTGACTCCTTGTGTAGCCATTGACACCAGAGTGAAGTGGGTGTAAAGTGCTACCAAGTCAGATTGGTAGTGATTTACACCTCCTTTTCACTGGTGTCAATGGCTACACAAGCTGCAGAGCAAAAAGGAATGGAGCCCTAGTAAAAACAATTGCATAGTATTCATCATTCCTGTCGTTGTGTATGTAAAGAACAGTATCTACTATCACAAAGGACCAAATCTTGGAATCCCTACTTGAATAAAACTAGATAATGGGAGCTATGCCAGAGTAAAAACTTCAAAATTTGACCTACAGACACTGAATTCCTTCCTAGTTTCTTGAAAAAATTTCAAACAGATGAAGGAAAAGAAAAAAGAAATCATAGCAGCTTATTTTATTTCTCCTTCACAGAAGGCAATTCCTAAACCCTAATTTATATTCATTTTCCTTAGAGAGTGTTAATCATGATTAAGGTTAGGTAGATGGCCACTGAGGACTGCTGCTATTTATTTACACATTAAATAAATAAATAAAAAGACTTAGAACCATCAGGTTATGCAGAAAGCTAGTCTATTTCACGGTGCATTCTTATTACTGTTACCTTCCTCATTTCTCCTCCATTTACCTATCATATTTCATCTCAAATTGGGCCCTGATGTTGTGTCCAGAACTGGTAGCACAGACCTTTGTGCCCATGCAGACTTCTATAGTTTGAAGTGAGCATCCACAAGGGTATAAGGGTCCATGCTTGTGGATCCCGATCGTGGAGGAGAGCCTTAGGAATCAAAGTTGCAAACCTTTGTGCTTAACTTTATGCATGTGAGAAATTCAGTTGACTTGACTGGGACTATTCATGCAGGTAAATTTAAAGAATGTGTAGTGAGTTCAGTGGAACTCTACTCACATGTGTAAATTTAAGCACATATGGAAGTGTTCGCCAGATCAGAGCCTTAGATTGGAAATTCTTTGTGGCAGATTGTGTCCTCCCATGCATTTTCAGAGTATCTAACACAGTGGGGCCTTGAGGATGAAATCCACGAGCAAGGGGTAGTGCATAGTGGGGCTACCCTGTAAGCAGAACAGGGACTGACATTTTAATTGGATACAGCTTCAAGTCCCTGATTTGCCTGATTTAAAACAAATTCAGAATTAGTGAGTGCACTAACTCCCAGGCTACTGAGGTGTGGGAATCTCTCATGTTGGAGCTATTCCATTTTGTATAGTCATTGAGCCAGAGAAAGACTGACTTCATAGTCCAGTTGGAGCAACTTGCCTGGGCTGTGGGAGACACATGGACTCTTACTCTAGCAGAGCAACAACTTCCCCATTTTCTCAGACAGCCTTGAATGCTGCCATGTGAAATTCTGGGAGACTCTTATTTCACAGCTAGTAGCTGAGCACTCAGTCATGGGCAGGAGACTCTACAGAAGACTGGATTTCTCTAGCTTTAGTGGGAGAGGAAGTCAAAGCTTCCACAGAGGGTTTGAGAGGTTTGCATGCAGCACCGATGCTGCCTTTGCAGATGCAGGGGGAAGTAAGTAGTACTGAAGAAGACACAGTAGTTATTCTCCTCAGCCCAGTCTTTTTGTTCTGCAGATGCAAGCCTGAACACTCAGGAGCCAGGAGAGAAGTTTTGAATGGTATGAATTAAACATTCATAGACTCATAGAAATGTAGGGCTGGAAGGAACATCAAGAGGTCTTCTAGTGTATCCTCAACACTTACGCATGCCCAAGTATACTTTAACCTTCCCTAACAAATGTTTGCCCAACCTGCTCTTAAAAGCCTCCAATGACAAGGATTTCACGGCTTCCCTTTTCTAACTTATTACAGTACTTATCTATCCATATAGTTAGAAAGTTTTTCCTAGAATCTAACCTAAATCTCCCTTACTGTAGATTACATCAATAACTGCTTGTCCTTCCTTCTTTAGACATGGAGAATAATCAATGACCATCCACTTTATAACAGCCCTTATTTGAAGGCTTTCATCAGGTTCTCCCTCAGTCTTCTTTTCCCAAGACTAAACAGCCAGGGTTTTTTAAAACATGTTCTCATAGCTCAGGTTTACTAAACCTTTTATCATTTTTTAATGTTTGCCCTTCTCCAATGCACTGGAACCTCACCTGTCCTCCAGGAGTTCTCAAAGACAATTGCTAATGGTTCCAAGATGGATTCAGCTAGTTCCTTAAGTACCCTAGGATGAATTTCATCAGACCTTGCTGACTTAAATACATCTAACTTATCAAAATATTCTTTTACCTGTGCTTCCACCATTTTGGCTTGTGTTCCTTCACCCTTGTTTAATATTAGTGGTGTTAAATATCTAGTCCCCATTAACCTGTCCAAAGAAGCAAAATAGGCATTAGACACCTCATCCCTTCTCATGTCATCCACTATTAGTTCTCCTTCTCTGCGAAGTAATGGACCTACACTTTCCTTCATCATTCTCCTGCTATTAATATATTTATGGAACTACGTATTGCGTTTTATGCCCCTTGCTAGATTAAATTTATTTCGTGCCTTAGCTTTTCTGATTTTTGTCCCTACATGCTTGTGCTATTCTTTTGTATTCCTCTGTAGCAAGTTGTCGATCTTTCCATTGTTTGGAGGATTCTTTTTGATTTTCAGGTCATTAAAGAGCTCCTGATGCAGCTATATTGGCTTCTTCCTATATTTTTTTCACAGCAGGATAGTCTGTTGTTGTGCCTTTAATATTGTCTCTTTGACAAACTGACAATTCTCCTGAACTCCTTTTTCTTCCCGGGGACCTTATCTACCAGTTTGCTGAGTTTGTTAAAGTCTGCTTCTTTGAAGTCCCTTTTCTTGGTTCTGCTGCTCTCACTTTCCTTTCCTTAGCATAATGAAATCTCTCATTTCATGATCACTTTCACCCAATAATCTTCAACCTTCAAATTTGCAAACAATTCCTTCCCGTTAGTCAGAATCAAGTCTAAAATGGCTATCCCTCTGGTTACTTCCTCCACCTTCTGAAATAGAAAGGTATCCCCAGTACAGTCCAAGAACTTATTGGACATTCTGTATTTTGCCATTACTTTTCCAACAGATTTCTGGGTAGTTAAAGACCACTATTACTACCAGACCTTGTGTTTTGGATATTGCTATTATTTGTTCTAGAAATGCCTCATCTACCTCCTCCTCCTAATTTGGTGGTCTATAGTAGACTGCATCAGAACATCACCCCTATTTTTTACTCCTTTTATCTTTACCCAAATAATTTCAAATGGTCTGCCTTTTACCTCCTTCTGGAATTCATAAAAAGTGTATATATGCTTGCTGTACAGAATAATGCATCACCTCATCACTTTTTTACCTGCTTGTCCTTCCTAAACAAAGTATACCCTTCTATACTAATATTTCAGTCATGAGATTTATCCCACCAATTTTCAGTGATGACAATTAAGTAAAAATTTAGCTTTATGTACAATACATCTAGTTCCTCCTGTTTATTCCCCATACTCCTTGCATTTGTGTATTGACATTTAAGATAGTGAGCAGATTTTCCCATTGTTTTCCCTCTTGTTGTTGCTATGATTTTAAAGTAATTTTTCATTCCCACCTCACCCCCCGAAGGTCTATCCCTCTGGTACGGCTGCTTATCTAACACACACCACTACCTGCCTGTAGGTTTTTGTCACCTGTTCCATTTGAACCTAATTTAGATCCCTCCTCACTTGAAGAAAAACAAACTAAACCTGAAAAGTTGATACTTATACAGAATTCATTTTGTGACTTTTGTGTGGTTTCTTTCAACTTCAGGAAGCTGGTATATGGCTTGAACCCAAGTCTACTTTGATAAGGTTAGAAAGTGTTGTATATTTATTTCTCTTTTAAAAATTTCTGACTTTAATGAGTCATACTTGTACTCACTTAAAACCTATCTCCTTGAAGTTAAACTTATTTTATTCTTTAGTTAAACTAATGCATTGCTGTGAATTGTATGGGTGACTTTATTTAAGGTAGCAGACTGTTGTATGTTGATCCCCTTAGAAGACAACGGACCTAATATATCTGGACTGTCCAGGAGAGGGTTGGACTGTGTAAAACATATGTTTTGGGGAACAATCCCAGGACTGGGATCACCCTGAAAATGATAAACAAGGCTAGTGGAAGCCAGAGTGTGACTGATGTGTGGCTGGCAGGCAGCAGCTATACACAGACTCTCGGGGTGTTACCTGCATCCTGAAAGGCTGTTTGTGAGTAGCCTAGGTGATCAGGTGATAAGGGAGAAGCGGTGGATGTGGTATACCTAGACTTTAGTAAGGCATTTGATACAGTCTCACATTATATTCTTATAGATAAACTAGGCAAATACAATTTAGATGGGGCTACTATAAGGTGGGTGCATAACTGGTTGGATAACCATACTCAGAGAGTTGTTGTTAATGGTTCCCAATCCTGCTGGAAAGGTATAACGAGTGGGGTTCTGCAGGGGTCTGTTTTGGGACCGGCTCTGTTCAATATCTTCATTAACGACTTAGATATTGGCATAGAAAGTACACTTATTCAGTTTGCAGATGATACCAAACTGGGAGGGATTGCAACTGCTTTGGAGGACACGGTCATAATTCAAAATGATCTGGACAAATTGGAGAAATGGTCTGAGTTAAACAGGATGAAGTTTAACAGAGACAAATGCAAAGTGCTCCACTTAGGAAGGAACAATCAGTTTCACACATACAGAATGGGAAGAGACTGTCTAGGAAGGAGTACAGCAGAAAGGGATCTGGAAGTTATAGTGGACCACAAGCTAAATATGAGTCAACAGTGTGATGCTGTTGCAAAAAAAGCAAGCATGATTCTGGGATGCATTAACAGGTGTGTTGTGAGCAAGACACGAGAAGTCATTCTTCCGCTCTACTTTGGTTAGGCCTCAGCTGGAGTATTGTGTCCAGTTCTGGGCACCGCATTTCAAGAAAGATGTGGAGAAATTGGAAAGGGTCCAGAGAAGAGCATCAAGAATGATTAAAGGTCTTGAGAACATGACCTATGAAGGAAGGCTGAAAGAATTGGGTTTGTTTAGTTTGGAAAAGAGAAGACTGAGAGGGGACATGATAAGTTTTCAAGTATCTAAAAGGGTGTCATAAGGAGGAGGGAGAAAACTTGTTCATCTTAGCCTCTAAGGATAGAACAAGAAGCAATGGGCTTAAACTGCAGCAAGGGATGTTTAGGTTGGACACTAGGAAAAAAGTTCCTAACTGGTTAAACAGTGGAATAAATTGCCTAGGAAGGTTGTGGAATCTCCATCTCTGGAGATATTTAAAAGTAGGTTAGATAAATGTCTATCAGGGATGGTCTAGACAGTATTTGGTCGTGCCATGCGGGCAGGGGACTGGACTCGATGACCTCTCGAGGTCCCTTCCAGTCCTAGAATCTATTAATCTACAGCAGCAAAGCATTGTGAGGCATCTGAGGTTTCAGGGAAGGGGTGATGCAGCCTCACTGAGCTGGACTGCACCACACAATGTCATAACTAGCTGGTGCTTTCTTGGGAAGGCTGACTAACATCAGATTTTCTAGCTGGCAATAGGTTACTTATTTGTATCTGTTGAATCTTAGCTGTTGCTGGACTTCTATCCCTTGGTGGCCAGCTGGGAAGGTGGAGGAAGCACAGGCATGGTGCTTGGCTAGTGGGCAGCAGCTAAACAGCAGCAGCTACCACAACTGCAGCCATTGCCATAGCTATGAGCAAGCAAGCAAGGGGCGCCTTTTTTTCCTTCAGTTTTTGAAGATGGTGGCCTGGTTTGTTCCATGCCCTTGGAACTCCTACTCAGAGGTTTCTTGGCAATCAAAATGAGGCATTCCCCTTCTAAAGTCATGGCATCACCCAGTGGGGTTTAATTACATCATGCAATTCATTATGCAAATGAACCACTCCATTTTAGTATATTGGGCTTGGATAGCCCATATATCCAGAAACATAGCTAGCCAGCCCCTAGGTGTTTTGAGATGTCCCTGCTTGGCTGCAGGACTCCAGCCCTGCTACTGAGCCCAGTAGCACCGTGACCCCAAATAGGGTGACCAGACAGCAAGTGTGAAAAATCGGGACGGAGGTGGGGGATAATAGGAGTATATATAAGAAAAAGCCCCAAATATCGAGACTGTCCCTATAAAATTGGGACATCTGGTCACCCTAACCCCAAAGGAGACTGACTGCAGAGAGGAGCTGTTGGACAGCCATCTGCTGTTTACCCAGAGGAGACTGAGGAATCACAGACAATGGAGCCACGCCAATGGACTGTGGTAGGAAGTAGCCCAGGGAAACCAGACATTAGTCTGGCTGTTCTGTCGCAATACGGGTCAGAGTGCTGTGGTAGAATGCTCACTGACCCAGTGACCACCCGCCACTATTAGGGCCCTGGGCTGGGACCTAGTGGAGAAGCCTCCTATCCCCTGCTGCCAACCCCACCCCGGGGTGATGGCCTTCTTGCCTGAGGCCTGTGTTTGCTGTCTGCCCTAGCCAGGAGGTATTGAGCTAAAGACTGCTCATTTCTCTGCCCTCCCAGAGTAGTCAGAGCTCTATACCGTGTAAATTACTGTCTGTCCCACCAGTAGGCTTGGATTATAGACTGAGTGGTGCTCGGCCCCACCCAGGGAACCAGATCCTTATCCTAATAATTGATTAGCTGCTATGTGATGTAGTGAGGCAGAGGGGCCTCCCTCCGAGCTTGCTAGGGAAGGATGACCACAGGTCACTACAGTTGTTATAAAGAAATTTGTGTTAAAGGGGTTTTACAAATCTTAGTTGTATTTCATGTAGCCACTAAATAATTTTTTTGCACTTTTGTATCAGCCATCCTTTTAAAAGTCTAATGAGCTGCCAAATGTCACAGTGCACAGAATCAGTATCTGATAGCAGTTTTAAAGTACCTATCACTGTATTTATGAACAAATTTGGAATACAGCTTATTTGCATGCATAAATTTCAACTACTGCTCAGTTACCAGCTGTCTAATCACTCAAGCAGTAGCTACTGTACTTGAAGTTTATGGTTGAAAAACTCTGATTTTTTTTTCCTTTTATGGCCCACCACTTTTCTAAACATCTGAAAATCAATTCCTTTTTATTTACCTGTCATGTCCTGAGTTCAAGCTGCTGGACTCTGTCCTTAGCTATAGTTGAGCTGCACTTGGCACAACTGAGGACGGGGGAGGGCCAAAAGTGTCTCATCATGCCACTTTTAGGCTCTCTCCTTCCTGCCATGCTGGTCTGGGGCTGATCACGTGTATTCCACAACCAGGGATCACCAGAACAACATCTGACCACAGTCCTTTTCTGGCCAAATGATCCCTGACACGCAGCATTATGCCTGGGGTAGGGAGGGGGTTGATGTACAAGTAAACTTTACAATCACTCATCAGGAAACCTCATGCCCTTCCCCCCCCCTTTTTTTTTAAGAGATAGAGTAATTAGAACTGAACTCTATATTCCAGTTGAGGGCATACAACTAATTTAGATCATGACATCATTTAATATTTTCTCTCCCAGAGCTTTTTCCTGCATACACTCGCACTGTTTTTGATCATTAACTTTAGCAGAAGGAACAGAGAATTCCAAATTCAGTTTCTTGCAGAGAAGTAAAGGAAGAACTGCTGTTCAAACACTGTTTTAAAATGGAAAAGTATTGTACTCTGTGGGTCTGCATGAGTATGTTGATAGTGATATCTATTCAAACTGTTTACTAAAGCTTTTCTGTTCAACTTTAGCAGGCTAAATTGTTGGTAAAACACATTTAGCACATTGTCAAGATTTGATAAGATTTTTTTAAAGATCGCACAATGCTTAACATGTTTTCTTTCATTGCTTTAACTGCTAATTTAAATAAAATGTTTCTTGTCTAGTGTCTCCAATGACATAACTTTCTGTGGTGCTATATCTGTCATTGTTCTAATTAGTGAAGCCCTGAAGCTTTAGTATAGAATTGCTTTGTAATATATCTTATGCTTTAACAAGGAACAGTTGATGTATTTCATTGATAATATACAAAGTAAGTTCTTAATTAAAAGAAATTTCATGTTGATGTTGTTAAAGGGTATAGGTGAAATCCTTCTTTCTGGGTGACCTGCCGATTTCCCACAAAATTGGTGATGAAATCTCATCTGGAGGGTGGTCTATTCACTGCACTATTGTGAGAGGGATGTAGAGTTGTAGGCCTCATTCAACAGAACCATCACATGTTAACTTTAAACCCCTGCTCAATCCATCTCTATACACTGTGTCAAGTATCAGAGGGGTAGCCGTGTTAGTCTAGATCTGTAAAAAGCAACAGAGAGTCCTGTGGCACCTTTAAGACTAACAGATGTATTGGAGCATAAGCTTTCGTGGGTGAATGCCCACTTCGTCAGACGCATGTGTCATGCATCTGACGAAGTGGGCATTCACCCACGAAAGCTTAAGCTCCAATACATCTGCTAGTCTTAAAGGTGCCACAGGACCCTCTGTTGCTTTTTACAGATCTAGACTAAC